>NC_090023.1:115450796-115764319 GCF_037176765.1 Anolis sagrei | reverse complement strand
CTGCACATATCTTATTTGTAGCGCAGAAAACACTTTAAAACAATACAATAATTAAAATGAAGAACAATTTTAACAAATATAAACTTATTCGTATTTCAGTGGGAAGTGTGGGGCTGCTTTTGGCTGATGAGATAGGATTGTTGTTATTGTGTGCTTTCAAGTCGTTTCAGACTTAGGTTGACCCTGAGTGAGGGCCGGGTAAATGACCTTGGAGGGCCATATTCGGCCCCCAGGCCTTAGTTTGAGGACCCCTGGTTTAAACCATCTCGGATCAATCATACCAGAGGGTATCAGTCATACCAGAGCAGGGTAAAGTTTCCTATTGTTGCATTATTGCACTGTACCAAAGGCTTGGTCCCACTGCCAAGGTTTAACCATCTTTCTGAAGGACAGGAGGGAGGGTGCTGATCTAATCTCACTAGGGAGTCATTTCCATAGCCGAGGGGCAATCACTGAGAAGACCTTCTCTCTCGGCCCCACCAATCTCACCTGTGATGATGGCGGGACTGAGAGCAGGGCCACCCTGGAAGATCTTAATTTCTGTAGTGTAACATCAAATTAGTAACATAAAAGCAAAATTTCCTGATATGGGTGTGGTCAAAAACTAAATTAGTCTTATTTACATCACATATAGAGGGAAAGTAGAGCTTCTCTCTCTATATGCCTCTAAGTCTAAATCATCTCCTGGGGATATTCTAACTGCAATTCCTCCACTGTGCAAAGAATGGGGTCAATGGTACATATATCAAACTCAAGGCCTGCAGGGCAAATCTGGTCTGCCATGTCATTTTATGTGGCCCTCCAGATACTGTGTTATAACTCCTGTATTCCTCATCATTAGACATCATGGCTGGAGCTGATGGGAGCCGCAATATAGTAACATCTGGAAGGTTGCAGTTTGTTCTGTTTAGTCAGGAGAGTGGGATACAAGGCTTGTGGGTATGATATCTGACTTTAAAATGTCATTTAACCTTTCCCCAACCCAAGAGTCACAAATGCTGTTGGGTTGCAATTCTCATTATCCCCAGTCCACATGGCGAATAATCAAAATTGGTGGAAGTTGTCATTCAGTAACATCTGGAGCTCCAAATTGGGTAAAATCTGAAGAGGACTGATCACTATGATAAAAAAGTTATATTTGGCCCTCTGTATCCCCAAATTTTCCATCCATGGATTCAATGGTCCTTTGAAGGGAACTGTACGGTTGATGTGGCCCTCAATGAAAATGAGTTTGACACCCCAGACTTATAAGGTCCCTTCCAGGTCTTTCTCCAAATGCAGCCAGAAATCAAAGGACTTCAAGCTATGGACTAAGATGAAAAAACAAAGAAGTCTTCATGGACAGTCAAATCAGTGGAGAGCTGGATCTAGTTCTTAAACTTAATTTCACATACTCACTGAATATTCCTGGCTATGTATGAGCAAAATACATAATTCTAAAATTAGGGAGAAGTTCTCCAGGGTGCAGCAAAGTAGGCATTACGCAGCACCACTGACTAAAAGTGTTCCCAGGTTTTCTCCAACTGTCATGCAGTCTGACCAAATTAACTTTTGCTACTGAATTACTTATTTGTCCTAGGGATAATTAATGCTGTTTGACACCTCTTTAACTGCCATGACTCAATGCGATGGGATCCTGGGATTCGTAGTTTGGCGAGACAACAGTATTCTTTGGCAGGGAAAGCTAAAGACCTTGTAAAACTCCAACTCCCATGAGTTCACAACACTGAGCCATAGCTGTTAAAGTAGTTTCAATCTGCAATATTTCTATAATGTACATACACCATTAGTCAAGGTAATATATGCAGAAAAAATGTTTCGGGCTGTTCTTCCATTGGGAGGAAAGCAAGAAATACCCCCCTCAAGAGAAGAAATGTACATTGCATTCTATTTTATATACCATATTTACTCGAATCTAATGCTCATTATTTTTGAAGAAATTACTTCACCAAAATTAGATTTGTGTAATACAGTAATCTTAGTACTGAGCCAAAGCAAAAAGGGAAGCTGCTTAAAAGGCACCTGCAGCTACTCTTTGATGTCCCCTCAAATGTAATTGCCATGGCTCAATGCTATGCAATCCTCGACTTTGTAGTTTGGCAGAGTTTTTATTTCGGCAGAGAAAACTCAAGACCTTGTAAAACTACATGATTTCATAACATTGAGCCAGGTTTTCCTTTCCATCATTGGAAACTTTGGTATTTCAACACTCCTGGGTTTTTGTTTTTTTTTTAATCTAAGCATACAGCAAGAAACTGTAATGTACACCTTTTTGGCCATATTACAAAGAGAGCACATAACGCTGCACATTACATTCACCACCATTTTTATTTTATTGTTGGTTTCAGGATTCTGAAAATCGAGGTGCATTAGACTCAAGTAAATACAGGTAATTTTATTTCATCTTGCATTTTCTAGTGCTGGGTGAAATATACTTAATCCTGGACATACAAAGGTTCCTTTGGATATAGTGCATTTTTAATAACCACAATTAAAGTCCTCAATCCACACCATGCAAGTTTTTTTTTAATCCTAGTTTATAAAAAATAATGTAAAGGACGCATCTGTCAACACCAATGTAAACATCTTACCTGTACACTAACACTACCCTGTAGCTTTAATTGAAGTTTGATCATGTCCACTTCTGCTGATGAACAAAGCTGCCGGAGCTCTGCGACCTTCTTACTCATTTCATCAATAGCTACTTCAATTGGGTTTAAATCTATATAGTGCTGATACATTATGGGAATCCGTTTTTTCACATAGGGGAAACAATGTATAGCTGGAGAAAGAAAACCATTTTGAGTTACAATCTGGTTATGTAGTTGAATACAAACACTTAATTTTATAAAATTGAGAAACTATTACTCGAGGAGGGGGGCTAACCTTGCTATGTAATATAGGATTCAACCTATAAAGCAGCAGCTTTAGTAGATCAATTCTTTGGAAGATATGTGGTTATTTTGTCTAGCAAATAAAATACAAAGAAATATGAAAGGGCCAATGGTACCTCTGAAGAAAACCGTAGCTCAGATAAGAGAAATTGTCTATGCTTCACAAATCTGGGCTTTATGGCAGAATGGTGATTTTTTATCATGTCAGAATCAACTTAATATAGTATGTTTTATGTAGATATGACTTGTGAGCCGCTCTGAGTCCCCTTCAGGATGAGAAGGGCGGCATATAAATGTTGTAAATAAATAAATAAACTTGAGAATATATTGCAAGTCTCATCTGGTGTGAGAGAATTGGCCATCTGCAAGGACGTTGCCCAGGGGGCGCCCAGATGTGTTACCATCTCATGGGAGGCTTCTCTCATGTCCCTTCATGGGAATCTGGGGCTGACAAGACAAGAGCTGTCTTGCAGATTTGAACTGCCGGGCTTCAGGTCAGCAGTTCAGCCAGTGCCAACACAGCTCCAATGGAATGGTGATAAGATAGCCGTTGCTAAAAGATATCCTCGTCAAGTTCATTTGGAATTTGCAAGAAGATATGCAGGAGATAGAGCTGAACTGTGAGAAAACATTTACTCATCAAAAGAAGCCAAAACCGAATGTTTGAATTTAGTGCAAAAATGTATGTGTGGTACAAAGCCAACTATGTTCATTTGCCTTAAGATCAACAACATCAGAGTAAAGCACAATGGTGGTAACATCGTATTGTGGGAGTGAATGATCTGGATTAAAAATAAAAAGATGGAGCCAAATACAAGGCAGGAATCCCAAGGCTGAGGTGGAGGGTCATCTTCATGGCCCTGAACATAGTAACAGTGGTGAGGTTTCATAACAAAAATCTCACATTGGAGATCTGCAACCAATACCAGCCCAATTTCCAGACAGGGTGTGTTTATAGCCCTTATCCACTGGTCAGATCTACACTTTTGGTCCCCAAACCTGCCATTGATTTATATATGAGGCTTACTTATAGATTAATATATATAGTACATGTCGTTTTCCTTTCAAACAGAATCATGAACACATATCCATGATTTATTAAAACTACAGCCATAAATAAAAATGAGATTATTATGAGAGTTTTAAATGAAATGACACATGCAACAGGTAATAATACCGTTTCTTGAGAACTTCCAAATGAAGAGCTCTATGGAAAGAAGAAAGCCCTAGAAGAAATGTGATTTTTGGCTTAGTACCTGTAAGAATAGTGCGCCGTTTACATTGCTCTTCCACTCCACCTCGTCTTTTCCCCAGTTGAGTAAAAGGCATCTCAAACATAAAGCGACGGATGTTATGATTTCTTTCAAACTCTGTCTTTCTCTCCTGCAGTTCCTTCTCCTCAAAGTATGGAATTACATGCGTAACTTGAATATAGGCATATTTTGAATCCAAATCCTTAGGATTTACCTTAAACGAATGCGAGAAAATGGAAACTCAATCATCAATACGAACAGTTATTTAAAGGTGTATAACGGTGGTTCCTAACCTGTGGTCCCTGAACCTCCAGTGGTCCCCAAGAACTAAAATAAGGTCCACAGCCTCACCGTTGCTACACTGTTGCAATGAGAATGACTGGTCTCGCTAAACTCTCTTATAGTGCCAAGGCAACAGGGATGTCAAGAAAAACTACCTCTGAGGATGCTTGCCATAGATGCAGGCGAAACGTCAGGAAAAATCCCTCTAGAACATGGCCCTATAGCCCGAAAAAACCCACAAGAACCTAGTGATTCCAGCCATGAAAGCCTTCGACAATACATCAAGAAAAATGCATTGGATAGACCACATCAGCTCTAGATTATTAAATATGGTTTTCTGTGGGCGAGCAGATGGCTACTACTGGATGGCATATGATCTGTATAAGAAACTAGAGCTGTAACCTTTTGCTACTTATGTTGGAAAGTGGTCCCCAGTCAAGTGGTCCCTGGTCAAAAAAAGGTTGGGAACCACTGGTGTATAACCATACATGGTGAATAATAAAACCTTAAATTCTCATTCTGATCGCAATATGAAAATTAGTATTGAATATTCTCAAGGTCCTTTTCACTTCATTCATATATCACTGACTTGTTTGCTCTGCTATTTACTCAACTAGACAATAATATATTGAACTACATTTTACTGTAAGTGCTGTTAAGGTAGAGGGGGAAAAATCAGATTGAGCACATACCAATCCCAGGTTTCTCCATTTTATAATATTTTGAATACATTTTTAAATCGGAAGTAATAGAATGAATTTGTTCATACTGATTTTTTAATCATTATATAGATTGCATCAAGAAATGCCATATCACCATCTATTATTGTATCTGTTTACATAGATATAGGTCTTACTTTGCCAGAATCTTGGATCATTCTGACATTTTCAGATCCAAATTTATCTGAATATAATTTTTGCAGTCTCTGAGAAATCTCGGAAAGAGGTGTGAGTTTAGGCTCTTTGTAAATATATTCCTTTCCATCTTCATCTTCAAAGAATCCCTTTAGAGGAAATAAAACAGCATTCTGATCAGATAAATAATTAATACTTAAGACAAGGTTAAAGGATAGAGTGAAGTAAAAATAAAGTGTGATTAAAGTATCAAGGAGAGTAAAACATCTATTACAATATGGGTGGATTGTAAATGAAAACATAAATGGTTATAAAAGGGAATGCTACAAATCATGTGATATGTCAACATTAATGTTTTGAGCAAAGTTCTTTTTTCATATTGATTGCTCATATGCCTATTTCACATGCCAGTATACTCATCTTCTCCAAAGGTAATATCAGCGTGCAAGTCCAATTTGATCTAGAATCATCTCATTTCAATTCTATTTAATGTCTGTAAAGAATTTTACACTTCTCAGTGTCTGCACCAAAGCTGACTTGTTTCCTTTGAACAAAGAGCAGAATAAAAGCAGATTCAATGGAAAGTGAAACAGGTGTCTGCTTTCATATAGAAAACCAGATATGAGTTAATGGTTTAAGTCGGCAAAATAAATATTGCTATTTCAAGATGAAATGGACAATGTAGTGCAAAGAACACAACATAGCACTATAAAACGCATACTAGACTGACAAAAAAACCCCACACCAAATTAAGCTTATATGCAGTAATTACTACTGCATTGCTTGCTTTGGAAAGCAGTTTCTGTAATTACCTCCACATCTGTTTCACTGTCTGTAAACTGGTATTGCTAAGGTCATAAGAAACAACAGAATAAGTCGAATGTTATATTTTTTGCAGTGTACAGTTCTATGTCCTATATATAGATAATCAAAATCCACTTAAATCTACAACTGATTTTCCTACACTGAATACAACATGCACACACATACACTGTTTGCTTAAAATATAACACCAGAAAAAAAAACTTGTTGTGTTGCATTAAGCATGCAGTACCAGCAGCCGTGTGGTTTTGTCTACAAGTAGAACATATTTTTTTTGTAGATTGAAAAAAAAAATAACAGACATCTAACGCACCAAAAGTAGTTTTAAAAAAAATAGCTGTAAATGGTCATTAACTGGAAAACTTACCGCTGCCTTAAGAAAGTAATAGTAAAGAAAAAAGAAAAAAGCAGAGTGTTTACTAATGTAGAGATTTCCTATTCACAATACAGCAATGAAATTACAATTATACAACATAGATAGAAAAAGAATGTTTTTAAAGAAAGGATACATCATCAAGTTAGAAAACTGAGAAAAGAAAAAAGGAACAAATCTCACCTGTCCAAAAAACGCAACTCTGAAATAGGTTCCCAGCAGTCTCTTTCCTGTATGCATTACTTCTGTGACTTTGCTGTAGGCCCGATGTAATGTGTCATAGAGATGAGCCAGCCTCTAAAAGGAAGGGAAAAACATGTATCTTGTGAATTGGCAACCCTTGTTATTTATTACTTTTTGATTAGCACAAAACAGATTCAAAAACAACCCTTTCCAAAACATGAACAAGCATTTGTATCACTACAGAGCTAGGTGAAGTTACATTTCCATTTGCATTTAATAATAGTAATTTATCCTACTCTGGTGTATTGGTAGTACAGATGAGCCACTGAATGATGATCATAGTTTGTAAAGGCTGTTGGGCTAATGTTAGGAAAACTCTACTATTTGGATCAGGGAGGTCATTTCAGGGAGGGCCAAATCAGCCTTATGGTGGCCTTCAATGGCCATTGAATCCATGGATGCAGAATCTGTGGAGACAGAGGGCCAACTATATATTTTTTTACATAGTGGTTGGTGCTCTTTAGTTTTTACCCAGTTTGGGTTCCCAGATGTTATTGAATGACATCTCTCATCACTTTTGATTATTTGTCATGTAGACTGAGGATGGCGGCAATTGCAACCCAACAGCACTTGTGGCTCTGAGGTTGGGGAAAGAATAAAGGGCATTGTACAGTCAGACATCGTATCCACAAGCCTTGTATCTTAATCCAAACCCCACTATCCTGACTAAATTGAACAAACTTCGGCCTTCCAGATGTTACTGTATCACAATTCCTATCAGCTCTAATCATGATGTCCAATCATAGAATCAAAGAGTTAGAAGAGACCTCATGGGCCATCCAGTCCAACCCCCTGCCAAGAAGCAGGAATATTGAATTCAAATCACCCCTAACAGATGGCCATCCAGCCTCTGTTTAAAAGCTTCCAAAGAAGGAGCCTCCACCACACTCTGGGGCAGAGAGTTCCACTGCCGAACGGCTCTTACAGTCAGGAAGCTCTTCTTCATGTTCAGATGGAATCTCCTTTCTTGTAGTTTGAAGCCATTGTTCCGCATCCTTGTCTCCAAGGAAGCAGAAAACAAGCTTGCTCCCTCCTCCCTGTGGCTTCTTCTCACATATTTATACATGGCTATCATAATGATAAGAAGGAATATAGGAGTTGTAGTCCAGCATCTGCAGGGCCACATAAAATGACATGGTGAGTTGAATTTAACCTGGGGGCTTTGAGTATAACACATGTGATTTAGATTAAGATCCAATGAAACAAATTAAATCAGAACCAACTGAAATCTCATGACTTTCAGCAGGATTTACCTGTGATCTGCTCCAATTTGATTGGGCCTAACAGTTACACAATTTTATGTAACACACAACTGTTCACTGTTACATAATTTAATGTACCACACAACTGTCTTGCAATGAAGCAAAATAATTACAGTTTCAGACTGATAGTAAATACCTCAAAATCTCTCCGTTTTTCATAAATAGGAATGATAAGTTTATAGATGTCGGCAATCAGTTCATAACGTTCAGCTTTCCACAGTCCATCTGCACATTGTTCTAGCAATTCCATAAGTACATCCTAGTTATAGAAAAAAAGAGGGGGGGGGGAATGGTACACTTTTAATTGGAGTAGAGCTTTAATGTTGAACAAACCAGTTTTATTATTTTTTAAGGAATGAAAAATGATTAATTCCTCAAACAGTATAATGGGATATACTAATATTGCTAACTGTTGCTAAGTGGGGTTGGCTACAAGGAGCAGACCCCCCCCCCCCCCCCCGATGAAGCAGCTCCATTGGCTGTCAGTCTGTTTCCAGGCACAATTCAAAGTGTTGGTTATGACCGTTAAAGCCCTAGACGGTTCAGGTCCAGGCTATTTGGCTGACTGTATCCCCTTGTATGAACCTGCCCTGAGATCCTCAGGAGAGGCCCTTCTCTCAATCCCACCTCCATCTCAAGCCCAGTTGGCGGAAATGAAACAGCACGCCTTCCTTCTCAGTGGCTGCCCCTCAACTCCAGAACTTCCTGCCCAGGGAAGCCAGAATAGGTCCTTCCCTGGTGTCCTTCTAGCAGCAGGCTAAAACCTTTTCATTCGCCTTTTATAAAGATGGTGTTTAAGATCTAGTCCGGGTGCTATGGTTTTTAAGTTTGAATATGTTTTGGTGGATTTTAACAGATTTTTTAAATGCTATTTGTGTTTAATTCTGTTTTAATGTTTGTATATTTGTATATTTTAAATTGGATACCAATGCTTTTATGTCAAGCTGCTCTGAGTCCCTTTTGGGGAGATAAAGCAGGATATAACGAAATAATAATAATAATAATAATCATCATCATCATCATCATCTGTATTAAACCAGTCAGCAGAAAGAACACATGCTTTGTAAAAAAAATAAATAGTGGAATATGTTCACATATATGGCGTTGTCTGTGTGTGTGTGCGTGTGCATGCACACAAAACAGTACCAAATGTAAATATTCTAACATAGATAATTATGAATTTTGGGATACATATCAAGGCTAATTAACAAAATTAAGGAATTCTGTAAAATTTTCACTAAATTTTAAGTAACAGAAAGAATGGACAGTACAAAACTTATTAGTACGTCACTTATTTAGAAACATGTAACAGAATCACAGTTATTATATGTATCAGTTTAACAGATAACTCACAGGACAAAAGTGCATTTTTTATCAATTTATAACCACACTTGGTCTTGCCCTCTTTATATCCAGGACTTATGTATAACTTTAACAGGGTCCAGAGTTCAGATGATTATTACAAGAAGATAAACCCTTTGAGTCAGAAATACAAATGGAAAAGAATGTGCAAGAAATGTCAGTGAAGTAAAACATTGGGTGTGGCAGAAAAAAGATGAAAAATTCCAACCATTTTATTCCACCTCCTCCCCTCTTCTTCTTGTTTTGAGTTTGGGAGAGAAGGAAACAGCTGCATGCATTTTTGAAATCCTCCTTTGCCATTACATTTTTGAAATCCTCCTTTGCCTTCTTTCACTTTTCTTTAATTCCCCCCTTATAATTTCATCTATTTACCATCATTTTGAAAATGCTAAGACATTTGTTCGGTCGTAAGCTAAGACTCTTCCTTGTTCCTTTTTAAACCTTATACCATTTTAACCTGACCCCTCCATCCCTATGAACCACAAACTGTCCATTTGAATAAACAATGACAAATAATAGGAAGCTTCAATGATAATACAAGAGCCTTCTCTTCCCCACCAATAATGTCACTTTCTATCAAATCAGCTAGTAATTAGATTTTCATCTTGCAATGGACTGAATGACACATAAGGAGTTATATAATGCCTTTGCCTCAAACTTTTCCCTATCCAGTTGGCATCTCCAGCATATCTTTTTTAAAAGACTTCAGCATCTTTTTAAAAGATGTTCTGCAGATACCCAAGACAATGTTTTAAAAATAACAGAAAATAAGCTTGTAATAAAAAAAATTCACAAATGCAATTATAAGCTAAATATACATACTTCATTGAAGTGAACATCCTGCATTCCCACATCTTCCATCATTGACGCCTCCTCATCTATATTTGGAGTAATTACTCTGAAGCTTATACAACCTTGTTTAAACATTCCTATTTACACAAGAGAAAAATGCACAGGTCAGTCTTAGGAAATCTAATAACTAGATGGAGAAAGTCTCTCATGGGGTTAAAAAAGTCTGATAACTATTACGGTAGTACCATATAGGACAAACGTTTGGAAAAATAGCCAACATATCATGGGGTAACAGGCTCTAGTTTGAAACAATTATTTCCGTGCAAGGTCTGTATTGACCTTGCACGTTTGGACATACTTCCTGTTTCGCTGAATCTAAGCTCAGGAGAAAGGTGAAGTACACATTCAATAACTAGTAAATACATTAAGCCACGTTTTCTGTTGTTTGATAGTCTGATCTACAGATGTGGCACATATAGTCTGATCTACAGATGTGGCACATATTTTACATACAAATGTGATTCAAGATATGCACAGGCAACCTGCCTAAATCGCAGAGCCAAAACAACAGTCCTGAACAGCCTTCCTGATTCTGTCACATAGTAATATTTTGCAATGAATAATGCATTACAATCAAATCAGACTAAAGATGATGCTTTTCTTTCCTTATTCTAAAAGGAATTCTTTCCTTATTCTAAATATTTCCACCTCATTTCTGAATATATTTTAATAACTAGTGAAATAAGGGAAGAGCTTATAACTATGATGTCTGCATATAACAAAGGAGTAAGAGTGTGATGTATACCTTTTCGAAGAAGATACTCTGCCACTAAAGCTGTTACATGGACATAACACATAGCTGCCTAAAATATGAACAAATACAACATTACCATAGATATTTTACAGTGACACAGCTACATTCTGCAAATAGTTAAAGTGAAACCTAGAAGATGGAGAAGCACAGCAATTTTCTAATTGCTGCCTCTTCTTCAATACACAATATTCACTCCTCTCATTTGTCCACATCACACTATACAATTCCATTAGCAAACCATGTGATATGGGATACATAATTTAGCTGAGCTCCATGATGTCATACCTTCAGTAAGAACATTGAAATTTCAATTAATTTAGGTAGATTACAAAGCAACATGGGCAAATGGGTCCAAGGACAGTAATGGCAAGAAAGAGGAAGTGGAAGAAGAAAAAAGGTGTGGAGCAGAAAAGCATATAGGAACATATGCAACACAGGAATGAATTTTTCAATACCTATAAGATAGTTCCAGCTTAGAAGATATCTAAGCAGGAAGGACATTCTAAATAAAACAATTCACTACCACATTAAAAACCTCATTACAGCCTCAGAATATAATTAACAAATTGAAAAGTGGCCAAAGGAAACAGGCCATGGCGAAACATAACTTCCTTTTGATAATTTCTACCTGGACTCAGTGAGGTTGTTAATAGCCTAAAGATACGAATCTCATCTAATCTTGAAAGCTAAGCAGGCTCAGCCATGTTTAGTACGTGGATGGGAGGCCACCCACAAATACCAGCTGCTGAAGTCAGAATATTTCAGAGGAAGGAGCTGGCAAAGCACATCTGAGTATTTCTTGCCTAAGAAAACTTCACAAAATTCATGAGGTCATCATAAGCTGACAGACAACTGGAAGGCACACACATACATAGTGACATTAATTATTACCATTTTCTGTCTTGAAATAAATTACTGAATTTTTGAACAGTTTCTAAAACTGTAGCATACACTCATAAAGGGATTTATGAACAGGGGATTTTTTTGCATTGTTTACCTCTGAAAGATCTCCATTTTTAACATGAATTCTTGCCATGCTATCCAACCACGTCTTTCTGAGTTCAGGTGTGCTGGCATAAGACTTTGCTAAACTGTACTGAAGATCTACAAGCATTTCTGGATCATTCTCGTGCTCCTTCATTTGTGCTGTAGCCATTAGAACCGTACGTATGCGTTTGGTCAAATCCTTTACATCAGAAGGGAATGTAGTGTGCTGTAGTGTGGAAAATCGCAATGATCCATAGGATTAGCACACAGGACACAAAAATTAATGAGAAAATAAATTGTACACAACCAGTGGAAATCCTGATGCTCAAATCTTCTTTCAAGAATAAACAAGAAGTGCAAAAGAGGAACTGTGGTTAACTATTATTCTGATTCAAACTACTAGTGCCTGAACAAAAGACCAAAAAAAACCCAACCTTTTTACTCAGTCAGACAGTAGTACATGTTGAAGTGCAAGAAGAGGGCAGCTCTCACAATTGCAGAGGGCAAAGAGATATACAGAAAGGCAAGATCGTTATACCCAAATGGCAAGCGAATAATAATAGTAATAAACTTATTTTGTATACCGCTCTATCTTCCCGAGGGGACTCAGGGCAGTTTCCAGGATTCAATTACCAACACAAAATCATACAGAACAACCATTATAAAACATAGACATAATACTATAAAACAGTCATACATATTTAAAGTTAAAAGCCAGTTCCAGTACAAATTTCCATCGGGCAAAAATTCAGCTACCAATGGCCAGAATTTCCAAGTGGGCCTAGACAACTATGAGAGGGCTGGGCTAGTCCAACAAAGTAAACTAAAACAAGGGGAGTGGGTCAAGTGCAAGCAGGGTCCTGCCTAATGGTCAGGGTGGGACCTGGGGCTATTTATTGCCAAAACCTGTTGAACAGCTATAGAAGGACTGGGCCCTTCTGGGGTTCCCCTAGCACCAAAGTGGTGCTGGTTCCCCTTTTAACCAAGCTCTGAGAATAACCACACTTAGATATCTGTTCTGAAAATGTCAAATCTTATTATCAGAATTTCTTTCCAGAAACGTTTGTATTTCTCATCCTAGATGCTGTTTAGTACATTTTTCTCCTTACTTGTAAGGTAAAGGTTTCCCCTTGACATTAAGTCTAGTCGTGTCTGACTGTTGGGGGTAGTGCTCATCTCCATTTCTAAACTGGAAAACTGGCGTTGTCCGTAAACGCCTCCAAAGTTATGTAGCCGCATGACTGTATGGGGTGCCATTACCTTCCTGCAGAAGCAGTACCTATTGATCTACTCACATTTGAATGTTTTAGAACTGCTAGTTTGGCAGAAGCTGGGGCTAAAAGCGGGAGCTCACTCCGCTCCCTGGATTTGAACCTCTGACTTTTCAGTCAGCAAGTTCAGCAGCTCAGCGGTTTAATCCACTGTGCCACCGAGGGCTTGTATAGAACTATAATTTTGTGATAATTTATCTCGAAAGTGGTGGTTGTTGAGCCTTCTGCACCAACCCCAGGCATCAGATTTCTATCTTCTTTATCAAAGAAAGTGTTATTACAAACCTTAGTAAGCCTGTCGCTGTTGGCACAGTTGTTTATGATGGAAAGAGACTGCTGAAATCTGGTTCCTCCAATTCCAACAACATCTGCAATCAACTGACTCACAGAGATAATAACCTTGTAAAAAACAGAAAACACAAATTCAGGTAAAGATTACATCAAGATCACAATTCAATATACACTAGAATTAAACATGAACTTTGAAATTCTGTGCCATAAAAAGTTTTTTGATAGCTAATATGTTCAGAATGATTTAATTGACAAAAAGAGAAGGCAAGTTAGCAGAAAGGTTTATTTTATCTTCTAAAATCCACAAGTTAAAAATTGAAATGTACTTACCTGAAGGTGTGTTCTTACAAATGATCTCTTTCCTGTGTAATCAAAATTATTTCGCATCAAGAAATAAAGGAGCTGTGAAGCTTCTGTTCGAATTGAACTCAATTTGGAATTGCAGCATTTCAAAATTTCATAGCAGAGTGCAGAACACATGTCAGCTCTTCCTTCATAAAATGTAGAGGGAAACTGTAGAACACACAAAAATATTCACTGTATTCACACTTTCTTTTGAAAGATAGGATAATATGATCACATAAAACAAGTAAAATAAAAATTATTTTTAAAAATTCAAAAGAAATTGATTTTCTGTATCCTTTTTCTATGTCTACTGAGTCTCTCGGATATTTGTGTCATTTGTTATTTGAACACAATCCCTGACATTTATGCAGCTTCGGTACCTGTAACTAAATCTGGATATTGGCTACCTGGGGAGAAAAGATAATACTTTACATCTCTTTACATCTGAGCATAAATCAAAGAACAAGAAGAATCACCACCAAGAAACAGCAGCACACTGCCTAGAAAATACTAATATGATCGAGGGGCTGTATCCATTTTCCCTGTATCCATTTCTCTTATCAGGCTGAAAAATGCGGTATAGAAATGAAGCAAATAAATAAATGACAAAAGGTTGTAAGTCTAGGAAAGTTTACTGTATGTAAAAAGGTGGTCTAGAAAAGTTTACTGTATGTAAAATGTCAGGGGAAACCTTTACCTTTACCTAAAACTATTGTAGGTCACTAATCAAGGCAGTTCTCAGTCATCTCCCAAACCAGCATTTAGATTTGGGGAACATGAGCACAAAAGTGCTCCTGAACTCATGTCCAGCTTATGAGTTTCGCAGAGGTAACTAGTTGGCTTCTGTGTGAACAGAATGCTGGACTAAATAAGGCGGTGGCCTGATCCATATAGCTGGTTCGTTCCCACATTGAAGGAAATAAGAATTTAAAGGGACTCACCTTAAAAATGAATGATCTTAAAGCACTGAAGACATGTTTTAATGCTGTTTCTGACTGATTTTTTTGCAGAAAGCAAAGATACACATCGAATACTTTTTTCATCAGAGGATTATGTCCATGGTCCGCCAGTAGCTGATTCTTAAAATTGAGATAAATATATACATATGGATTATCACTGCAGAATAAACTGCGCTCAGATTCAGATGGATCATTGCTATACTATAGACATGCTCATAAAATGTTTTGACAGAAGCTATCTGTAAATAAAACAACCTAGCCCATCGCAATACTGCCACATGGAGATACCTTCCTAATAAATAATAGTTAATGAAGTAAATTATTAAGGTTTATATCCTCTATACAGGTTTATATTTATTTAAGAACAAATATCTGAGATAAGTATAATTGTTATGGGAATTGTATTATGTTGGCCTGGAACTAAGTTGTCCCTAAATCTCAAAGACTGTCCAATTGCTGCTGCTACTGCTGCTGCTGCTAATAATAATAATAATAATAATAATAATTTATCCACCTCTCCTTTTGGCTCAAGGTGGGGTACATGATAAAACTGAACACTATTAAAATACATATAATAATATAGTCAGGCATATTTATTATTTTTTGTGCCGCAGCAACATCCAGATTTGGCTTACTAGGACAGAAGCTCTGTTCAAAACACCCAGGGAATTATGTCTAAACCAATACAACTCAATAGTTTAAAAGCAGGTGGACAACACGGGAAGTATCATTGTCATTGCTGATATTATATTTACACCATGACCTCTTCCCTCTAACAGGCCTCACAGTGGCTTACAAATTAAAATAAATACAATATTGTTAAACTGTCTTGAATTATTTGATTAAACGTTGCAGCTGTTTTAAAAGTTGATTTAGTTCCATTTAAGGTTGATTTTTGTATGTTTTAACAATATTGTTAAGTGTTGTACAGTATTGTTCAACTGCAGCTTCAGGAAGAATGTAATTCACCAAGAACAGGTTGAAACCCAATTACTGTTACCAGGTGTTACTATCAGACCTAAGAATTTACCAGATTACTTAAGTTATTGATTTGGTAGGTTTTTCTACAAATTTCACCTTACTCATTAGATTATTCAATTAACAGTGTAGTTAAGATACACTTCAATGAATTAAGTTGTCAGAATTCATTATGCTGGAAGTCTGTTTTCATACTGAATTAAGCAGGAAGATCTGTTGGAGTAGACGTGTTAGAGTGGGAGAAAACGTATCACATAGCTTTTAGTCAAGGTAGAAAGAGAAAAGGAACATTCTGGTGCCCTGAATGGATCCGCAAAATATACTGGGCTGGGCAATTGAGGCCCAGACGCCACCCTCTACCTGCCATTTTCTCCTCCAAGCTCAGCTCCCCCCTCTCTCAGGAGCCTCTGCACGCTGTGCACCCACTCAGAGGTTCAATCTGATTGACTGAGAGGGGGCAAATCTGACGGGAGATCTCAGGGTCCGCCTACCAGGTATTTATGCAGGTCAAGCTGCTCTCACCAGCTCAGTTGCCTTCCAATTCAACCCACCCACCTTTGGTTCTTTATCATGTATCTGTCCAGTATCTTACTTGTGTCGTACTATTAGTCACAACTTAGGGGCAGCTGGCGTGCACCCTGGATCTGGTTTCGCACTTGTACGCTCCCATTATTGTCTGGGAAAGGTTTTTCCAAGCTTGTGCCAGGGGTGGCTACGCAAGGAGCCCAGAGCAGTGTTGGACAGGGGCTTGCACAAGGCCCCCTCTTGTTGGTCACCATTTCTGGTCAGGTCGAGGCAATTGGAATAGGTTGCATTAGCCTCATCCTTTATAGTTTCATCAGCTCAGCAGGCAGGTTGCCTGACACTGGGATCCAGGACCCACGTGTGGCTGCCAACCCCATTTCAACTGTAACCGATAAAATCATGTTGTGGCCTTTGATACCCCTAACTAAGTCTGGCTTGTTTTATTTGGGCTGAGAGGCATATCGCCTTGCAGATGCAATTTGCAGGCAGCACTTCTCTTCTCTGCTGGTACTGAGAAAACAGAAAGAATGTAGTTGTGCAGAAAAGTGTATTACATATCTCTGAGGCTCTCAAACTATTTCTACTTAAGGCTGTAATAATTCATTTACTGTTGTCCTTGCAGTGAATCAATACCCTCTAACTTAAATAAATCACTCTTTATTAATCTCTAAAAACTAAGCATTTGAAGAATGAGAGACATATATATATTTGGGTGGATATAAAGAAAAGATAGATGTAGAAGTATAACGAACTAAAACAAGGTCATAGAATACTCCAATTCTTTAGGACAACCTTTCTCAACCTGACATTACTAGACATGTTGGATTTCCAAGCAACAATTGTATTTTTGTTATATGTATAAGAATAAACCTGATATGAACATTTAGCTACACGTATTTAAAAACATACCTTAAATGCCATTGTAAATAAAGATAAGGTGTCCAGAATTGTAAGGCAAACTTCGGTGGCAATATTGGCTTCAAGTAAAGACTGGTGAAGAACATCTGCTTCGGAATGGCCATAACCTATGGAAATGTCAAGCAACATTTACTCTGAATGTTGTACATGGTTTCACAAAATTACATCCTGATATCACTAAAAGTGCTAACCCAAGTACAATTTTTCAGAAGCGCTATAACTGAAGACAGACCTTTAAAAAAACTATTACAATAGATCATATGTATACTATTTGCATTTAAGTTCAATTACATGATGACTACTCATTTTCCAAAAGGTCGAAAGTACCTAAAGGAAATAATACATACCATGTATGGTACAATATTCTATTTGCACCCAAACTGTGGTTTAGACACGCATGAAATTAGCTTACCTTTCTAATGAATATTATTGCACACACTCAGTTGACTGAGGGTAGCATTTCCAAACTCTGAATAGATGATGTGAATTAAAAATGCTCTCATACTTCATTCTTAAAAGGTCTATATTTTGTTAAGAGTGTAAAATGAAGGATTACCCACCTTCAGAGGTAACTAGCCTCTGTGCTTCCAATTGAATGAAAGGTATTAATCCAGAGCAGAGACTCAAACAAAAGGACAGCAGATAACTTCTTCTGAGTTGCTCCAATGGCCACATGTGACCTCTACCCAGTTTTGTCTGCCATCCACCCACAACAGCAACCAAAAACACAAGAAATGCTTCTTTTGGAAGGTTCTAGAAATATTGACTCTCATCTAAAACAAACTACATGCCTGCTTCAGTGCCTTATTTCAAACTTGGCAAAAATGACATTCCAAAGGTGGAAAAAATGTGGGATAAGGAGGGAAATTGGTCTCTGGACCCCCAGATCTTGACTAGCCCTGCTTTAAGGGAAGAGAAATCACCACATCTCTGCATGCAGAGTCTGTGAATGCTCCAGTCACAGAAGGAAAGACGGAAGGTCACAGAAGTGAATAAGGCAGTGATGGAGCAGATGGCTTTCCTTGGAGGGTTATATTTGCCTTTGAGGATGAGAGTGCAAGGATAATTTTTTAAAATAGCTTTTGTTCTAATGCCGTTATCCAAATTTGTATTGCTAGAAATATGAGCAAGAGAGTATGGATATTAGTTTTTACATATGTAGAGTATGTTTCTTAAAGGTACTAAATCCCTCCAAAATGAAAAATGAATTATAGGTGGCAGCACATTGTTGACTAGTAAAGGTATAAGATTCCCCTTGACATTAAGTCTAGTTGAGTACACCTCTGGGGGGTGGTGCTCATCTCCTTTTCTAAGCCAAAGAACTGGTGTTGTCCGCAGATGCCTCCAAGTTAATGTGGAATGATTGCATGGAGCACCGTTACCTTCCTGTCGGAGTGGTACCTATTGATCTACTAACATTTGTATGAAAAAGAGTGCAGAAATGGCAAAGGAATATTGATTATGAAAAATGGCTCCATGCCTATCAGACAAAAGAAAACTGTTGCCACATCTGTTTTTGAAATGGCAGATGGTTTATATAGGAATGAAGGGGTACTTTTATTATTCATTTAAGGCATCATTGAGCCAAAAGAGCTCTTTTGGTGTGTAATATCTGAAACAGAAAAATCTGAACTGACACAAGGGATGCTAAAACTAAGTTTTCTCTGTTAGCGTGCTCAAGCACATCCTCCTGGGGATGACCCTGAGGAAGTAACCCATTCTCCAATTTTATCCCTTAAGCCAAATTTTCCTTCTTCCATAGGAATTAATGGACTCTTTCATTTCTATAAGGTAAAGGTTTTCCCCTGACATTAAGTTCAGTCGTGTCTGACTCTGGGGGTTGGTGCTTATCTCCATTTCTAAGCTGAAGAGCTGCCGTTGTCCGTAGTCACCTCCAAGGTTATGTGGCTGGCATGACTGCATGGAGTGCCGTTACCTTCCCGCTGGAATGGTACCTATTGATCTACTCACATTTGCATGTTGTCGAACTACTGCTAGGTTGGCAGAAGCTGAACTAACAGCGGGAGCTCACCCCGCTCCCCGGATTCGAACCACCAACCTTTTGGGTTGTTGTAGGTTTTTTCGGGCTATATGGCCATGTTCTAGAGGCATTTCTCCTGACGTTAGGAGAAATGCCTCTAGAACATGGCCATATAGCCCGAAAAAACCTACAACAACCCAGTGATTCCAGCCATGAAAGCCTTCGACAATACACCAACCTTTTGGTCAGCAAGTTCAGTAGCTCAGCGGTTTAACCTACTGTGTCACTGGTTTCTATGGAAGCAGATAAAGAAAGCTTTGGAGTTGAAATGAAAAGTGTGCCATCTGAAACCCCTTCCACACCCCAGTAAAGTACCATTTGGCAATAACTAAGCTAAATACAATTATGCTACACTGACATTATTCTAAGCTATGCTTTGCCATATGGTGGGGCAGATTTGTAATAATATCATCAACATTAGTTATGACTCCCATATTTCAGCAGTTTGTGACATGCGCTACTTCATAAACTTGACAGTTTGTCAGGAAATATTAATGATGCAATGTCAATATTTCTGGAATTGGTGTTAAATTACTAGATTTATTTGAAACAATTGCAACAGAAGCTGACTTCAACCTCATTGTCTTACCATTGTCTACAGAAATTCCAAGTAAACTTGATATTTTTCTCACACTGAAAACACAGAAAAAGTCACTTTATTATTGTGTGTTTCTTCACATCCAAACTAAATCATGGACTTTACATTTTTTTTCCATTCTACTTTTATATGGCTCTAAAAGTTTTCTCTTTGACTTTATGCCAAAATATGGTCACATGATCAACCAGGCAAATTTCAACATTTTAAAAGGGTTCTGGAAAAAAAATACTTTCATGAATTTTTCCCCCAATGACAGTTGAGAACAAATACCAACGAATCAGGATGAGAATTACAGAACGTAAAAGTCCAACTTTGAAATCTGCCAGATACTACCATAGAGTAATTTCATTATAAGGTATTACAATGCTGTAGTTGATCATGGTCCACATTGTGTCATCTCTTCTTACTGGAGTTTGGAAGTGTGCACACAATGTTGCTTGACCTAGAAAAATAAAGTCCATGACATGCTCTGGTGTGGGTTTCGGCCTGCCTCTGGTGTTGTGGTACGAGATGAGATTTCAGCTGTTATGGATGTCATGGAACTTACTGTGGCTAAATGTGAGAGAGTTATCCAGGCTGCTCAGCTGCTGTAATCTGGCATGCATCATCCCTGTTCTGTTACGGGAAACAGGCAATGTCTGAGATTTTCGATCATGAACTATGGGTCCCAACCCCTCTTGGTTCCTGCAAGATGAGTGAAATGGGACAGAAGCAAAAGTTAGACATGTTGCACTGCAGCAAGAGAGGAGGGGGGTTAGTAAAGCAGCGGAAGCAAAACACTGTTCCAGACAGTGAAAACAGAATGCAGCCTATTGCCTGCTTTAGTTAACAATGCTGGTGAAGTTACTCACCCAGTTGACTAAGGAAATTATCTATGGTCCACAACAGATAATAGATGTGGCCTGTATGATTTACTTGCCAGATGGATTTCTACATACAGCTGGAAGCACTGAATTCAGCCAACCATAGCAAAAGTCTAAAGGACCTCACTAACAAGGCCAACTACTTTACAATGGTCCTTGGGTTGTTTTGTGTTACGTAGAACACAATAGGCAACATTCCACAAGCATCACAGCAAGTTAAAGTCTAACCTCAAAAGCTTGGAAGCAGTAGCACACAGTTGCTCTAGAAATATTTAATTCAGAGCAATAGATGCACTACAGATATAAACATTATAACTCAGCTGGAACTAAGAAGAGCTTGTGTGTTACATGTTCTTGTGATATGTTAAAGAAGGGTCAGGGGATCTTTAGTAAGTAGACATGCAGTTAAGAACAGAATTACGCGAGATACCATCTTACCAAGACAGGAAGGGAGTAGAGCCATATACTTTGTTAAACTTGCCAGCAATCAAGTGAAGGAAATAGAAAAGTGATTTGTGTTAGCAATCAGTACAGACTAACCTCCCAATGTGTACCACCACCAGAGCTGACAAGAAATGAAAACCAATACCAGAATTACACACATCCCTGTTTCCTCAACAAAAGGGTGTGTAAAGATTGCATGCACTTTCTTGCTAACACATTCCTTGGGTGCATCTCAATGTGGAAAGTTAATATTTTTGTGAATGTCTCCAACAATCCAATAAACATTAGAGTGCAAATGTTTTCATTTCAGTATTTTCACATGCGACACAATCAGTGAAATAACAAGAGTTTAATAAATGTTCTTCCTCTTACAAATATTTCTACGTCTGTAACCATATCAAATATAAAACATGAGAATTATAGTTCAATGCAAATAAATCATAATACTTTTAAAAATAAGTCTGATTACAAACATGCAGTAGTAAATACTCAAAATCACTTTGTCAGCCACCCTGAGAAATATTACCGCAAGCATTATCGTCATGTTAAAAGTTAAGCTCTAATCATCATAAACATCAGTTTTAAAATGTACTTCAGATTGCAGTTGAGGATTCAAACAATGGAATCCTCAACTGCACCATGCCAAGGAAAATGCTAGGCTAGAATGGTTTTAATGGTTGACACCCAACATTGCACTGATGTACAGTGCCAGCATAATGGGACTTTCTTTCTATTCCCACCCCATTCTATATTACAGGACTAATAGACAACTATGGTAACTCCAAATATTTTCCCAAGCATTTATACACAAGGGGCTGCAGTGGGGAGTTCATTCCTCTTCCTAATCCTGGTGACAAAAGTAATTCTGCCACCAATTGTCTTCCCAATAAATTTAGGCCATAGTTCACAATTTTTTTATTTTTTTTGTTTTTGGACAGAGAAGTCCACATCTGCATTCTGATTCATAGTTTGAACAAATTAAGACCAAAAGCAAGTGCTATAAGTTAAATGCTGAAAGAAAACCAATATTTCTATGGCTATTTTCTATTTAGACCACTTCAAAATACTGAAATAAAAAGCAATATAAGTGTTTCAGTCATTTAAGCTGGGTTCTGAATATGCACACAAGTTGGTTCATAAGACAGAATGTTGTTGTTCATTCCTTTCCCTCCAAAAATGTTGCCGTTGTAAGCAATGCAAACAAAATTAACAAAAAGCTGAGTAGGATTGCTTCCAATAAACTATTTGGGAAGAGGTGGTGAAGGCCAACATATGAAGCATTTTCTTCTGTGGGTGTATCTGGAATCAATCCTGAATTTGGTTATTCCTTTTATCTGATATAATATGATGGCTAATCAATAATATTTATATGTGTAAGCTTGTTTTGACACCCTGGGTGAATGACCACTACAAGTTGGTCTTGAAATAAATGAACTGGGAGAAATGGGAAAAGCACATCCACAGTATGAGCAATCTTTGTTCAATGTAAACAGAGTTCTCAGTGTAATAGGAAGCATTTATAAGTTATCATCATTATGGTGGCCTTTCACAGCTTGACACCACAATCTCTATAATTTATAACAATCATCACACCACTTTAAGGAGAAATAGTGAAACAACTTGGGGTAAACTCCCAAAATCAGAACAGCAACAACCACAAATAACGTATGTCAAAGACTACTAAATCTATTTACTCACTTACCTTTAAGTAGGCATACTCATGTTATTAAATCTAGGTTATTAGCCGACAAAAATATACAATAAAATCAGACAGTTAGGTTTTACACAGTACCTGGCTATGTATCGTTTTCCCATGTATTGAAACTGATGCAAGCACACTCTGCAAAGAAGCGAGTAAGTAAGTAGTTACTGTAGTTTGGAAGACTTCATTACTATAACCATGCAATTTGCAATGTTGCCCCAAATCAAAGTGCAATATAATCAAATAAATAACTTGACTAACTGGACTTTTACATTCCCTACCTACATATCTCTACACTGCAGTTCCATTTTGCAGGTTCTACTCTTTACCAGAAAGGATATGTCTGCTAATCTCTACTCCTATGCAAAGTGAAGGCAGAATGTGACAAGTCCTACAGTTGCTTGGACAACCTCTTCATTTGTTATTAGAAGAGTTATACAGTATTTTTAATCCTCACAAGGCGGCTAAGACAGTATAACCTAGCTTACCTGATGTAGTGAGTGGGTCAGGACTCTGGGAAGTCAAGGTTTGAATTCCTGCTCAGCTATGGAAGCCCACCAGGTGACTCTGAACAAGTCATACTCAGCCACAGAGAAAGACAGCATCAATCTCTGAAGAAATCTCGATAGGAAGACCCTGTAATAAGTTTGCCTTAGGGCTGGCATAAGCCACAAATGGCTCAAAGGCACACTAACGGGAATGCAGATAGCAGGCTTCTCCATCACTAGGACTGTAGGTTTCTAAACTGAAAATGTTATGAAATTCATGCAAGCTTTATAATCTATGATTTCTGTTTCACTTGAAATGGGACAATTGTGCAAGGTCTTAAAATAGCTAAATGAACTTACTCTGCAATTGTAAAAAAATCCATCAGTTCTGACGTTGAGGCCTTATTCCAATATGTGAACAAAGCATCTGCAAAGTACAGGATAAAAAAGTCTTCAATAAAATCCCAAAATCTCTCATGAAATTATAGGTTTAACAACAGGCAGCCACTGAAATAAATATTTATGGCATAGTCTAGTGCCAATTGCTCTCCTAGGTAACAGGAGATAGCAACAGACATGAGAAAGCCCCCCACAGGATGGTAACACATCCGGGTGTCCCTGGGCAATGTCTATGCAAACTGCCAATTCTCTCACACCAGAAGTGACTTGCAGTTTTTCAAGTCATTCTGACACAATTTTTAAAAAGCAGATAGCGTAAATCAAATTTAACTGATATTCTGAGAAATTTTATATTTCATTTACTAATAAGCTGGGACAAAACTTCATTCAGGATTATTTGCAGAATTAGACACATTCCAATTTATAACGTAATTGACTATTTAGAGATCCGTGCTTCACAAAAGAAAAAAAACAAACAAATTTGTTTAACATACATAATTATAAAGTTGACATTACCTGTTACATTGGCACAAAATTTTAATTAATTTTTTATGAAGAGTACATGAATCACAACAGCTTTAATTATTCAAAGTTTCAGACTACTATAAAAATAAGTAACAAATCTAACAAGTTATACTGTTAGATTATATGCAGTATTATATTCATCACAGAAACAGGGATCTGTAATGTCCAGGACAAATCTAATAACAACTCTCTTACCCTCCGACATGCTTTTTAAGATATAAAGAAAACACATTAATAGACTCCTGATTTCATTTTGATCAAGCTTGTCACACCGGACTACAGAGCTTCCTGAAGCGCCAGCTTGTTGGTTCTGAAAAAAAAGGCAAGAATACGCTTGGCTAAGAGGGACATGTTAACCCATATAACACAAATGCTAGTATCTCAACATGAAGACACCAACACACTTTGACACTCAAAACTTAAATCACATCAAATGCCCCCTTTATTGCATACATTCCACTGTTTTATTTTATCCTTTTGCAAATAAAAATATTACAAGGTAAGGTTGAGGTGCACATCCTTTCAGGGTCACTTTACCCATTAGGGTGCAATCCTCCTATACACACTAATCTGGAAAATACTGCATTTTTCAATTTTTCTGATTATTTCCATTTTCTCCCATGGTTTCGAATTATCCACACATTACACTAATTTAGAACAGTGAGTAGACCATGCATTCAATCCATGGACCACACCATACATTCCACCCTCCAAATCTCAGAGGGAACATGGGAAAATTGAAAGGGATGGGGTTAGGCAAGATTTGGTATGTTGGCCATAGGTCCCCACATTTATGATCTGGAGCAGGAAAGGGGTAGATGTAATGCTCTCTAAATTCATTTGGCAATATGACTTTGGGTAATGGCAACCAGAGTCAACAACATCTGACAAGCCATATATTCTCCATGCATCCCTAAAGAGGCATTTTTAATCCAGCATTTTGTTGATACTGTTATTTATGGGAAGTCCACAAGCAGAATACAACAGTCATGATTGTGATTTATATGCTTAAGAAACAATCCATGTAGAATTATAAGTTTCAAGTTACATTCTACAACAGCAAAAGTAAGACTCTGGGAGGGGAAACACACACACAAACAGTTCAAGCCATTACAGCAGTGGTTCCCAACCCTTGGTTTCCAGATGATTTGGATTTCACCCCCCCAAATTCCTAAGAGCTGGTCAGATATCTGGGATTTCTGAGAGTTGAAGTCCAAAACAATGGGAGGACCAAAGACTGGGAACCACTGCAGTCCAGAATTACAGATGTCTATGAGTACAGAATAAAGTATAACAATGCAAATCAAAACAATAAGAAGAGGCAACACAAAAAGATTCTTCACCACAACTGCCAAGTAAAGGAAACTCAATGAGTTTAAACATGGCTATCAGAATATTGGTTGTGCACACATGATATGCCTTACAAAGTAATCTTATCTCAAAACTGGATAACGCTTGCACACAAAAACCCTAACAAATTTGAAAACAAAGCTTACGTTCAAATTTTGTAAATGTTGAAGTAACATTTAAAAACCTTTTTACAAAACTTTCCTTAAATGAATAGTGCACCTCTTCATACTTTCCTTTTACTTATGACAAAGATAATATTTGCAGCAAAATGTTCCAACCCAGTTAAGATCAACTCAAGAAACTCAATTTCTGTGTTGTAAATAAATACCTGTTTCATATTTGGTGCAACAAGAAGCCTTAAAAACTATCATCCCAAACTTATTAGAAATCCTCACCTGAAATTCATTAGCATCTAAGGATAAAATACTTCAGGTCATCAGAAGTGCTAAAGCACTACATTAAATACATTAAATAGAAGAAAAAATCAACACAATGATCAAGCATGCAATCAAAATGAGACCAGTATTTTTGAAAAAATAGAAAAAGTTTGAAATCTCAGTATTAAGTGTCCACACTGCAAATCAATCCATTACCAGGAAGGGGAAAAGTTAAATGATAGTTTTGCCATTTAGCAGACCACTAATAAATGTTATGTTTCTTTACCTTTCAAGCATGCCATGTCAAAAAAACCCCTAAGCTATTATCTGGTACAAGCTGCTTCAATGATTTAACAAAACTATCAGTAAGCACTGCACTCAGAAACTTAACCAAACAAGACACAAAGAACAGATACTTCTTGAAATGGAGGAAATGCAACAGCATGGACATCTCTCTCTGGAAGAGATGGAATTGTCAGGAGTGAGAAGTCCACCGTAACACGCTTTTTCTTTGATGACTGGTAGTGCTCTTCTTCTCCATCATTAGTACACAGAGCATAAGCAGAATGCCTTCTGAGGAGTTTCTCCCTCTGCCCACAAGGCAGCATGTTAGAGTCAAGGAGAAAACATTAAACCATGCATGTTGTAACTGGCAGAAGGTCCAATCTCAAAATCCTAAAAATACACCACACTAAAGACTGAAGTAACTGAATACCAAAGAAAGTTTTTTAAAAAACTTAATAGATCTATGTTATGGAGTAAAACCATAGACAGAATTTTGTTATTAGGTTTATGCTACCATATTAGGCTATTAACAGATTACAGTGTCCATAAAACAATAGAAGACATACTATTACCTTCTAAAGATCATTTTATTGTACAGAAGGTGTTCATGTAGTTTGAATTCACTAATGTGTCCCAAGTAAATTAATATACACAAATGAATACACACACAAAAGTGATTTTATATTATAGACTGAAAGAATGGCATTTTCACTACCAAACTAAGTATTTGTTTCAAGTTAGTGGCCTCCTATAACATCAAAGGGTATTTTATTTAGTCTGGTAAAAGAGAAAGACAGTAGAAGAAACAGACTGATCGTGCTTTCATTTGGTATAACACAATTATCTATAACAATAGGAATATACAGGCTGTTCCCATTACTGGCACGAAATTATGTGTCCATACCTTGTCAAGAGAATTGCTTTTTTCACTGTGTCTTTCTGGAAGACTGTTTCCAGAGTCTGTACTTATGAGAGAGCCTCTTGAATCTGCATTTCTCACACAATTAATGTTAGGAGTAGAAGATGTATATGGAGATGCTGGCAAGAAAAGGAATGCATTATAAACAATAAATATTCTAGAAAATACATGGCAGTGTAATCCTACAATTTATATATATATTACTGTGTCACAAATTTCTGCAATCAACCCACATAACCTTTATTAATGAGAGCCCCAGAAGCATCACCCAATCAGCTCTCAAAAACCTAGCTTGTGTATGAATGTCAACAAGATGTGCCCCAGGACAAAACTGGATGATAGGCTTATCATGGAAACAATTATGCTGTATGGACTATTATCTTTAAATTCAATGATTGGTTTTTATAGCCAACTCTTTCCCCAAGAAACCTACAATGGAATATTACGTCTCCACAGTCTAATTTCAGGCAGTATCTAGTATCCACTAACCATACTGGCACCAGTGTCCCTAGGACTTCTAACCAATAAAATTAATATTCAGAAGAAGGATATGTTTCACTAAAAAGTAAAAGCAATGTAGAAATATATTTTAAAATATTTACCAATGCCTGATATAGCACCAAACAAGTCTTTGTGGAGGTTATTATCCAGTGTATTCACAGATTTCTGTGGAGTCATCAACGGATTTGCAGCTGGTAAAGAAAGTGATTCTTCTTTTGTACTCTGTTATAATACACAAAAAGTGCATTATGCCATCTGATGTGTTTAAGCCTCCTGTTCAAGGGGGATAGTTATATTTTTAATAATTCTGAAACATAAGGATTTCACCAATGAAAGTATATACTTACTGTGCTAGAAGCATTAATAGGGAAAGGTGAAATATCCTTGACATCAATTCGATGGACATTTTCTATCAGAAGGCCAAATGTTGGCAGATACAACGTAGCTATTCTTGCTTGATGAATCTGTATGAAAACATTTTAACAGGCATATGGAAAAACACACAATGACAGTAAAGTTCAAAAAATCCCTCAAGTGAAACTTCCACAGCAGCTTCTCCTTTTTGATACATTAATCACAATGTTATGTTTAAAATTTCCTTTGCAAATTTTAATGCTTAAATTAAGAGTTTTACTGCTGAAGTTTACAGCTGCTTAAAAATGAGCTTCACAACTTCACAGCACCTAACATCTTGTTTTGGGCACTGTTTTTCTAGACGGTGGACTGAATGAGGGCAGAAAGACAGTGGGTTGTTATAGGTTTTTTCGGGCTATATGGCCATGTTCTAGAGGCATTTTCTCCTAATTTAGGAGAAAATGCCTCTAGAACATGGCCATATAGCCTGAAAAAACCTACAACAACCCAGTGATTCCAGCCATGAAAGCCTTCAACAATACAATGGACTATACACTTCAAAACCTAAAAAGGGGAGGATGGGTGGAAAATACAAAACATACCCAAGCCTAATCTCAGGAGTTCCTTGCAAATAAAAATGGTGCTATACATTTGAACATTCCTATTCACTGTAATATTGGAAAGCACTGCCATCCAGATTTCCTCTTGCTAGCATGTGTGGATCTCAAGAATTAGCCTGACCTTATTTGGGATCACTGCATCTATTTTATTATTTTTTAAAAAAATCATATCTCACTATTTTTTTTAAAAAACTGGACATCTTCTTACTTTGGAAGCATATCTATCATCAAATGAATGCTTTATCATCAAGTTCTTCAAAACACTAATTGCAATTTGGCGGATGTCTCTGAACTCTTGTAGTGCACTTCCAACTTCCCTGAGGAGCAGTCCTACCAAGAAGTGATGTTTGCAGAATTCATCTGATAAACAATAGTCAAGTTGAAGGTCTGAAAGCAAACACAGACATTGAGAATACAATGTAATTCTGAAACTGCAATTTTTTAAGCAACACAGTACCTACAGTTATCACAATTTCAAAAATCCAATACTATATCTATACATACATCTAATTAGTAAAAAGCAGAATGAAGACCAAAAGTAATCTCTAGCTTAAAATATTAAAATGTAACTTTTTGAATATATGTGGATTCATGTTGTGAATTACAATTATGAGCTCTTGAGAAACAACTCAATGAGTGGAGTCTACTGAAGACATAGCCATCTCTTTCCAGTCTTTATAGATTACAAAGAAATCTTTACCTATTTTGAAAAACAGCCACACTTTCGCACAAGAGTGACTTTCACACAAGAGTGTCTGCTAAAATCAAGCAAGTACAGATGATAAGGAAAACATTAGGTATTTGTGACAAATTAGGAAATAATTGAACACCTAGATATTCAGTGGCATATTTAGATCAAAATGTGTAACAATCCAAGAACTACAGACATGGCTAGTTTGTTACTAACTCCCAGTTATTTATAGAGCGAATTTATTGTATCTCATTCAATGATTTAGGGAATACTGTTAGAATTCTGTACCTTCAAAAGAACTTAAAATGAACTTAAGATGTTCCAACAAGCATTTGAGAATGACTAGTCCCTACTTATAAATGCCCAGTCCCTAGCTCGCCAAATAGTACTCTGTTCTCTGCACTTCTACCAATCCCCCAGCCCTATACTACGGTGTTTTGCACTATCCCAGGCTTGGTCCTCTTTATACCCTAATCATGCCCATCTTAGTATTCTAGTTATTGGTTTTGTTGTGTATTGTTTCAGTGAGTTTTAATGCTGCTGTTTTATTATGTTTTATTTAACAGTGCTTTATTTGATTGTTATGCTTTGCTTATGTTTTATTTAACGGTGCTTTATTTGATTGTTATGCTTTGCTATGTTTTATTTTAATCGTGTTTTTTGTTTTTAATTGGTTGTTTTGTTTTGATTTTCTGTGGACATTTTGTTCCATGTGTAAGCCACCCCGGGCAGGGTATAAAATAAAGGTGCTATTATTATTATTATTATTATTATTATTATTATTATTATTATTACAACAACACTCTCAACTAGAAAAGTAAATTTGCAATGGCCTTCCATATACTTTAGGCTTAGCCATTAAGATTTTCAGCAGATGATTTTAATTTATTTATTTATTTAAAAGTTTTGTTTCCTTATGGCCATAGAACTTTAAATCTGTGGGTCTAGTTTTACATTGTACCAATTATAGTACAGTATATGGCTCCATAATAATATCATCTGTATATGTATAGTATATGTCTAATATGTGGAAGCAAGGTGTAACTTACTCTATATATTCATGTATAAAACTAAACAATTTAGTCAAAAGAAATAAACTAAAAAAACCTGGGTTGATTTATCTACAGGTCAATGTGGATAAGATCAAAACATTGATATTGGGTGAGATTGTAGGAGGTAGTGAATGGCATGGGTCACTTTAACTGCTGACCTTATTATTAGCTTATTATTAGCTCTTTCAAAAGAGCTCTTTCTGTGTTTTTAAAATTGCCTTCTTCCAACCTAGAACTTTTTCCCTTATGGACTACCCGGTTATAAGAGCTGAAAATGGCAAGAGTCCAGCATGTCTGGTAACTGTCAGTCTCAGAAAGCTGCCTTAAAGCAATGGGATTTATCTTGCAACTTCTTCAGTTCAGATTGTTATTTTTCCTCTCTTTGTTTTCTACTCCCACCAGCATGTACTTTCATTCACTTTTCAAATGCCTTGTTTGTTAAAAGTCAATATGACTGGTTTTATATAGAATGCACCGATCCACTGCAAATGTAGGAAATAAGAGGACAATTGCAAGAATTAGAAACTGACTCGAATCAGGATAAGTGTTAATCAAGAATGGCATCTGGGCATATACAGAACATTTTCTGCACAGCTAAATTATTTTCTGTTTCCCAATCAAGAACTGTGGAATACAAAGTGGCAGAATACTGGTTTTACAGACAGGATCCAAATTCAATCTATATCCAATGATGATGCATATCACAGCCTCATTATTCTCTTTACCCATCTTGCTTAATACGTATTTAAATATATCAACCTTGGAAGCAAATGAAATATTACGTGTAACAGACTAGCTAAAGTGTTCAAATGAAGGCTTAGAGATCCAAGAAGTTCTTTGTTGGATCATCTGGAAAATAGGATTATTAAAGCAAATGAGCAATCCTATCCTACTAACTAGGCTTAAGTACCAATAAATATCAATTAAAATTTCTTCAGAGTCAGACTTATTGCTGACTGCATGTCATACAAAATATATTAAAAGAGGTAATGGGACAGGTATTTTGATAGCCTCATCTTTTTGCTCCAGCCTTCAACCATATCAAACCCTGCAAAGCATATAACCAGACACACTAAAAGACATAGGTAAAAAGTAGAATGGAAACATTTGGAAAAGAGAGATAAAAAAATAAATACAGATAGAAATGGGGGATTAGTTGTGGTAAACTTTGTACTATATAGAGAACTATAGTTCATTCAAAGTAATACCAATTATTATGTGTTATACAAGACTATACAATAGAAACTAGTCCAAGAATGGAAATTAAGAGTTCACCCCAACACACAGAAAAATGTCATAACCTTGCTTCTTTATATGCCCATGATCTGTCTTGCAAACCTAGCAGACCTAATATTATAAAAGGAACCAAATTACCATAATATCATACAAGATTATACATTGTACAATAGTATACAGTGAAACCATTCCAGAATATCATCAATAGAAGATACATTACTGAAGTGAATGACAATGGGATGATGTCTTCCAGAAACACTCCAAAGAACTTCCTTCCATACAGACTCATGAGGGGTAACACCTGCCTTCAGACCTAAAAGACTTGTCTCCCTGAAAGAGTCCTGAGTGCTTGCTAAGCAAACAAATCACCCTACCTTTACTCCATTTTTCCTTTTCTTCCATTTTCTTTTTTCTTATTAACCAACTCTAGCAATTGTGCTCTACTCTAGAAAGTTCTATCTCACCACGTCCTGCTCTCTTCCAGAAGAAATCTGAATGTGACAGACAGATGCCCTTGCCCTAACAAATTCTAATGACTTAATTCACTAATGTATATTTTTCAAATCTTCAGCATTACTTGGGAGGTCCAGTGCATTGTTAAATAAAAGAGTCATTCAATGAGTTAGTTTGGAGCCCTGGAAAAACACTGTAGCTGAATTTACAATGCATACATGTGTTTACTGCAAAACAGAACAGCAGTAATGAATATCATTAAAAGTAATGATATATGACTAAATCTCTCCTTATGTTCAAGAATCTCTTAAATTATTGTTGCAAATATCTACTAAGAATTCCAGATAGAGCAGGAAGCTAGCAAAGATGAAACTTCTGCACAACTGTTTGTTCACTGTGGCCCATGGTTCTTCCAAAATTTATAGAGCCTAATGCCCAAAGCTTACTACATTTGGCCTTCCATATCCATGGATTCTGCACCCACAGATTCAACCATCCAAGACTTGAAAATAATGTTTTAAAATTTAAAAAGCAAATATTAATTTTGCCATTTCATTTAAGACAGTGGTCCCCAACTTTTGGTCCTTCAGTTGTTTTGGACTTTGGCTCCCAGCCATCTTACCAACTGTTAGGAATTGGGGGAGTTGAAATCCCAAACACCTGGAAGACCAAAGGTTGAAAACCACTTATTTAAGGGATGCCATTTTACATAATGGGTCTTGAGCACCCACGGGTGTTGATATCTGCAGGGGGTCCTGAATTAAACCCTAGTATATACTGGGCAGAGCTTGGGTCATCTTTAGATTGTCCTCCCAGCATAAGGATGGGGCTGCTTGCTACATCCTTATGCCAGGAATAAGGCGGGACACGTGGCAACTGTCCCAATCCTCCCCCGATCCTCGAACTGTCCTCTTGGCATTATGCCAGGAGGGTGAGACAAACGGTGGCTGAGAGTGCTCCGGAGGGTTTTCAGACACTACATGCCTTCCTTGAGCTGTTTTCCCGGCATAAGGATGGGGTTGCTCACACTGTCCTTATGCCAGGAGGGGAGCATGACTGAGAGGGCTCTCCATTGCTGCGTGCCTTCCTCCCCTGTCTTTCTGGCATAAGAATGTGACGGGATGCTGTGTCCTTATGACAAGAGGCCAGGGAAAATGAAGAAGGTCTGAGGTAAGCGCCCAGGGGGCCACATGCGGCCTCCAGGCCTCAATTTGCCGATGTCTGGAAAAGCTTCCAAGGATGAAGCTTCCACCATTCTTCTATATATTTTTATTACATCTGCTACAAAGCATTACACAAACAGTTCTGTTTCTTTCCAGTTTGGCTTGTTATGCAATTCTTCTTTTAAAACCTTCAATTTTCTATATACAGCAGTTGAGCTGACTCACAAATGAAATGACTACACATTCTTTATTTTCACAGGTCACCACATTTTTACAAAACAGAAACTTTAGAATCAAGTAGCACACTCCACACCTACCTAAAAGAGTGTCATACGATCCCACAGTTGGTGAGAGAAAAGCTAATTTGAAAGGAAAAAGAAGCAAAGCAGGACAAAACCAATAAGTAAAAAAAGCAATTTTTTTTACTACTGAGCAAGTAAGGAATGAATGCTTTTGAGACAACCAGTTATTTTTATCTCTCTTTTTTATTCATATTAATCATAATCTTATTTGAGGGGATGTTTTATACATTCTCGCAAAAACACACTTATAAGCTAGGTGTTTATGAAATGGTCACCTGAAGAGTTAAAGAATACCCTAAGTTTCACTCACCTGTGGTGTACAGGTTTTTTTAAAAAATGTGTGAAATATTGGAATATTAAATTATCCTAATAGATCTATTTTATTGGGGTAGCTTCCGTTACGTATACAGTGTCATAAACTGGCCAAACACAAAACAAAACAATTCTCAACCTCTTTGTGATCAAAACATGCACAAAAGCTGGTGGAAGTACTAAGATGAGAGAGAGAGAAAATCCCCTCCTCTGCTCAAAAATGGGAGGGCAACAATTCCTTTACATAAGAGAAGATACTGGTGTTAAAAGCGATAGGGATAGAAGGCCTGTTGGTGACATCCATACACACAATAGAACAGCCAAAGACATCAGCTCAGTGAAAGAAGGATGCAAAAAGAAAATAAAGCAAGCGATAGAAACCTTTGAACCACTCCACACAGAAAACATACTTTGCCACACAATCTGTGAAACAAATTTAAAGAAACAGTGTGTATTGGGCCATGGAATGAGATGAATCCTGCCAAAGTCAAAGCATGGAAACCCTTTGCCATCGCTTCATCAAAGGTGTACATCAGCCTCCTGCTCCTGGCAACGTTGTGGCATGGACAACACAGAGATCAACACAACTGTAGCACCCAGTCTCAAAGGGCTGCCATTTCAAAGCAATGATAATTCTGAAGAGGTTTCATGCACTTGCAATATATTTAAGGCAGCACAACACGAAAACAAGAGAGCCACACAGAGATGCTACTAAACAGGATTCAGGATATGACTTCTATATTTGTGTTGACAAGCTAAAAACGTGATACACATCAGCAACAAATCTAACTAATCTAATCTAACAAACAACTGCCTAAGTTCAGAGGTAAAGGCCATTCCAACAGTATAAACATTTAAAGTCAGACAATACAAGTTCTTAAAATTCACCTGGATGAGGCTTAAACAACATGTATTTTCAAGGTATCACTGTGTTGCAGAAAACAGTGAGCAAGAAGAAAACTGAATAGTAACTGCATTTGGTGAATATAGAAGGTTTGAAATTGAAGGTTTTTCTTAAAGTCAACTTCAGTTTCATTTTTGAACACAAATTTACCTTGATATCTCTGAATTCTGCCTTTTCCAAACAGCATAGGAAGATTCAAAGGAATGTAGTGTTCGTGATTACAAACCACTCGAAGAAATTCAAATTTGAACTCAAAAAGGGTCTGCAAGGTATTTTGAAATGATTTACAGAATTAGCATATTTTAATCAAAAACAAAAACAAAAATTTAACCTAACTTATTTTGTCTCATAGAAAGAATGGCCCTGTTCCCAAAACAAACAGTATATTATGTGATTTCCATGCTAGATCTGGTAATTTAAGAATTATGGGTGGCATCATGCCACCCATGAATATTTTTCTGTTAACAATTTAACAGCAATGTAAAATTATATTTAAAACACTGTGCTCTCTTAGTGCTCATATTCCTAGTTAATAAACAATCCAAACTTCTCTGCTTGCTTCTCTTGTAAAAAAAAAAAAGGAATCCAGCTCTTAGACATAAACTGGGAAAATGCATAATATTAGATCTGGGGAAGAACGGTTATCTGGACATATGTCTGACAGAGTACCACTGAAATAAGGAAGTGCAGAATGGCAACTGTTTCTGTAATACAGTACCTTTGGATCTCCTGGAGTAAAGAAGGTAATATAGTTATTAATTTGTTTGAACACAAATCCTCTGTCCATGAAGGTGAAACACCTCTACAAAAGGGGGAAAAGTCTCACATTAGTGTCAAGCAGCACTAGAGTCCAAATACCAGATAATTTTCATAGTGTTTATTACTACTTAATAAATAGTAATAATAGACCAGTGAATGTGAATGGCAAAATAAACCTAAACTATATTTACATTGCAAGAGTACTGTACATAATACCAGATTATTATATAATATGCTTTCAAATATTCAACACACAGAATCAGCAAAGATTTAATTTCAATAATCCATTTCATGACATAAACTTATTATAAATTCCAATATGCATAAATTAGTCAAAGCTTCTGTTAGGACTTATCAACATGGACCATTTTTTTTCATGTCAGGAACGACTTGAGAAACTGCACGTTTCTTCTGGTGTGAGAGAATTAGCCGTCTGCAAGGACATTTACCAGGGAACACCCGGATGTTTGATGTTTTACCATCCTTGTGGGAGGTTTCTCTCTTGTCCCCACATGGGGAGCTGGAGCTGACAGAGGGCACTCAACCAGCTCACCCTGGATTCGAACTGCTGACCTGGGGTAATTTGCGGAAAGGCCATCTTAATACAGTTGGGAAAAGTTTGAATTTTGCAAGAGAATTCAGATTTTCCCCCCAAACTTTAGGCTTGTGGAAACAGCTGAGTCATTCCCAAATGGAACTGGCTGGAGATGTCTCCACTGTCATCCCCTATTTCCCAAACTCAGGTGGTCCGGGAACATAGGATGGCCATCCTCTTCCCCATCTTCCATGTCAGGCAGTCTCCAACCACTATATTGGCCCTACCTTTCCACTGTTGCATGCTATGACATTGGCTGGAGCAACAGGGTGTGCTGGGAAGAGAGGGAGATAGGAAGATGAGTTCTTCCTCCCCCTCCCTCCCTCCCCCCTGCGCCCGGTCTGACATCATGGCACTTGACAGCAGACAGATAAGTCACATGTCACAGCTGGAAACCACCACGACAGATGGGGCGGCGCCCTGTGGAACTGAACCACATGAAGACTCTCCGTGCCTCCACATTGGCTGGATGAGTCCTTGGGAGGGACACGCCCAGGAATTATTCCTGGGTTATGAGCCAGTGTAGATCCGCCCATAGTCACAAAATGTACCACCACCATTTTTTTACATCTTGACAACTATTTAGACATAATGTGTAGGGTTCTCATAAGAATTCAGTTTGTTAAATAACTGAAATCTTCTTTTGCAAAGATCAACCAAAAATACTCACTTTTATAAAGACAGCAAGACTATGATTTGCATTTTTTGAAGCTTCTGGATTATCTTTGTACTTTTGTGTAATGTGGGGCATCAGCATATTGACAACAGTTTCTACAGCATGATGATAAGATGCAGGAAACCTCTGGTTTCGTAGCAACTAGAAACAGAAGAACTATAATTTACAAACTGAAGCACTCCCAAGTTATCCTAGTTATTCTTGCCTAATATACAAAGGGGTCCAAGTGTGGTGGATTTTCAGGGATCAGGAGAATTTTCATCTGTTTAGATGGTTTCTGACATACCTGGAAAATATATTACAGAAAAAGTAGAAACCACCATGATCAATCTCTTCTCTATATCCAAATATTTTTTTTAAAAAAAAGAAGAGAAAGTATTTGAGAATTTTGAGAGGTTTGGTTGGTATAATAATCCTAACCATGTCCTACAAAAACATGATAGAAAACCAATTTGCCTTGTTCTTCTGTGACAAAAGTAACAAATGTTAGAAAGCTAAACTAACAGGCTTCAAAATAGAAAAAGACACCAAAAATATTATTGGAAATATGTTTCCAAAGTATTAGTCTGTTGCAACACAACATAGCCCTGCATTGTTTTAGAAATTAACAATTATTGAAGCCTGAACGTGAAAAACAAGAATGTAATTTATGTAAGCACATATTTTGTTTTTGATACTCCCTCATACACAAACAAAAACTAGAATCTATAAATAAATGTTGTCTCATGCTCCAAAGAATTGTGCTGTTCTGATGTCATGTAAATCAAAAGATTAATATGTGCTTACAAGAAGCATTTATGTTTGTGCAATAAGACATCGACTGGCACAAAAAGGCTATTATTATTATAAACTAAAAATACTTGTTCACTTACCTTTACTTTAGCATTTTCTAAAAGATGCTGGGCCATTGATTTGATTAGAATTTCAAAGAAAAACCAGGAGTACTGTTAAAAAAAAGAACATATTACATAAGGTATCCATTTATATGCATAATTTAAAATAAGCTATACTCTTGATAATTTTGATACAACAAAGTTAACTACATTTTGTCATTCAAAAGGTATTTTGTTCGTTCAAAGGATTTCTGAGTTGCTTGCATACTAGCTACTTTCTCTCAAATTTCCACCCTGTCTTCAGTTGATGTTGTTTCATAGAAAATTCAAATGACTTTGTTGTCAACTTGGAACAGTTCAATATTTCCTTAAATATCTTCCTACTCCACTATTTTCATTACTGATCTTAATCATTTTTGTAGTAATCGATAGCAGCAGCAACTACTGTAGTCAGTACAATGAGACAAAATAATATTGAGGGTTTGCAAGGTCCCCAGACTTCTAATTAAACATTTTTTGTGATGACTTTAAATCTGTTGTCGAAGGCTTACACTGGGTTGGAATCACAGGATTGATATGAGTTTTCCAGGCTTTTTGAGAATATATTATTTGAACATATTATTGGAGAACACAGAAATGCTGGACCACTCTAACAACCACAATATCTATACAGAGAAGCCACTGAAATCCACAAGCATGTGGACAATTTCAATAGAAAGGAATAAACCATGAAAATGAACAAAATCCAGCTACCAATATTAAAAACGTTAAAATCAGGACAGTACATAAAGAACAACACTAAAAAAAACCAGGGAAATTCCAGACAAGAAACAATCAGGGCCAGCTAACACCTCCCAACAAAGGTTTTTGCCAGGCAGCAACTAGCCAGGCTTTGAATCTGCAAGGCCATTCAATGCCAATCAAAGTGGCCAATTGCAACATTCACACTTGCCTCAAACAGACAGGAGTTCTTCCACTCTGGACATTTCACAGATATATAAACCCCATTTTCCTAGTTTCCTACAGACTTCACAACCTCTGAGATGTGGGTGAAACATCAGGACAGAATGCTTCTGGAACATAGCCATATAGCCCAGAAAACTCACAGCAACCCATTTTTTTAATCCTTGCTTTCTAAGGCTGAATAGCATGCTTAGCCACAGAGGCAAGAGATGCATTTCTTCAAATTCTAAGACGCCCCCATTCTATTGATTTCTAGCAACAGAAATCATTAAAAGTTATGTTTAACTTAAGCATTTATTAGAGGATACCGTGAGTTGGTGTAATACCTAGAAAAACCTAGAGAATCAGTAGTTTGAGTGGCTAATTGATGTGTTACTCCCAAAATCTGACTGGTAACAATTTAAAAGCAACAGCACGAATGGCTTATTTTAACTGAATAAAAGGCAATGCAAGAAACCAAAAAGTGGGGATCCCTCCTTTTTTGCAGGAAGGGAAATCGATATGAGGGAAATCCAGAAGCTAGTGGCGGAGAATTTAAGTACAGAATAGCATTTCAGTAATAGTGTACTAAAATACATAAAAAGGGAACCTCTGCAAACAAGAAATGTTTTACACCTTTGCAGAACAGAATTTACTTCTGGGTAAGCAGTAGGGAAGGATCTAAGCCACTCACAAAAATAGTCCATGCAGGGTAATGCCACCTTAAATTTATGGAAGGATGGATTCTACTTACAGCTACTTATGGGAAAAATACTTTAGCAGAACTAAAGAGCACCTGCGTAGTCCAAGAACAAAATTAACCAGAAATAACAAAAAGGAACACAATTTTTGAATGAATACCTTCAGAAGCTTATTGCTTGTAAGGAAGTCAGCAGAAGGCTTCAAAATGGCTGTCATGGACTTGGCAAGCTCTTCATGTACAGTCTTATATTCAGAAGCAATATAAGGCTCTGCTTTGTAAGCATACTTTGGAATAAAAACATGAAATTAGCATTACTATATTACAAAAATAATGTTTAGGGATTTTTAAAAGAAAAATGATCATATATTTTTTACCTTGACATATGACCTCAAGTAGCTATCCAACCCTTCTTCATGACACTGGGCAACTACATGTATGATGACCCTAAATGAAATGAATTGCAAGAAATTAATCCTAAAAGGTGAGCATACCACCAGCAAGATTGTAATTCTTCGCAACTCTTGCAACAAATTGCTCACCTTGTCACGTTCACTGCAACTTCCTCCTGAGTTGCTCGAGTAAGAACTCTAAATAATTGGTTTAAAATAGTAGGCAGAAAAGCTATCATCACATGGCCCTCCATAGCATGAAGGCTCTAGGGGGGAAATCCAAATAAGAATCAGAAAACAAAAAACCACTTGTTCTGTGGATCTCAAGTAGTCAGCAACTGCATGCCAACAGAAAATGCTGACTTATTATTTAAGAAATTACACTGCTTGCTTTTGATAAGGCCAATTGGCTAATCAATAAAAATTGTTGTTATTTAAGAAATTATTTTATGCCATTTTATTATTATTATTATTATTATTATTAATAATAATAATAATAATAATCTTTATTTATACCCCGCCACCATCTCCACAAAGGGGACTCGGGGTGGCTTACATGAGGCCAAGCCCAGCAGCATATTACAACAAAATAAAACCAGAGCAACAAACAAACATCACAAATTAAATAAATAAAAACATAAGAATACAATAAAACAATACAAAATAATACAATGCAGAATCAATCCCAAAGGGCGGGTCACATGTGCAAGATAAAATGATAAAATTCAGGATGAGATAGAAATGAAAAAGTAATATTTGTATGGGAGAAGCTCATAGGAGACGGAGATGGGGAGACAAGCTTTCAAACAGGTGGGGGAAGTACAGTATGAGGACAAACATCATGGGAGGAGCAACAAAAGGAAATATCTGATCACTCTCCAAAGGCGCAACGGAAAAGCCAAGTTTTGAGATCCTTCTTGATTTTATACTACTGTATTATGAGAAAGGTGTTTAATACAGTATTTTACATTAGTCTATTTTATTCTTATTTCTTCTTTTTTAGACACTGCTTGAAATAATAACATTTGCATTGAGACATTTTAAAAATGGTAAAATGATAAGGACATGGATGGAAGGAACTTGCTCATGAAAAATTGAAAAACATTATTGAGAGCAATAAGGACAGGCTAATCCATACACTGGTAAAAAAAAATATCGTAATAAGAATGTATATTTGCTGTATATGCGCCAGTCTCACTATATATACCTTAAGATATTTCACAAGTTCAGCTCCTAGAGCTTGAGCTCCTGACTCAGTTTTTTGACAGTAGTGGAAGAAATTGTTTAAGTGCTGGTCCTGTGGAAATAAAGAGCAATATATTAAAATAAATATCTAATTTCATTGACCTCTCCATTACAATGCCATCACTTTCAATTGAAAAAAGCTGTCTCCAATATTTGAGAAGTAAAAAAGTAATGAAAACGAGCACTCTGCAACATTGAGTGGAGTATAAAGCTCTGCATATATTTAAGCTCTCAAAGCTCACCTCATGTAAATATATACAATTGCTATATCAGATGTCGGGCTGTCATTGCAGTCTATGCCAAGTTTAATAGTACAGATGGCAATTCTCGATTTTTGCCATCCTGATGGGTGTCTGGAAAAATCCATCCCTTTTTCTTCTCATGCTGATGGGAGACGAGGTAAATGTTTCCCACAAGATGATGGAAAGATATACAGCTCTCTCTGGAAAGTGTGCAGTTTTCATTGAAAAGAGCTCAGCTTTCTGAGCTGAGGACTGCTTTTCTGCAATGTCTTCTCCCCTCACCCCATTTCAGCTTTCAAACTAACTACGGAATGCGGTAGAAAAAAACTAAGAAAGATTCTCACAGTTTCTCATCAGGATTTCTTTGAAAGATTAAGGCTTGGTGTAATACAAGTTGCAAGAAAAACAGAAATCAGATCATCAACTACCATTCCTCCCACCCATCTTTCCAGAGAAAAGCTATTTCAGCAGACAAAAAAGCAGATGTTTGACAGCTGAAACTTTATTATATAAAGCTGTTTAACATGAACAGAATTTTATTTAAATAGAAGTCTGGTGAACACTCTGCCTTGTATGAGTTCTATTTACTAGCACAAAGTTGCTATTATGTATAGTCCATAATCTTTAGGAAAGAAAGCCTTATGCTGAAAAGCTTTGGTTGGCCTTATCATCCAAAATGTGTTGGTTTGCATATGCGTATAATTTCCAGAATCACTCTAAATAAGCTATGTATGGTCCCTGACATGGAGTCACAATCTCGGATGGAATATATGCAATGGAGGACAGACTCAACCAGCTCAGGGCTCCTCTGCATCCCAATGAACTCTCTGAATTCCCTTTCAGCCAAGAATGCAGTTAACTGTAGAAGAAACTCAACAAATTCTCCAGACACTGTCAGGTAATTTTCCTGTCAGTTACAAAGGAAAGCCCTGCACCTGCAGTTCCATCACCAGTTCTGAACTGAATAGTAAAGAGAGAAGTGCATTGGCTTCCCTCTACCATTAACTCCACATTCCCCTTTCAAGAGGTGCAGTGAATAGCCTCTCACTGCAAACGTTTCTGTCATAATTGTAGCGCTATAATAACTAAGCCTGTAGTAACCTACGGATGTGAGAGCTGGACCTTAGGGAAGGCTGAGCAAAGGAAGATTGATGCTTTTGAGCTGTGGTGTTGGAGGAAAGTGCTGAGAGTGCCTTGGACTGCGAGAAGATCCAACCAGTCCATCCTCCAGGAAATAAAGCCCGACTGCTCATTGGAGGGAAGGATACTAGAGACAAAGTTGAAGTACTTTGGCCACATCATGAGGAGACAGGAAAGCCTAGAGAAGACAATTACGCTGGGGAAAGTGGAAGGCAAAAGGAAGAGGGGCCGACCAAGGGCAAGATGGATGGATGGCATCCTTGAAGTGACTGGACTGACCTTGAGGGCGCTGGGGGTGGTAACGGCCGACAGGGAGCTCTGGCGTGGGCTGGTCCATGAGGTCACGAGGAGTCGGAGACGACTGAACGAATGAACAACAAAATAACTAAGCCAATTCAAGACGAATTTAGTAAAAATCCTGTAATGACATTAAAATACTTACCTGAGTGTATATAGTGGAAACTAGATGAGTTGAAATCTTTAGCAGTGGCTTGCCTCCATCCACCCATTTGACTTCAGGACCAGAGTGCTGCATTATATAGATGACAATTAACATTACATGTTTCATTACATGCTGACCTAAAACTCAGAGTGAGCTAAATGTGGGCTCTGTAAACCCACAGAACATTAGCATGGCCAACGAACAAAGAAATCTACAAATAGGCATTTAAAAGACAAAGCAATTTGATGAATAGTTTTTAAAAAATGTATTCCTTTTAAAGAATATATTGTTTGCAACCTATGACTAAGTAAGTGTGCAGTTCTTGATTATTTTGTTGGCATTAGAGCTACACACTAAACATTCTCAGCACTACTTTCCAAATGCTGAAGAAAATAATTAAAGCCTTCAACAATGCTAAATAATTAACATTTAAAATACAGTATGCCCATGTATTATGTGATGGATCCATTCCAAGATACTGTACAATACAGGTGCTCATCTGCTCTCACATGGAGGGGAAGGTAGCTGAAGCGAAAACTCACATGTTGGGACAGACTCCCCACACTGTGCTCCCAAAAACAATCCTTTCCTTGGTCCCAAATATGGTAGGAAGCCAAATATGGAGAGCCATATACCCCACTCCTCCAAGAAAGTATTTCTCCTTTCTCTGAGGAGGGAAGCCTGGTTCTGTTTCTTTCTCTAGAAAAAGGGACAAACGGCTTTCACTGCAGAGAACAGTGTCCAAAACCCGGTTGCATTTCTTACATCAGAAAAAGGGACAAATCCCCTTCTCTGCAGAGAGAAAACAACCCAAACTGAATTGCATTTCACATTGCAGAGAACACAGTCTATCTCCCTGTTCAGAATTAAGAAGTGACCACAGCCCAGTGGTGTTTTTCTATCTGCTCATTTCACAGCAGATAGAAATGCAGCCGAGAGATGTATGGCTCTGCACAGATAGACTTCCCACAAGGATTTGGCACTGGAGAAGAGGGGTGTCATCAAAAGCTCACTGCCTGCAGACTGGTCCTCTGTTGCCCTCACCTTCTTCCATGGGGGGGGGGGGGCTTTCTGACTGAATTTGCATAACATGTGATATACGGGAGTCTAGTGCATTTTATTTCAAGATTAACCGTGTTATAGATATCTAATCCTTTATGCTAATGGAACGGTTTCCCATTAACAGAAAATATTAGGGAGACATTCTGAATGGCGTCCGGTAGACCTTAAAGACTCAAATGCATTACGCTGTGAGCTTTTCTAGACTATGGCTCAGGCATGGTCAACCTTTGGCCTTCCAGGTGTTTTGGACTTCAACTCCCACAATTCCTAACAGCCTACCAAGTTTGCCCATGCTTGCTATGGCCTGTTTCATTATGAAACAGACTATAGTCTATTTCATCCAAAAGTGAATCACATTACCTATATACTGAGCTAGTAATTAGACTGCAGAAAGAACAATCAGAACAAAATTAATGCAGATGACATATTTATTTGTATTCCAAATATGATCCATGATGTATTTCTGCCTTTGATCCCATCCCAGGAGAATGTTAAGCAAATAAATCTAGAAAAGCAGTTCCAGCATCTTAGATATTATGGGTATAAAATAAATATTAGCTGACTTGTGCTCCATTCTTCCATTTCCATAGAATTTCCAGTCATTTCCCCCACCCCCACCCCACCCCACAAATTAGTGAAAATGAATTATTTTTTACTTTGTTTGTGCCAGGTTCTTGACTGTTGAGATATCCAGATGGAAGATAAACAGCCACTGGGATATGCTGTTCATTTGTCACTACTCTGCCATCTTTCAATAGCTGAAGCCATGAATATCCAACTACAAGAAAAGAATGAAGAAATCACTATACATCAGCACACACAAACCTGGAAATACATGACTTGTCTTCGTAAAATTAGGAAGCAATTTTAATTTAAAATAGCTAGCTCATTTTCCTGCAAGGTCTATGAATGCCATTAAAGAGATTTAGCATTCGTCTGTTCTATAATAACCATTTTAAAAAATAAATGGATATAATTAGTGTTGAATTTTCAGAAGGCTTCCAAGTAAGGTGGGTAAAGAGCATACCTTCCTCCTTCAGGAGATATCCTAGAGAATGTGACAAGGCATAATTGGCTTTTTTAAATTCAAGGGATGTGGGCATGGCAGAGGAAAGAGCACAGTTTTCTAAATTCTTGCAGGGTGTCAATGTAGCTCCTCAGCCCTGATATTTCTTGCTCTTACGTTAAGATCATGTTAAACTATGAAATAAATACACCACACTAAAAGTGTCTCAATCATACCTAGTGTTTCAACTGTATCCTTCTTTTTGGTGGTCCCTTTGCTTGAACTATCACAACTGACGTGGTAGAACGTAAACAACAAATGGTGTTTTTCATGTAGCTGGGTGGGCAATTCTATTTTTATCTAAGAGAAGAAAAACGGTATGTTGTGAAGACATTCAAAAACAACAGTAATTTAAGGAGAATGTTCAAAATTACTCTCAGTGCAATTATGGGAACAATGTATTGGAGTGAGATCATACCATAAGTGCAATCTAACTCTGGTACTGGAAAGCAGAAAGGCAATCCTAGATGTATGCAGGCATTTTCTTTGGTGGAAGAGGCAGTTTTGAACATTAAATGGATCTACTACTTTCCCTAACTACTCAAACCATTTCACACAACAACTGTAAATGTTTCCCCTTGACATTAAGTCTAGTCGTGTCTGACTAAGGGGGTAGTGCTCCTCTCCATTTCTAAGCCAAAGAGCCATCGTTGTCCGTAGACACCTCCTAGGTCATATGACCAGCATGACTTCATGGAGCGCCGTTATCTTCCTGCCAAAGGTATTGATCTACTCACATTTTTGTTTTTGAACTGCTAGGTTGGCAGAAACTGGAGCTAATAATGGGAGCTCACCTTGTCTGTGGATTCAAACCTCCAATCTTATGACCAGCAAGTTCTGCAGCTTAGCAGTTTAACCCATGGCTTAACCCATGGCCCTTATAATAATTGTAGGCAACTTTAATACAGTACTGTAAATATATGCACGTTGCAAGTACAAACAGTAGTGATGAACAGATAAAAACTATGGCACTCTAGTGTGAACCACCATCTTAATTGACACCTTGCCATTGTGACTTGTTTTGTTTTAAAAACAACTAAAACTGGCAGAGCTCAAATGGTTACCTCATCATAAAACTCTGGATTTTGGTGGTGATGAAGGACAGTAGCAAATGCCTGCTTTGTAAATATTGGTCCTCCGGGTCTCCCATAAATGCACTAAAATCAAAGAATAGCAAAAGATTAAAAGGCTAAATTATGTAGCTTTTTGTACTCTGTCAAGATCGCATGTGAAAGATGTTTAAATCTATAAGGGATTCTAATCTAACGAAGCCCTTACTTATCAAATCTACATGACAAGTATACCACTAAGTAAAAAGTACTTACAGATTTCTGGTAAACATGTAAAATAAAATAAAAATCCTTCAATGTTCCCTACATTTCAGCAAAAAGACAGTTTGATACATTATTGTGAAATGCATTTCAAAGTCCCAGGCTTCTAAGGCCCAGTTATGTTTCTTTATGTTTTCAGCCACAAAAGCATCTTATGAAAATCTTTAAAAATGGCAGTGGGTGATGGAATGCTCAGTTCTACATATTTTATTGTCTCTGCATTAAGTAATGCTTTATAGTTGCCAGTAAACAATAAACTCTTTGTGGTACTTGAAGTATAAAGTCTATCATATCTTTACAAGTTGGCTTTAGTTGTTCCAGGATCTTCTGCAGATAAGGAATGCTGTTCTCTGTTTGTGAATCAGTGTTTTGTCTTTCCTTGTTCATCTTTTTTGGAAAAAAAATCTCACTCAAAATAAAGTTTTACTTGAGATATTTTTTGTTTATTCAGAACACTATGAAACTATAATTCATCATGGATACTAGGACAATATACAAATATAACTAAGGCAATAAAAGCTCCAAAACATGTCATCAAAGTAGCAGGAAACATGACCAAATGCCTTGGAAAACAAAAATGTTTTGAGCTGGCACCAAAATAACTGCAGTGTTGATGTCATTTGCATCTTGGATGGATTGGATGTTTCAGTGATTGGGGCACTCTAACCAAGAAGGTTCTGTCTCTCTTTTTTTTAAAAAAAATAACTTACATAGAAAAGATCCCTTCCTAAGTAAGAAGCAGGTTGATATGGTGAAATAAACTCCTGAAGATATTAGGTTCCATCTATTTAGCTGTCAAATTACAAGTTTCTGGTTCCAATTATTTTCTCCTATCCTATACAGGTTTCTAAATGTCACTCCAAGAAACAAACCCGGAAAATGAAAATGCAGAGGTGTGCATGCAATATATGTATGAATTAAGATCATGTAACACTATATACTTCAAAATTCTGCTTAAAGAAAGAAACCAGTTCAATCTACAGTGAAATGTGTCTACACACTTGATAAGGAGGCATCTCTGGTCAGAGTAGAAGAGGATGGACTAGATCAGCAGTTCCCAAACTATGTTCCGCAGAACCCTAGGATTCTGCTAAAGCAGTGGTTTCTCAATCTGTGGGTCCTCAGATGTTTTGGCCTTCAACTCCCAGAAATCCTAAGAGCTGGTAAACTGCCTGGGATTTCAGGGAGTTGTAGACCAAAACACCTGGGAACCCACAGGTTGAGAATCACTGTACTGAAGCACCACACGGGTTCTTTGGAAAATCTTAAAAATAAAATTTAAAACAGATTTTAAATTGAGGCTAACTATTTGATTTATAGTCTCTGTAATAGCTGTTTTGTATCAAAACCAGAGACGACCTGAAGCATGCAAACAAGGAAGCAAAACAACCAACGGTCCTTTTCAGGACCAACCATGACAATAATCGCAATCAACATCGAAGGCATGTCAGCTGCCAAAGAACAACTGCTCTATGAACTGTGCCGAGATAAGAAATGTGACGTGCTGTGTGTCCAAGAAACACACAGGGATGAACGACAGAAACGACTCAAAGTTCCAGGAATGATCCTAGTAGCGGAAAGACCACATGCGCAGTATGGAAGTGCTGTCTTTGTCAAACCAGGCCTCCAAGTCAGCAGTGCCCACAACACTGAAGAAAACAATATCGAGGTTATAACAGTAGAGCTTAATAACATCACCATCACCTCTGTGTACAAGCCCCCAAATGAAGATTTCTGCTTCTCTTCCCCCGAGAACTTTGACAGGCACCAAAGGGCGGTAGTAATTGGTGACTTCAACAGCCATAGCCATGTATGGGGCTATGCCCAAGAGGACAGAAATGGAGAGGCTGTCCTGTCCTGGTCTGAACTGCACAAACTATCACTCATCCATGATAGAAAGCTCCCACCATCCTACAACAGCGGGAGATGGCACCGAGGTTATAACCCAGACCTCTTATTTGTGAGCGACAGCATCGTACAGCAATGCACCAAATCAGTGGGACCACCAATCCCAAACACACAGCACCGACCAATAATATGCCAACTGTTCCCAACAATAAGGCCTCAGGAAGTTCGATTTAAACGAAGATACAACTTCAGAAAGGCAGATTGGACTAAATTCTCAGACATGTTAGACGACATGATCACATCGGTTGCGCCAATCCCTGAGGAATACGAACATTTTATTGAAATAGTGAAAACCTGCTCACGGGCCTCTATACCGAGAGGCTGCAGAACCCACTACCTCCAGGGCATTACTCCTGAAACAGCTGCCTTGTTGGAAAACTATTACAGGCTCCACAACGAAGACCCATTCAGTGAGCAGACTCTTCAGGCAGCGCAGAGCATTGTGTCCTCCATCTCTGAAGCCAAGAAAGAACAGTGGATCAAGTTGATCACAGAGGTCGACATGGGCAGGAGCAGCCAGAAGGCGTGGAGGCTGCTGAGACGGCTGAGCAACGATCCCTCACAAACTAATACCCATGCCAACATAAAGGCAGATCAGATAGCACACCAACTCTTGAAGAATGGGAAACCCAACCTTGCCACCAAAGTAGGAAAGAAACCAATAGCCAGGCAACCAGACATTGAGAACAACAACCTCCATGAACCCTTTACATCTACTGAATTGGACATGGCTCTCAACAAATGTAAGAATGGCAAAGCAGCTGGCTTGGATGATCTACGGATGGAACAAATCAAGAACTTTGGCCCAAAAGCAAGGCGCTGGCTGCTGGAGCTGATGAACAACTGCACGGCATCCTGTCAGATCCCCAAAATCTGGAGGAAAGCAAGAGTCATCGCCATCTTGAAGCCAGGCAAAGACCGTAATGACCCAAAAAGCTACAGACCAATCTCCCTGTTGTGCCACCTCTACAAAGTTCTGGAGAGACTTATTTTGTATAGAATTATGGAAAATATAGACCCCTGTCTGATCCCACAGCAAGCTGGCTTCAGAAAAGGCAAAAGCTGCACATCACAAGTGCTGAACCTGACCCAGCACATAGAAGATGGCTTTGAAAGGCAGCAGATCACAGGAGCTGTCTTCATAGACTTGTCAGCAGCCTATGATACTGTGAACCACCGCCTCCTCCTGAGAAAAATGTATAATATCACAAAGGACTACCACCTCACCCACCTCATAGGAAACCTGCTACAAAACAGGAGCTTTTTTGTTGAGTTCCAGGGCCAGAGAAGCAGATGGCGGAAACAGAAGAACGGCCTGCCTCAGGGGAGCGTGCTTGCCCCATCCATGTTCAACATCTACACAAATGACCAGCCACTGCCAGAAGGGACAGAGAGTTTCATCTATGCTGATGATCGTGCCATTACTGCTCAAGCAGGGAGCTTTGAGATGGTAGAACAGAAGCTCTCCGAAGCTCTAGGTGCTCTTACTGCCTATTACAGGGAAAACCAGCTGATCCCTAATCCATCTAAAACACAGACATGCGCCTTTCACCTTAAGAACAGACAAGCATCCCGAGCTCTGAGGATTACCTGGGAAGGAATCCCACTGGAGCATTGCAGCGCACCCAAATACCTGGGAGTCACTTTGGACCGTGCTCTGACCTACAAGAAGCACTGCCTGAACATCAAACAAAAAGTGGGCGCTAGAAACAACATCATACGAAAGCTGACTGGCACAACCTGGGAATCACAACCAGACACAGTGAAGACATCTGCCCTTGCGCTATGCTACTCTGCTGCTGAGTATGCATGCCCAGTGTGGAACACATCTCATCACACTAAAACAGTGGATGTGGCTCTTAATGAGACATGCCGCATTATCACGGGGTGTCTGCGCCCCACACCACTGGAGAAATTACACTGCTTAGCCGGTATTGCACCACCTGACATCCGCCGGGAAGTAGCAGCCAATAGTGAAAGGACCAAGGCAGAGACATCTCCAGCTCATCCCCTGTTTGGGTATCAGCCAGCACGTCAACGACTTAAATCAAGACATAGTTTTCTTAGATCTACAGAGACACTCGCTGGAACACCCCAGCAAGTGAGAGTCCAAAAGTGGCAGGCCCAAACCCAGCACCTCAATTCATGGGTGATACCAGATGAGAGACTCCCCCCTGGGCACTCAGAAGACTGGGCGACTTGGAAGGCACTGAACAGACTGCGCTCTGGCACCACGAGATGCAGAGCCAATCTTAAGAAATGGGGCTACAGGGTGGAATCCTCGGAATGCGAGTGCGGAGAAGAACAAACCACTGACCACCTGCTGCAATGCAACCTGAGCCCTGCCACATGCACGATGGAGGACCTTCTTGCGGCAACCCCAGAGGCACTCCAAGTGGCCAGATACTGGTCAAAGGACATTTAACCAAATACCATATTTACAAAATCTGTGTGGTTTTTTTTCTTTCTTTTTTTTTCCTTTTTCTTTTTAATCTCTGTGTTTGTTTTGCTCTGTTAGAATTGTAATACAATGGTTGCTGATGACACGATAAATAAATCAAAACTATTGCTGTCAGGTATGTAATTACAGGCGCCACCTTTCAACATTTTATTTGACATCTGAACAACAGTAGTTCACATGTAGTTGATTTTTCATGTTGAGTCTACATTTCTTTTATTATTATTATTTCTTTCTTGTACAGTTTTTCAGCTGAAAGACATTTGAGATATTATTCATAACAAATCAAGAGTAAGGTTGACTCCAAAACTAACCACTATATAGAAAATTGGGAAACATTTGAATTAGCATAAAATATCCAGAATATATATTTTGATTAAACAAATTAGGGACAGAGTTAGGGTTCCGCAGAAAACAAATGTCTTCTGAAGGGTTCCTTAATTGAAAAAGTTTGGGAACCGCTGGACTAGATTAACCAGTACTCTGACTCTCTGTAAGAAATCTGAGACATAATTTCCCCCAAAGGAGAGAGTTTCTTTGTATGCAACTAGTTTTTAATGAATAAATGCCTCTTGTTTAGGTTACCAAATAATCTCTTCACCTTTGGCAGAGTGGAGCAAATGTACATCCCAGAACCACCCCACTCCCTTTCTCAAAATGTTTACTAAGCAAAAGTTTGCAAACCTTATTGGTTCTCAAATATCCCTTATGGGTATGCAGAAGAAGTGTTGCTATGGGTTTTTAAGGTGGAAATGGGGCAAATCTAGGCCCAGGAAAGGCTCTTTTCCCAATAGGACTGAACTGAAAGCAGTTAGTAGCTTCATGTGCTCTATATATTATATACTAAGAAAAACTATATCTAAATAATCAGAAGTCCACTTTTTGCACTGAAGAAATCAGCAGTAGAATCACATATTCAACCAGAAGAATAAGTCCTGATGAAGACAATCTTTCTTGAACTATCATAAGCCAAGAAAATAACATTACAGATTGAGACTCTGAATCCTAGACATGGGCTACGTTATGACAATTAATTGACTGAACTGCCTCAAATAAGAAGAGGTCAGACTGACAAACCTTTAGAGGTACAGAGTCTTCATCATCTGAATCCTTGAATTCAATGCATACTGCGATGTTTCTTGCCTAAAAGAAGCACACATATTTGTGATTTCTGTTTTAATGTCAGGAAAATAACCAAAATTCCCAACAAGTAGGCCTGCTTTAATTCAGATTCAACATGGTTTTGAATCTGAATCTAATTAGGGGGCCATTAACTCACCTTAGCAAATGACTTTTGACTGTCATATTTCAAGTGCTTTGGATAAACATAAAGGTGATTGTTGTAGATGGTGAAAGGCTGAGTATGTTTTGGTATACAGGGAACAAACTCCTCTACTTCAAACGTTACTACTGCCTTGGTACTGTTTTCAAACTGTTTCATGGGAATGTATGATGAGCTAACAAAATCTGAAAATATATTAAAAACCAATAAAAAGATTGGAAGAGAAACAGCTTTGCAGCTATCGTACAATGCTTTTTTGATACTTACTTGAGATATCTGGGGAAACATTATCAATTGTTATGTCTAGGTTTCCTAAAATAACTGGTAACTTGGCCATCTTTTCAGGTCTAGGAAAGAGAAAAAAACAAGCTGGCTGAACAGGAAAATGAGATGATAAAGTAGTAAAACTCAAATCACAAAGGACAGGAATGGGACTTAGGGGCATCCTGACAGGGTACTCATTCCAATGTTGAATCGGAGTGGACTGTTCCCATTCAGTATCAGGGATAACTACACTCAGCCCCTGAGTCATCCTGGGAGCTTTAAAGCCCTACATAGATCCGGTCCAAGTTATCTGAATGACCGTATCTCTTTCTATGAACCTGGGAGACTTCTATGATCTAGTGGGGAGGGCCTTCTCTCTGTCCCACCATGTCCCTCCTAAGTGCATTTGTTGGGAACATGGGAGAGAGTTTTTTCAGTGGCTGCTCCCAGACTCTGGAACCCTCTCTCAAGGGAGACCAGGAGGGCCCCATTCCTGCTGGCCTTCCAAAAGCAGGTCAAGACATTACTGTGCCAGCAAGTATATTTGCGGGAGGATGAGGAGCATGCTGCAGGTGAAGTTGTGGTTTTGATTTCGGGAAGATGGTCAGTTTTAAATGTCATTTTAATTGTTTTATTGTATTTTAACTTTATATTCACACACAAATATTTAGTGGTTTATTAAATTTAGTATTTCCTTTGTTTTAAATTGTTGTGAGATTGGATGGTTGTTAGCCATCTTGAGTCCCAATGAGGGGAAAGGTTGGATATAAATAAAGTTGATAATAATAATACACCAGCAACCCTGAACCAGCCTGGCAACTTCACAGACAACAGCAGCCAAACCAGTTTGCTGCCATTCACCTGTCAGCCGAAACTTGACCCCTTTAAACTTATCTTAGTGGTGCCCACCGGGAATCAAAATAGAGGCAGATCCTTTCCTGGAATGATGCACTGCTAAGGTAGGTTCGAGGGGTGCAACCCCCCCCCCCCCACCACCATCCCTTCAACTTTAACTTATTTTTACATTGTTTAACATTTTTATTTGTTGAAAAAGGGAAGACAGGCTACTTCTAACAAGGGCATGTATACCATCAAATATTGTAGGACTGTCCCTTCTTTGTTATAAAATAACCCAGGGTAGATCAGTATGATACAGCAGACAAAAATAGATTCCCATTAGAGAGAAAGGCTTAATTTATGATTACCTTAAATTCCTAAGCTCTGACAGGTTTAAACAAAACAGCCGATTTTCTCTCTCTTTTGTGTAGACTTAATTTATTGTTGGTGTTTTTATTTAGAATTGTGCTTCATTATAGCTACTATAAATTAAACTCCTGGTGCTATCATCCTCCCTGGTTTATGGCTTCATTTTCAAATGGACAATGCAGATTGATTGGTGGGCTTTAGATATGTGGAGTTATTATCCTTTTTCTTTTGTACTATATTTACTGTTGCATTGTAATTACTTGAATATTTGTATTTTTAAACTGTAAGAGCTCACAACCTCCAATGTGTTTTCCAAACTTAATTAATACGTATTTTGCAGGGAGTACCATAAGTAAGTAGGCAACTTGAAGACACATATACACATATGTCATGACCTGGCATGTAGGCTGTTTAATAGTTCAGATATTTTACATGTATTAGCTTTAAGCTTATTGTAATTTCTGGAAAGAAAATGGACAGATACTGGAAATCTGTAATATCTATACATCTACTAACAGTATATATATATATATATATATATTATTACATTATATCCTGATGCAGTCACCTTTTAATTGTTTTTGGCACCACAGCGTGAATATGGTTGTATTATGGAATTTATGTCAACAATCTATTTTCAAAGTCAAAGCCATCTTTGGACTAATAATTAATTGGTGCAAAGAATATGATCACACAGCAACAAACAAGTGATGGGAGAGTGTGAGAGAGAAATCACTGATTTAATGCAACCATTATTTAAGCAACTGACATTTTTGTCTAAGAAAAATACTTTTTAATACCACCTGTATATGCTGGTACAATGTTGAGGGAAATAAGCTGGGTTACTTGGGGCATGCACAGAGAAGAGTGTGTGTTTTCCATCAAATTGGTCAGATTACAAAATTCCTGGATGAGGTTCTATGCAAGCACATTACTTACATGTGTAAATCACAGAAAAATAAGGACGCCTCCCTAAAATGTAGTAATTTTAGTTGCGTATTCTATGGTCAACACTTTTGAAAGTGTTAAGGAGAATATGCAGTAGTGTGTCAGTCATCACCTAGCTCCCAAATTTTGGTTGATGATTTTTCATGAATTCCTGAAAAAATTGTTTTTATTTAAGATCTAGTCAAATCAACTATAAAAAAGGTTTCAGGATATTCTTCTTAATTCTGCCTACCTGCTGTGGTTCAGCCTGTGATTGTTTCATTGCCTGAGATTTCAGACAACAGTGATCAAGCTTCTGCAGATACACAGGAGACTGGAAATGGGGATTTTGGGCTGGAAAGTGTTGTTATTCATGATGAAGCTGAGGATTCTGGGATGGTCAAGTCTATATTAGATGTTCCAGTACAAGAAGAAAAAGAGGCTGACAGGCCTGTGCTAGCTTTCCAAAGAGAATCATTTTCGGAATGTGCTAATTGGGGATTTAGAAAAAGATGCCTCTTTCGAGGTAGATAGAAGAGGTCAGATCTGTCAACAGAGACAGATGACTGAGGGGAGACATCGCTCCCAAAGATTAATAGACAAGAAGAAACCTCCTGAATCTTCCCAAGGGAAAAGGTATATTTTTTGAGTATATATGAGGGGTGATTGAGACTGATTCCTAAGAGGAATCAACGCCTGGCTAAGGTAGCAATCCTCCCTCTTGTTCAAGTTTCATGGGCCTTGGATTTCATGTCTTCAAGTGTATGTTCCTGTATTTCTTGTATTGCTCCTGGATTATATTGGAAGCAAAGACTCTTGTAATCACCTTGGATCTTTTTCATGTATTCCTATTCCTCTGGATGACTTTTGTGTGCCAAGTCTTCAGTTGTAGTTTGCCTGTGCCTTGGTGTTTAGATTCCTGTTACCAAGTTTAAGTGACTATTCTTATGGACAATATTTTATATTATTTTGATTGATTTTTAATCTTTTGCTGAAGCTACATTTTTTCTGCAATAAACAGCTTTGCTTATATACCGGACTCTGGAGTGTGAGATTGGTTCAGAGGTGCCTTCCCAGCCGTGGTGTGTGACACTACCGAATTCATCTTAATAAATATGAGTTCCCGAAAGGAGAAGAAAACACTCACTTTCTAAAATCTGCTAAAAATTTAAGCAAATCTTCATTTGAAAGCTTGTTGCTGTCTTGTTTGTAAAGTGCTGAAAATCGTGCATTTTTGTCTAGTGATCCAGATGCATCCTTGAATAGTGTCCTGAAACATAAATGTATAGTTAAGAATCCCATTATAAATGTTGTCAAAGTGGCAAAACAAAAATGCAAGGCTGACATCCTGAATCTGGTTCAGGAGACTGTGAGCAACTAAATAAATAGTTGCAAGAAAGGAAGTGGACAGATGCTACTACAGATAAATATACAGTGGAATCGATTATATGCTATTTAAAACAATAAACTTTGGGTCCCTTTCTTGCAGCTTTTAAAGAGTATTCAATCATCCAATTGCCTAAATTTTCATATGCTGTTTCAATTTTTAACAAAATGTGATAAAATAAGAGCTTATCTTTATTGCCGCTACCTGCAAGACTTCTGTCACAAACATTAAGAAGAGTTGAGACCAGAATAAATAGACGCACTGAGATAAATCCACTTTGAAGAAAAATGGATTAAGTGCTTCATCCAATACCTGGCTGCCCACGCAAATGGCATTCTATATTGTCCTAGCCGCTGGCAAGCTTGTTTTGCATTTTTCAGAACCTTTTGGGCAACCTAAAACCAGAGAAATAATTAAGTCACATGTATAGATTTTCCTCAATAAATTAAAAATTATGTACATTATGCACACACAGATATATTTATTTATTTATTTATTTATGACATTTATATCCCACCCTGCTCATCCCAAAGGGGACTCCAGGTGGCTTACATAATTGCATTATTCCATGCCCAAACAACAATTAAAAGCAATTAAACAACAATTTAAAACAACATTAAACAACAAATGTAAACATTAGACAACTACTGTGCATAGATCCAAAGCCAGATAATCAATAATCATATTCATCAATCCAGGGTCAATTCCAACTGTATTACACAGATAATTATGGTGGGCCAAATGCTTGTTCCCAAAGCCAAGTTTTTACTTGTTTGTGAAATGACAGGAGGGAAGGGGCTGATTGAATCCCACTAGGAAGGGAGTTCTATAGCTGAGGGGCCACCACTGAGAAGGCCTTGTTTCGCATTCCCACCAGTCGTAGGCAAGGTGGTGGGACTGAGAGCAGGGTCTCACCAGAAGATCACAGGATTATATCTCAATAATCAGAATGTGGAATATCTTCTTTTTCCACTCAATTAATTAGTCCAATTATTGCTTCACAATATAGCAAAAACATGAAGATTGGCAAATCTAATTAAAATCTGACAGCAATTTTTTTTAAAAAAATACTACAAATAAGGATAATCCTTTAGCTAGGGATTTGGCAAAGATGTCAGTGAAGATTTTCCTACGTTTTGAATAACTAAGGATTCAATTTAAATTAATTAAAGCCTCACCAGATTTATCATTACACTAGTTTGCATTACTTTTGGCCTAATTCTAAACCAAATACAGAATTGAGCTGGAATTCATAGTTTAAATTCGAGTGTTGACCTGAGTACACACTTTTATCTTAATGATTCAGAACCAAAAACTTCCAAAACCCATCTGAAAAGCACAAAAAAATGCAGCCAGCTATCCCTCATATATATAACCTCTAATTCCTCATTTCCTCTAATCACAGTGACATGAACTTATGGGTAGTATAAAGCAGGTTTGCAAATTATAGTTAGAAGCAAACCTCAATTATCCAATTCTGGAATCATCATAAATTTTGGTTAGCAAAAAAAAACACAAAAAAGCAAACAAAATAAAAACAAAAAAACCACCCTCCAGAAAGCAAAAGAGGAAATTATACATAAACAGGAATACAGGAGTGATAAGCCAAGGGGGGGAAAAACATTGCAAGCCAGCAGAATATTCCATTAGTCTTTAAATAATTTGTCTTAACCCCTTTACCCTGAAGGAATCCCTGAAACTATTTTCAGGTCTCAGAGAATGAAAATTATTACAACTACAGCTCATTTTTTTCCATGCACAATTTTAATGGGACTGCCAGTGATCATTTATGGAATCTGGTTGAGAAATCCTGTTCTAAACCACGGTTGGGAAAAATCAAGCTTATATGTAAACTGAGGCATATATTAAAAGGAAATATAACCCCTGAAACAATTTTCAGGTGTCAGGGAATGAAAATTATTACATCTACAGTTCAAAAATGTTTTTTCCCCATGCACAATCATTCATGGAACTGCTAGAGATCACCCATGGAATCTGATTGAGAAATCCTGTTCTAAATCACGATTGGGAAAAATCAAGTAAACTGAGTCTCATATTAAAAGAAAATATCACACTGCATTGCATTTTGCATTATCCTCCTCATACTTGATATCTGAAGCTGAGCTGATATTAAAACATAAAAAGCTGGTTTATGCCTTGAACTTACAAAGAGCATTACCTAGGTTTTAGTTCTTTGTGTTTTATTGGATGGTACCCGTTTTATTATCATTTCGGTGCTTAATTCCTTTGTTGTAAGTTTACTGTTGTTATTGTCCATTATTTTGTATTATTTTTGGTATGTTTGTATTCATTTTGAGGCATGGAATGTTTGCCTTTTTTGTCTAAACTGCCCTGAGTCCCTTCGGGGAGAGAGGGCAGTCTAGAAATAAAGTTTATTATTATTACTACATTTTGTTAAGCCACTGATCAGTGAGGTTACTGCAGTACAAACAAAGGTATAGACTTACTAATAGATATGAGAACTGTCAAGTTAAATTTCATTTAATTCAGCTAACAAAACATAAAACGATACCTTAGAAGAATCAGAACTCTTCATATATGGTTCAGCACAGTGGGTTACGCTCCCTTGCAGGACTTTTTCTATTCTGGCAACTAGAAATATATCGGGATGTGGGCACGTCACCGAGAATATTCCCTACAAACAAGTGGTTTGATTTGATGAAATGGAAATTGTAATATGCACTTTTTCTGCAATTAAAACTGAAACAATGACATTGCTGTTCTTACCTGTTTGGGATACTGTAACATAATTTCTGGAATAACATCTTGAATCCTGTATAAACCATCACTGCTGCCATTCGGCAATTGCTGGGACACATTATCTAGCATGTGTCTCACTGTGTTATGATTCAAATCCACATGCAAGTCTGATGAAATCTTTCGATTGTATTTAATGTCAAACAATGACAAGGTGATGAAAAATGGCTCTACCTGGTCATTTGAAAATAATACAAGGAACAAGGTTAAAATCATGGCAAGCACTATTATACAATTCAAAGTGCTGGCGTTGGCCTTTAAAGCCCTAAACGGTTCCGGCCCAAGCTACCTATCCGACCGCATCTCGGCCTATGAACCCTCCAGGACTTTGAGATCTTCCGGGGAGGCCCTGCTCTCGATCCTGCCTGCTTCTCAAGCATGGCTGGCGGGGACGAGAGATAGGGCCTTCTCGGTGGTGGCTCCTCGGCTGTGGAACGCCCTTCGTACGGACATTAGACTAGCAACATCTCTAATGGTATTCCGCAAAAAAGTGAAGACCTGGTTGTTTGAGCAGGCGTTCAAATAATTAGTGCAATGATTGGTTAATGAACACTGGAATGGAACAATGGATGACGAATCTGGATCATGTTTTTGATGATAAGACGATAATGAATGGTTATTGTAGTAATTGTTATTAATTATGTAATGTGTTAGGTTATTAACTGTTTTTTATACTGTAGCATTGAATTTTTGCTCTTCTTATTTGTTGTGAACCGCTGTGAGTCGCCTTCGGGCTGAGAACAGCGGTATATAAGTAAGGTAAATAAATAAATAAATAAATAAATATATAAATATTATACTTGAAATAATAAACTACATGTAGAAAAATGGTTGCTGTATTATAGATTTATGAATGCAATAAAGTAGAATGGTATGCACTTTCTACTATATTTATACTGTAGAGTATATATTGAGAGCCAGAGAGAAAAATATATTTTAATACACTTTTAAAAACTGTACTTACTAAGGACTATGATATAAAATCCCAGCCATGTACACTGTCATGTATGTAAGGACTAACCCACGCCCATTAAGCTCTACAGTTTCTTCTCCCCCTTTTAACGGAATGATGGAACTCTAATAAACAATTATAGGTGAAATTAAGATACTTGTATTTCCTAAACACCCATTCATGCATCAGATATTTCATAATCCACAATTTCCACATACATTTGTTGTTGGTCCCTCCTCATTTTCAGCAACACAGCTTTGCAGATTGAAAGATAAGTCATTGCATTTCACCAGGATTTTCTTCCCAAATTTCTCTTCAAAAGGCTTTATTTCTGGTTCTATACCAGAGAAGTCAAGTTTCTTTAAAAGAAATAAAAGAAGTGTGAAAACCTTTTCTTTACAAAGAAAAAGAGTGCTGTGAAAAACCACCCACCATCTCTCCCTTTATCTAACCTGTGCATCTGGATCCAGTGCAAAGAGTTTAACCCTGCTTTCACTTTTGAATTTCATTTCAGTATCTCTGGAGCCCTGAAAAACAATGAAATAACCACTTTAAAATCAAAACACAGATAGAATCATAGAATCAAAGAGTTGGAAGAGACCTCATGGGCCATCCAGTCCAACCCCCTGCCAAGAAGCAGGAATATTGCATTCAAATCACCCCTGACAGATGGCCATCCAGCCTCTGCTTAAAAGCTTCCAAAGAAGGAGCCTCCACCACACTCCGGGGCAGAGAGTTCCACTGCTGAACAGCTCTCACAGTCAGGAAGTTCTTCCTAATGTTCAGATGGTATCTCCTCTCTTGTAGTTTGAAGCCATTGTTCCGCGTCCTAGTCTCCAAGGAAGCAGAAAACAAGCTTGCTCCCTCCTCCCTGTGGCTTCCTCTCACATATTTATACATGGCTATCATATCTCCTCTCAGCCTTCTCTTCTTCAGGCTAAACATGCCCAGTTCCCTAAGCCGCTCCTCATAGGGCTTGTTCTCCAGACCCTTGATCATTTTAGTCGCCCTCCTCTGGACATATTCCAGCTTGTCAATATCTCTCTTGAATTGTGGTGCCCAGAATTGGACACAATATTCCAGATGTGGTCTAACCAAAGCAGAATAGAGGGGTAGCAGAATAGAGGGGTAGATGTTTTAGGCACTATAAGTATGTCGTGCTTGTTATTACAGGAACCATCAATTTGTTAAATATTTCTAATAATATTTACTGTGATTTACAATGTAGACATACCTTGGTTAACAAAGTGTTTGACACCGAAACTCCTTTTTACAAACTCCCAGCCCCTCTTCTTCATAACTAAAATAATTATTCATCAGAATTGAGAAGAAGATGAAGAAGGCTAGGGAAATAGTCTTTTAGTGTTTTGGACTGCAGTGGCACGTCTGAAGTAAACAATGCAAGAAATCCTGAGTTTTGTGGATTCTGCTCTGGCCAATTCTATTGTAGCAGTGTGTGCCAGCTTCAAACAGGCAAGTTATACAGTAGCCAACTACAGAAATCTTTAGTGAACATGCATGAACAGCAAAATAGAAATAAAATGGGTTTGATTCAACATGTTGAACTGACGCCCTGTTAGTGAGCAAGAACCCATCCTTATTCTTCCCATGATATTTCTGCCTCTGGTACAGGCAGTCCTTGAGTTATGAACAAGATTGTTCTATACGTTTGTTCTTAAGTTGTATCCAAGTCAGAACATGTACATTTTTAAGTGCAACTCCAGATTTAAAGAAACTGTTTTTGCTTTGAATAGCACAGGGAAGGGTTAGCATCCCTGTAATGTTTGTTTTGCTGTTTGTGCTCCTGTTCAGAAGATTTCACCCCATTTCCCTGTGACAATTGTATTTTGAATATGTTGAGCTGTTGTGGAAACAACGATTGGTGATAAAACTTTAGTGGATGCTTATTTTCCCATAGATAAGCTTTACAGGAGTGAATTTCCCATTCTAGGGGTAGATTTCCTCTCACTCCTATTTGTAACTAGGAGTCAGATGTAAGTCAGACGTTTGGAACTTGGGGACTGCCTGATTGAAATGTCATGCCCAGGAACTCATCTGCTGTGTTAATTGTGGTGTGCCTGTACTTGCTAAGTATTTGTACAAAACTGTTACTCAACTGAATCAATTTTTTCCAGATCAGGAGGACTCCTATCAGCAGATGGTAGAAAAGACCAAGGGCCTGAGTAGCATGACTCTGAAATTACATGGATGACCTTGGATTCCATAAAATCTGAGCATGGATGCCACTTGGCATCCTGAAATCATTTACATTATTTACTATAATTTCAGTGTCATACCAATAATACCATCTCCATTTTATTCCCTCTAAATGCATTTACAATTACTTCTTTCTCTTAGGATTTCATTGCCTTGATTCTATGCAATGTTAATGGGATGAGTAAGTTTAGATTAAAACTGTTGTTAAAATATCAACAACTAATTGACAACATTGTGGATTTAACCTCTAAAAAAAAAAACAACTTTTCTCCAGTTCGCATGTATTCTTCTGACCTCTCTTCTGCATCTTTCATTCTATATCCTTTTAGATTATTTTACATAGCACTCTTTGACGTTAACCTATCACCCTTGTTTTTCTTCTGTTTCTCCAAAGTACCAAAAGGATAACACTGTCAAGAGTGTGAGAAGTCATAAAACAATAAAGTGAGAAGGGGTGGTTGAGCCACAGAAACAAGATTTTAAAAGTACTTTGAAAAAAAATTATTGATCCATATAAGTTTAGAAATTTAACGAAAGACATTATGAAGTGAACAAGAAATACATAACAGCTGAAACGAAGGATGAGATATAAAAAGTAGCATACTTTTCATTCACCCACATATTCAGTTTTACACACTCATTCAGTAACTAAGGCTATTTTTGCAAATTCTGCACACAATTTATTTTTATTCTAAAACACCGCCTTCTTGACCAACATACATCCTGACTAAAATTATTTTAGTTTAAAACAGTAAAATGACAATGACTGGAGAAGACTTGGCATCACTATAAGTGAGGATGGCACCTTGAACTCTACAAGGAATTCTTCACTCAATCTGGTTATGAAAGGGAACAAATGTGCATCTTGCAAGTACAAAATGTATCACCAAATCTACAACAAATTGGGATACCATTTATTAATAGAAAATGTTTGCTTCTGTGCGAGGGAAAAAAAATAAAACACACCAATGGCAAAAATTTAATATAGTTTTAAAGGACCCCGGTATTCTGTGAACAAAAAATAAAATGCATGTCAACAGCATAAAAAGTGCACAGGCTTAAATGCAGAGCAAAGCAGTACATAAGAAAAACTCAGATACTAAAATAACTCCTTGAGTTCATGGAACAGGAAGTAGCATTTGTGGCACTAAGATTAGATATAATAAGCAGGTGTTAAACTCCCAAGGAGCAGCCTAAACCCAATGATTTACTACACACCATTTTATAGTGCGTCTATTAAAAGGTACGGTTTTGGAGTGTGTCACATTGGATGATCTCTATCCAACTTTACTTGCATTAACAAAATGTATTTTAATACATTGAAAAATAAAATCAGCTTTGCAAAATAATCATTGACATTTAAAGGTATTGTAAGGTTCTGTTACTGTGTATAATCCAAAGGTAGGCAACCTGTAACCCTCCAGATGCTGGACTATAGTACCAAGCAGTCCTTATGCAGGCAACGATGAAGGATAATGGGAGTTACAGTCTAATATAATATGGTGGGCAATAGATTGCTTATCCCCTAGGACATTGCTATCTGCTCAGTGTGTATGTTCTGCCTGTATGGGCCATAAAATAGCATAAATGTACTCTGCCAATCTTCTTGATCCTGGTTAGTGGACATCACTCTAAATATCATGTTAATGCAAATCATGTTAATTACCCTATTTATGATTTATTTATTTCCAGCATGTCTAACCTTGAGGGGGGACTCAGGGTGGCTTACAACCAGCAACAATTCAATGCTACAACATACAAAAACTATAAACAACTATAACAACAATTTAAAACCATAAATAAAACATTGAGTTAAAACAAATTAAACATTATTATCAAACCACATAGCCATTTCCAGTCCGATTCAACATTCAAAGTGCTGTCATGCCTGCTGCCCCAAAGCCTGGAACATTGGGGGCAGGGGGATAACCAATAAACATTTGTGGATCAAGGTAAGCTGGGACTCCACTGAAATTGTGCTTCAATTTTAAAGGGCAACCACTTATTTTATTCCTAGTCTCAGAGTCACCTTGGAACAGCTTAATCTTCAAAGATCCTTTTCATGGAGTAAAGGGAGGGGGGTGGTGATCCATTCTTATTGATTCATTGATTAATTCTGTCTATTATTAAATATATATATACCCCTAAACTTCCAGTGCATTTCAAATATTCAAGGTAGGCATTTATCTCTTTTAAGCATGGTGTTCATCCAGCAAAAGGAGGAGTATAGCTCATTACAAGCAATTTCACAGATGGCTGCATAGGTCACCATTTGCCACAGCGCAAATAAGGAACTTAAGGGAAGTAGAATTCTACCAAAAAATGCACATGCTAATATGGCCATGGTCAAGATTTATCTTACTGATATTCCTGCATAGTTACATGAAAGGAAGAAGCACTGTTAAGATACACAGTTTGTACTGTCAGTAAGCTCAAAGAAACCATCTTTATCAAGGCAGGTTCAAGATTAGAAAGTTCCTTTCAAAATACTTTTTCTCATTTAAAAAGATGAAAATAATTCCAGTGTAAAGACAGGAATGTAAAGGTCATCATATATTCTGAAGCAGCAAAAAATGAAAGTACTGATGATCAGAGGCTATAGTTGATGAGTCACAAATCTGAAATTATCACTTCAGTTTAAACTTCCAAATCTTGCTTTAGCTAAATGCGGCTTGCTGTTCAGACTCACTACATTCTTTATAATAAAGTTCAAGAAAACTGAAGAAATTAATCACATTTATTTAATTAGCTAACTTGAAACCCAAATTTTTCTCCACTAGACATTAGATATTCTCTTCTGCTACAGTCTCACTATTTTCCGTATATTACTGTGGTCAAAATTATTTGAAAACAGAAAAAGCACCAGAGAAGGAGCCTAGCTTTCCTAGAGAGGGAGTTTCAAAGAATGGAAGCATCCATGGCACAGACCTTCTCCCATGTTCCCTCCATCCAGATATGATCTTAGAGCTATGGGAAGATATGATCCTTCACGTAGCCTGTGACTAAGGTAGTGTTTATGTTAGGGAGGGAAAAGGAATAGAGAAAACCACATAACATTGCCTTTTGGTTTTAAGTACTGCTTTAAAGATTTCAAAAATGCAATTTCCTATAAATAGCCAGCAAAATTCTGATATCAGTACAAAATAAATACAAGAACAACACTTCACTCTTAGTTAAGCGGAGAACTGCTTCACTAACAAATGAAGCTGGAAAATGAAAAAATGCATACCTTGATATTTTCAGGAAGAAAGTCCAAACTGGATGATGAGCTGTCCATCTTGCCTTGCTCATCATCTGGAAAAATTTAAGAGTAGTTATAAAAGCCCACTACTGACTAAAGTAAATTGCTACAATCAATTTTTTCCCCTCATTTTCAAGTTACTATTTAGGGGATGAGGTACTAGAGCTTTACATTCTTCTGCAGTAGTTAAGAACTAATCCAAATGAGACACCATGAGATATTGGACTATATCCACCTATAGCTTTCTCTAGTATAAATAATGCCTTACAGATTTTCATTAGCTCATTCAGATGTTACTTCAAAATAATCCCTGAAGAGAAAATGCATGTTATTTCACAGAACCTAATATTTTCTTTTAATAATTTATATCTTGCCTTTACATATTATTGAATGAGTTGATGCATGTTTTCAACATGGATTAAACAAATAGACGATGAATAGCTGTGCCATCAGCACTCACTAATTCTAGGTGGATGAAATCTCATGTTCAGACATATGAGCACTTCTGTATATCTGATAATGGAGTAAAGCAACAATAAGAGAAGCATGGTGCTATCAGGCACACCTAAAAGCTTTAAAGGTGTCTATAGCTAGCCACTGTAGGAAATAAAAGCTGGTTGAGATTCACCTTTCATCTCATCATTTTCCATCTCCTTTAATTGGCAATATGGTGAAGCCAAGAAAAATGTTGTACCTCAAAACATAAGTAGTCAACTAGGCCTACAGCAGGATGAGGCAGGGCATTACAAGGTGAAAACAGAAAGATAACACAACACAACTAAAATACATACAATAAGATACACACAGTATGAAATAGTCCTTTCACAGTCTCATGGTAAAGACTGAGTACAGGATGGTAATGTTGGCTATCATCTGCACAAAATAATATAGTATATAATGGAGACTATGAATTTCAACTTTAGCAAATTCATTTGTTCAAATTATTTAGCAAAATAAGTAGACTTACCATCATGGGAATCTCCATTTCTTTTTTCTTGCATTGCAGCTTCAAAATTTAATTGGAGAATTTTGTTCAGAGTTGCAATCCATTCTTCCATTTCTATTTCACTGTCTGCTGCAAGAAGATAGCTGCTCTTGTCTTGCATTTTGAGCTCAAAAGCAAAACGTCGGACTTTGTTGTTCTGCAATATAATAATTCTCATACTAGTTGCAGTAGCTTTATTTTTCCTCCTTCTCCAAAATTTCCCTATGCATTATTCTGTGTTATTTAATACACCATTATAACTCTAGTTAGATTTGTATTATGGGAAAGAAATCAAAAAAATAACATTTAGTACATTAAATGGAAAGGAACAATTTAAGCTTCAGCTTAAAAAAGGCAAAGAGGGAGTTTTGCATGGGTATTTGGTGGGGCAGTTTTGAAGGGGAAACCTAGAGTTTTGTTTCAGTGCCTATTTAAGATGACTGAATATGGATTATGAGGAAGCTGATGCAGTCACCTCCAACAGCTGTCCATGTTTGTATTCTCCCTGAAAGATGTGGATAGCTACAGTTGCTTCACTACAAGTTGATGGACCTGTTGCAAGAGAAGGTTTAGCTGCTTGAGGTCTGTGTATCTACTCTTTGGTATATTAGGGAGCATGAAGCTTTCTTGTACAAAAAACAGCAGATTATCCTTGATGAGGCAAACACAGGGGATGTCTCTGAGGAGTAAGCAATTTTAATGCTTTTCTTTGTTAATTCATGATTTTTACCTTAAAGCTAATGTACTTCAGAGTTGTTTTCCCTTTCTAACTGAGAAATTTTCTGTGACCCCAGGTATATAAAACAGGTATATAAATCAGACATTTCCTGAAAATAAATCAGCATTTTCAAGGCTTACTAAACAAGGCTGATTTTCTTTTCTGTAGAGCATTTTTTCCCAGAGCACACTGTAAACACTGCATGTTGTTGCTAACAGATTTGTGTGAAACCTTTTACTGTTGCCAATGTTTTGTGACCCCCACCATTGAGCTAAGGGCACCACATTTGGGATAGAGATTCTGCAATTTCTACCATAATAAATGCTCCAAAACTGCAGAATAAATGCAGTAAAAACATTTCCAAGTCTGTTCCACTAGCAACATTCACAATGTTGTTTGAATAAACCAAATACTTTAGCACACAGATGTGAATTACTCCCTTTTTCATCTTTGTTACTGGCAAGGTTCCAACTAAAGCTTGTGTTGTGCTTTTCTTCAAATGATTGTTTTTAAAAAAAAATAACAAAAAAGTTAATTCTGTAAAGGTCAACAGCTATGAATGTGATCTGGCTCCTACAACTTAAATCCCACACAAGAAGTTATGCAAAACATCTCTTAGTAATATTATAGTACTACTTATGCTTCTGTTAAATCTTAAACTGCCTTGTATGAACTATTTTTTTAATTGTTGATTTCTAAATAGTACATTACCAACAATTCTAGATGAGCTGTAGCAACACTAATAATTCTTCTGAAAACAGAAGAACATCATTTTAGATCATTTGAGACATAAAATATTTTTATATGCTTTGCTCTTTAGTCAATATTTAGGATGACAGAAATAAATAGTTTTAAAATTCAGTGTTATAGTAATAATGAGAGGCAAAATGAATATGCAAATTTAAGCTTGTACAGTATAAAATCAAAGTAATGTATTAAATAACATTGTGTCCTGTTTACCTGGACCACTCCCATGCAGGAATCCAAAAATATTGATCCTTTTGGTTCTTTAGATATTTTCTCATCTTTGTAGAAATTGAGGTTATATGATCCATCACCAAGTTGGAGCAAGTGAAAAAATCTTCTTTTAAATGACTGGTTAGGAAGGAAAGTTTACATTATAATCCAAACTAACAAAACAAACTATAATATAACTTCAAAACTTCAGGAGATTGACAAATTAACAATGTTTTAAAGAGAAAAATGGAGAACATTTTTTACAAACATGAAAAATAATTGGGTCTGGAAATAACTTTTAGACTTTGGCAAAATAAATAGTTGTGTTTATCTGTAGAAGTAATACTGAAAGTAAAAAAAAAAGCGTAAGAAATGTATGGTGTTTTTTTTTTTACAATTGTAGAGGACAAAGTGCATGTATAGATTCAATAATAATAATAATAATAATAATAATAATAATAATAACAACTTTATTCTTATATCTCACCTCCATCTCCCCAAAGGGGCTTGGGATGGCTTACATGGGGACCAAGCCCAATATAAACAAAAGTTACAAGTAACACAATTAAAAACATATAACAGTAAAATGTATTAAAACAGTAAAACCAATAAAGTGTAAGATTCAATTCATGTACCCTCATTGTAACACTGATAGCACTGTTCATGTTCCCCTTGTACAGCCATCCTTGCTTTGTAATTCCTCCCTTCTGGGATCCTAGAGATGCAGCATCCTTTTTTTAAGGGAAAGATTACAATAAGATTAATGCATATTTGGGTCCTTTGCACAAGCAAACCATACTTTTTCTGTTAATTATTATTGAAAACTATGTATGAAAAAGCCAAATTGCAAAGAAAGTGTACAGCAAGTCCATTAACTTCTCGCAGACCTACTGATCTACTCACATTTGCATGTTTTCGAACTTCTAGATTGGCAGAAGTTGGGGCTAACAGTGGGAGCTCACCCTGCTCCCCAGATTCCAACTGCCAATCTTTTGGTCAGCAAGCTCAGCAGCTCAGCACTTTAACCCACTGCACCACCAGGGGCTCAGGAAAGTAGGTAAAGGTAAAGGTTTTCCCCTGACATTAAGTCCAGTCGTGTCCAACTCTGGGGTGTGGTGCTCATCTCCATTTCTAAGCCGAAGAGCCAGCATTGTCCGTAGACACCTCCAAGGTCATGTGGCTGGCATGACTGCATGGAGCGCCATTACCTTCCCACCAGAGCAGTACCTATTGATCTACTCACATTTGCATGTTTTCGAACTGCTAGGTTGGCAGAAGCTGTGGCTGACAGCGGAAGCTCATGCCGCTCCCTGGATTCGAACCTACGACCTTTTGGTCAACAAGCTCAGCAGCTCAGCGCTTTAACTCACTGAGCCACCGGGAAAAGAGTTTAGAGGTTGCAAGTATCCCCAGGGCTCATCCGCTGTTAGTCCGATTCGAATCACCAACCCTTCAATCAGCAAGTGCAGCAGCTCAGCAGTTTAACCTGCTGCACCACCAGAAGGCCCCAGCATGCTCATTACTTATCCATTTCTCATAACTCACCCTTCAACTTAGCTAATGGTATAGCCTGAAATTCTCTGTCCATCTGACACAGAACAATGGCAACTGATCCATAAGGCTCCTGTTAGCCAGAGTCAAATTATCTTACATTTCCAAGGACTAGATAAGGATTTGTGGGAACTTCTGATGTGTGAGAACTTAGAAGCTATGTGCACAGGGTAAATACAGTGATACAGTAATAAAGAAATGAAGAAGAGAAGGAGAGCCGATTTCTGCCAACACTGTTGGTAAGCAACATCAGATACACAATATAATAAAGCCATTCATGGTTTTAATTTGAAACTCAACTGTACAAAAGGGTGTTTCAAATTGGAACAAAGATGAAATTCAAGATATGCATTTCATTGTTGACAATTATGCCAACTATATTCGAGTGTTTGGTGTTACCATGGCAGTTTTACATGTAGTTCCATCAGTGCATAAGACAGGATATGAAAACCAAACATGCACTGTGAACTTTGAATGCACTTCAGACCATGTCATCTGTTAAATCAATAGAAGGCACATAATTATGTAGCTTTTTACAACAGAAAGTCACTTCCTGGTTCCTGTTGATCAGGTCATTTCCCCATCCTGATTGAACATGGGGCATGATTTGCTTTTTCAACTCTTTAAAAAGTCAAGAAGAAACTACTGCCTGCTGATAAGCAGAATTATTGTTGTGTCAAACAATACAATAAGCATACATAAGATGTTGAAGTAGGCAAGCATTTTATTTGTTTTGACACCCCCCCCCCCTTCACCAAAGCAAGTTGTACTGAGATTTGATAAAACCTCCTCTTATTTTGACTCCAAATTGGAAATACATAATCCAAGTGCCAGAGTGACTCAAACAGGTGAGAGAGGAAAGTAGGCAGACATTCTCTCCTTTTCCCCTTTCCAAATAATGCTGATACTTTTGTCTGCATCAGCAAAGGTGACAAGTCAACCAGGAATTCTTCCAAGTTCTGTGGCCATCATCAAGATGGTTAAAGTAAGGGCAGCCGTCCAATGGTGATGAACTTGGTTTGGTCTCTCTGGACAGTGTGGACTCTCCCCTGCTATGGCAGTGACACAGAAGCAGCCAGTGTGGACTCCCTCTGTATTGAGCAAGTACTCTAATCCAGATCAGCCCCATGGTATGTGGCCAGTGTAGATACGCCCCTAACTAGGTAGAACCAGGAACTGAGATCAATGTAGCTCCCATAAGCAGAAAATACAATAACTAATTCGCATAGATTCTGCTTCTCAAGTAGAAGATTGTAAAACAGTGCAATAAGATAACAATTTTAAATTATTTCAGAGTACAATTCTAACTCTTTAGACAAAATTTATTTTGGTATTCTTATGTAAGATTATTTGAGACACTATTGTATTACAAAAATATGAAGTGACAAGGAAGAAAAATCATATGCTTACCTCATCTTTATCGACCTCTTCATCAACTTCATAAACATGAACAGGAAGTTTATCTAATTTGGTCCCTTTACTAAAAAGAAGAAAAACCACATCTCAAATAGTCTATATCCGACTAACAGCATATATACATAAGAGGGCTGCAGCTTGCCAATAATGTGAATGCAAAGTAAAATACAGACAAGGTTTTTTTTTCATACAATGTTCCCAAGTAGTGGGAATACTGCAGCACTTGGCATGGGGAGAAATACCCATGCCATTAACTTTACAATATTAATTACAAAGGCAAGAATAAGAAATTTCTTATCCTTTATTTATCTCTATTCCCATGATCTGTAAAAACAGGATTATCAACAGAACAAAAGCTGCCGATATCATACAAACATGCATCCATAAACATAACACAGTCATGCAACGGGATGCATAGCCAAGGACTGCTGCCATCATACTATTCCTTGTATTTTAACAGGACACTCTTGAGTACATACAAAGTAAATATGCATATCCTAAATGCTACAGATGTCAAACAAAGTCAGGAAGTTCAGCTGCACTTAGTGGCAAATAAAGCAACTTCTGATTTGCTACTGAAAATTTCCAATCTTTCTGCAATTACAGAAACCATATACATGTTAGAAAACCTTACTCACTTTGGAAGCTGTCGAAACTCTCCTGAGTAATCTTCAAATTTGTAATTTACAACATGCCAGTCAGAGTTGTATGTTTTAATGCACTTTACAAAGAGAAAATAAATAGATATTTAATTAATAGTCTTCAAAGAATAATGTGGGTTACTTAGAACAGCAAGAATTTGTCTTGATTTAAATGATGTTTTTTGAACTGTGCCTTTAAAAGTGTGTGAGTTAAAAGAACAAAGGTCAACTGGGTTTCTTTATTATAAATGAATATAATTCGCATTATTAAAAATAAAACGTGCACTGGCATTTATATAAGAAGAATGCACCAATAAATTATATGCACACTGTCTCAAATATACCATTTGAAAAAAGATTGCATTGCTCCAAACTGGATACACAATGCTATATGCGTACACTTTCAGCATAATCTTACTCTTCAGTCAGAGGAAGCATATTTTTACTCCACCCTTGCTAGGCTAACACAACAATTCTCATTTATTTTGGCTCCAACACAAGTTTCTCTTGTATGTTGGTCAAGGTTTTAAAGGCACATATGAAGCTGATTTTTCATAAAAAAGAGAATTTAGTACCTTTCCTAGCCAGATAAGTAGAGATAAAGTGTAAGTCATGCAATTATCAACTTGAAAGTCACATTATTTTTAAAAAAGGTCTAATAACAACACAGTTGAAAGCGAAAACTATAAAAGGTAAATAGTTGGTCGAATATTGATCTGCTGAGATCCCAGTTATTGGTAGCAATATACTGAAGCCCATATACTGAAAATAGCAAGGATCTGGGGTACAACAAATGAGAAGAATTTTCTTATCGCAGTACAAGCATACTGCACTAACCCTTAGAATGTTTACCTAAATGATGCCAGAAATATCTTTTTCTGGCATTTAAGGATAAGGATGTCACCCTAGAACAACACTCCAGATGGCTGGAGTGCTGCTCCCATCATTCCTGACAGGGCCATGCCAGAAATAAATTCTCTTCCATCAAGCTGGATGTAAGTTTCTTACATATGGAATATTTTTAGATTCAAATGATGGACTATTTTGCTTTTTCAAGGTCTAGTAAGTGCGTGGGTGGTATGTGTAGAAATATTTAATAAAGTATGTGTTACACTCTTCTGTTTTATCACGATAATAGTGAAAGTGTATGGTTGAGTGCTATCAATCTGGAAAGAAAATACTAAAAAACTAAAAGTAGTTTCTACACACCTGTTGATGTATACAAATTTAAATTAAAATAAAATACTTATGTTAAAAATACCCATGGCCTGGCAAAGATCTGTGGAATTGTAACACATATTATAAAGATCCCATTGGTGCCAATGAATTTTGATTTTTATGCTTATTTGCTGCAGCAGATGTGATTCTGAGAAGGAAAACACTGGGGCAGGAAAGATTAGCATACATTTCAACCCATGCAGTTTCTCACAACTGACTTAAATGATACAGTAAATGCAGGCCCTTCCAGACAGGCCCAAAATGCAAGACCTGCCTCACTCTTTACCTGAAACATAAGGCTGATGTGGTTCTCTATGGTGCCTGGCATGAGGAAATGGCATGTCAGGAGCTGAGGGGGATTTCCCTCCTCCCCACTCCTGACACATCATTACCAAACATCAGAAGGACTGTAGAGAGAGGTTTGTGCTGCTGGCAGGCCTCTCGGAAAGTTTGGGAGCCAAAATGGGGGGATGGAGGGGGGCTAGATGGCATCCTGGGTCAACCTAAGAGTTATTGGACCACAATGTTTGGATTGAGTTAGATGATGTTTTTAACTCAGCAAACTGTCTTTTATATGTGTTTTATATCTTATTTATTATGTATGTTATTTTTAAAAATGTTATTTCTTATGTAGCATTGAATCTTTGGTGTTGTTAACCATTCTGAGTCCCTCCACGGAGGTAGAGAAGAACGGGATATAAAAGTTCTAAATAGATAAATAATAAATAACCTTTGTTGATCTAGGATGCCATCAAGCCACCCCTCCCAGGAAGGCCTGGGATTTGGGTTGTGGGTGGAGACTACAACCCAAGAGGAAGCAGGTTGTTTTAACCTGCTTCCTCTCAGGTTTTAGTATAGTGTAGAAGAACCCCACATCTCTGTTAATGATGAAAATATTTGAGAGCATTGATGGAAGAATGAAAAGTGAGTTCTGAGGTTTCTTCACAGTAAGGACTGTGTTAATATTAGTAGGTCATGGTAAAGTGAAATTAAGAGTGAAGGGACCCTAAGGCATGAAGTTAATAATAATAAACCTCATTTCCCTTGTTTTTGTTAGGTCAAAGGAAACAACAAAGGGCTATATTTTCTACTTACTGCTCTACAACAAAATAATAAAATGCAGGGATGTCAGTCAGTTTTCCAAAGTTGCAGGGTGTACATAGCACAGAAGGAGAGGCCTAAGACAAGGCAGTGAAAAAAGTGGGGGAGGGGAAGCATCTCACACCATTTACTCTCTTATTGCAATAAGAGACAACTGAATAGCAATCTAAGGAACTAAGGAAATTGTGAGACATTTTTGTAATTTGGGGCTTTTTGGTGAAAAAACTTTTTTTCTCTGCAGAACAATTTTAGTTTTTGTATAAAAATCATTTTTCATAAAAGAAGAGTACAAAAAGAGTCAGAAAAATATGCATTGCTCTCATTCTAATTTGCTACAACAGAAAATTATACAAACCGATCAAGTAGCATACACAACTATTACCTCAGTTACAAATAGACTCTGAGCTTCTTTCTCTGCATTATCAGGAACTGTAGAGCATAAATATCGATGCTGTCGCTTCAATATTGCTGTCTTTAATGAAAGGGAAAAACACAATTAATGACAAAAAGAGTTCTACTAAATGCAGCATAATCCCATCCATGCTTTGATAAGTAACCATTGTTAATTGTCTTTCTTTTATAGATATATTTTTTCTAAAGAATATAAAAATACTGTAACAGGTATATTCATTATCAATAAGAATAATAAACTTTATTTATATCCCACCACCATCTCCCCGAAGGGACTCAGGGCAGCTCACAAGGCACTCCAGGGTGCACATATAATATACAACAGGTAAAACTGTACAAAAGTTTAAAACAAGTCACATAAAATTATAACAACAACCCCTATCAACACATGTGGCATAAAAACAAAATAATACAATTTTAAAACAACAATAGATAAAATTAACTGCCGTCAATTCACAAGTGCCAATACTTATTTATGGTATCCTCAATGAGTGGATAATAGCCACTTGATTCATTAAGAGCCACATCCACTGTTTTAGTGTGGTGAAATGTGTTCCACACTGGGCATGCGTACTCAGCAGCAGAGTAGCATAGCGCAAGGGCAGATGTCTTCACTGTATCTGGTTGTGATCCCCAGGTTGTGCCAGTCAGCTTTCGTATGATATTGTTTCTAGCACCAACTTTTTGTTTGATGTTCAGGCAGTGCTTCTTGTAGGTCAGAGAACGGTCCAGAGTGACACCCAGGTATTTGGGTGCGCTGCAATGCTCCAGTGGGATTCCTTCCCAGGTGATCTTCAGAGCTCGGGATGCTTGTCTGTTCTTAAGGTGAAAGGCACATGTCTGTGTTTTAGATGGATTAGGGATTAGTTGGTTTTCCCTGTAATAGGCAGTTAGAGCACCTAGAGCTTCGGAGAGCTTCTGTGTTCAACCATCTCAAAGCTCCCTGCTTGAGCGGTAATGGCACGATCATCAGCATAGATGAAACTCTCTGTCCCTTCTGGCAGTGGCTGGTCATTTGTGTAGATGTTGAACATGGACGGAGCGAGCACACTCCCCTGAGGCAGGCCGTTCTTCTTTTTCCGCCATCTGCTTCTCTGGCCCTGGAACTCAACAAAAAAGCTCCTGTTTTGTAGCAGGTTTCCTATGAGACGGGTGAGATGGTGGTCCTTTGTGGTATTATACATTTTTCTCAGGAGGAAATGATACTGTGGTTCACAGTATCATAAGCTGCTGACAGGTCTATGAAGCTCCTGTGATCTGCTGCTTTTCAAAGCCATCTTCTATGTGCTGAGTCAGGTTCAGCACTTGCGATGTGCAGCTTTTGCCTTTCCTGAAGCCAGCTTGCTGTGGAATCAGACATGGGTCTATTTTTTCCATAATTCTATGCAGAATAAGTCTCTCCAGAACTTTGTAGAGGTGGCACAGCAGGGAGATTGGTCTGTAGCTTTTTGGATCATTACGGTCTTTGCCTGGCTTCAAGATGGCTATGACTCTTGCTTTCCTCCAGATTTTGGGGATCTGACAGGATGCGGTGCAGTTGTTCATCAGCTCCAGTAACCAGCACTTTGCTTTTGGGCCAAAGTTCTTGATTTGTTCCATCCGTAGATCATCCAAGCCAGCTGCTTTGCCATTCTTACATTTTTTTTGAGAGCCATGTCCAATTCAGTAGATGTAAAGGGTTCGTGAAGGTTGTTGTTCTCAATCTCTTGTTGTCTGGCTATCGGTTTCTTTCCTAATTTGGTGGCAAGGTTGGGTTTCCCGTTCTTCAAGAGTTGGTGTGCTATCTGATCTGCCTTTATGTTGGCATGGGTATTAGTTTGTGAGGGGTCGTTGCTCAACCGTCTTAGCAACCTCCACGCCTTCTGGCTGCTCCTGCCCATGTCGACCTCTGTGATCAGCTTGATCCACTGTTCTTTCTTGGCTTCAGAGATGGAGGACACAATGTTCTGCGCTGCCTGAAGAGTCTGCTCACTAAATGGGTCTTCGTTGTGTAGCCTGTAATAGTTTTCCAACAAGGCAGCTGTTTCAAGAGTAATGCCCTGAAGGTAGTTGGTTCTGCAGCCTCTCGGTATCGAGGCCCGTGAGCAGGTTTTCACGATTTCAATAAAATGTTCTTATTCCTCAGGGATTGGTGCGACCGATGTGATCATGTTATCTAACACCGGTATTGCACCACCTGACATCCGCCGGGAAGTAGCAGCCAATAGTGAAAGGACCAAGGCAGAGACATCTCCAGCTCATCCCTTGTTTGGGTATCAGCCAGCACGTCAACGACTTAAATCAAGAAATAGACACTCACTGGAACACCTCAGCAAGCGAGAGTTCAAAAGTGGCAGGCTCAAACCCAGCACCTCAATCCGTGGGTGATACCAGATGAGAGACTCCCCTCCGGGCACACAGAAGACTGGGCGACTTGGAAGGCGCTGAATAGACTGCGCTCTGGCACCACGAGATGCAGAGCCAATCTTAAGAAATGGGGTTACAAAGTGGAATCCACGACATGCGAGTGTGGAGAAGAGCAAACCACTGACCACCTGCTGCAATGCAACCTGAGCCCTGCCACATGCATGATGGAGGACCTTCTTGCGGCAACACCAGAGGCACTCCAAGTGGCCAGATACTGGTCAAAGGACATTTAATCAGCTACCAAGTTTGCAAAATTTGTGTGTGTGTGTTTTTATGTTTGTTTGTTTTGTTCTGTTAGAAATGTAATACAATGTTCTGGTTGCAGATGACATGATAAATAAATAGCCACTTGATTAAAATAATATAAAGTGAATGACCATTATGCAAAATACTTGGGACTAGGAGTGGTTAGGATTTTTTTCAGATTTTAGAATATTTGTATTTGCAAATGCATACATGGTGAAATAGATGGGACCCACATGTAAGCCAAAATTATTTTGTTTCATATACACCTTTTACCCAAATGGCACATCTATGACCCTTATTCTGAAAAGGGGTGGGAATCAGCACCATGGCATCTGAATGATGCATGGTGCTAATTTGAGTTAACATGGGCCAAAGCCACTTAAACAAAGCCTTGAATTGCATTGACAATATTTGCAAGTTGCTCCGAATTTTCCTTGAGATTTCAGCACAAACTAGGCCCATGTAAGCCATTGGGCTGGTGCTGCAACAAAACTGGTCACAACTATTTCCATAGCTATCTCCTATTCCGTGAACCTCGGTGGGTCAGGAACTTGAAATGGCACATACCATCCTCCTCCATTTCTCACTGTAGCAGCAGCCACCAGCTGTGACATACATGGCTGGTGTTGATCATCTCCTGGAGTGACTTTGGCCAAGGCATAAGTGCAATTGGTTAAGGAAAGGGAGAGAAGGGGCAATTCCTTCTCTTCTCTCCAACATCGCTCTAGCACCTCAGTCAATGTCACTCTAGCTGACGAGCAATATTCAGCAGCCATGTCATGCTAGTGGCCACTTCTATGAGGAGAACAGAAAGGAGACAGTAAGGGTGGGCATCTAGCAGCCTTGGACCAAGTGCTACCAGATGGTCAGGACTACTTCCCGCCTATGCAACCTAGAGGCTGGCAGTAAGGACTCCCCCCCCCCCTTTCACTGCAATGGCCCAGGGGTAGGTGGTAAAAATAATCCTGGGGCCAATCCAGAATTAAACACTCTTGATCAGCCTCAGAATAAAGTGTCAATATAAAACCACCCACATTCTGAAAGTAATTTTATACATAATAATTTTAATAATTTTGTGCATGAAATGAAGCTTGTGCACTAAACCATCAGGAAGCAAAGATGTCAGTATCTCAACCATGTTGTTGTTCATTCGTTCAGTCGTCTCCGACTCTTCGTGACCTCATGGACCAGCCCACGCCAGAGCTCCCTGTCGGCCGTTACCACCCCCAGCTCCCTCAAGGTCAGTCCAGTCAGTCTCAACCATACATGTAGGCAATTTTGGATTCTAGAATAGTTCAGATTTTTGAACACTGGATAAAAGATGCTTAACCAGTACTTTGTCAAAAATATTCACAATCCCTTAATACATTGAGTTTTAAAACTAATGCTCTCACGTTTCCCATGTTCTCCCATTCTGCAGCATACATATTTTCTTTTGTTTGAGAAAACAGAAGAATCCCCCCTATTAATCTACTTTCAGTTTCTTTCAGTCAGTGCACAGGGGGAAAAAACCTTCACATATTTTTCCGCATTATGTAGAAGCAGAAAATGAGGTACATGCTGGCCATTTTTCAGAAAAGAGGTAAAATTCTACATATATGGGTGGGGGAGGGGGGTACAAAGCACCAATGAGATGCTTCACACTTTACTATATAATGTATTTTATTGTATTTTATTGCTTCCAAAAACAGGGTGGTAGATCACTTCTGGTATAATAAAAACATTTCTCCAAGACTATGTTGGTAGCAGAGGCAGTTGGCAGAACAAAAATGAGTAAGACAAAGGAAGAGAGGAAGCTATCATTACTATAGTGAGCCTTCCCCTAAATTTTATGAAAAGATTCCCCTGAAATGCAGAAGTAAGTTTCAGTTCATCCCTTCACATATTCTAACAGCCTATCCAAATTAAAGGCACTCTTATAAGAAATTTTATCGGAAGTCTATCACTAGAATAATTCCACCCCGCCCCACAAAGCAAAAGTGTCTCTTGCTGGTTCTGTCTCTTCTCCTGTGCATGCTTGATCTATTAGACTCACTCCTTTCTTAATCTTTCCATAAATTTTAGGGGAACGTCCTCAGTCAAACTGAAGTTCAGAACTGTTTTTATTTGGCAGGAACCATACATAGGAGTCAGCATTCAAAAATTTTCACATATATGCTAGGCTGTGGAGAATTTTTCACAAGGGATTAGTGAAAATTCCAGGATCTCAAACTCAGTTCTCTGCTAAACTTCTTTCCTTCCTCTATGGACAGAAAATCAGATAAATATGACCTTTTCTGGTCCAGAATGTTATTAGCATAATTGTAGACATCAATCAACATGCATGGTGAAACTACTCCGTCTTTCTCTCCTTGTTAGATTTTATGTGATAAAAAAGACTGATGAGCTATAATAGGGAAAATAAGGATTTACAAATAGAACCAATGTTATCTGGACCCCATTCAAAATTCTGCAAATGAGACACAACAACTAGATAACAAGTAAAACCCTATCTACGGGCACTCTCAGATAGAACTAAATGTATTTGGAGTCTCAGTGGATTGGTGAAATGACCCACATTCCAAGATGTTTAATTGTCTTTGCGTGCGTGCGTGCGTGCGTGCGTGCGTGCGTGCGTGTGTGTGTGTATATATATATATATATATATATATATATACACATTTTCTATTGTTTGCAGTCACACCTGCTTCCTGCATTCAATACTGTTTCTTCAATAGATACCCAACACACTTCTTCCTAGTTCTGCTTAAAATATCCTTACCCAAACATGCAGAGAAACATTGCTGAGCTCCTTTACAACTGGGTATATTTTTTTAAAGATAATACATTTTCAAAAAAGTGCTGATCCCATCAATTAAAATTCAGTAAGAAAACTTTCAAAAAATCACAATCTCTTCATATTCTTTCTCTTTTTCCCTCAACCCAGTTGGTTTTGTAATAACACAAGGTCCATATATGTAATGAATGGTAACCATGTTGCTCATCTTCAAAACAGCAGAAGCTATTATTATTTCAATCAGGAATTTTAAAATGCTTTTCTAACATATTGGCTTTAAAATAAAATCTAAAATGGTCTAAACAGTGCAATTTTTATTAGTGCCCTGCTTCTTAGCTGGTCTAAAACAGGGGTGTCAAACTCATTTTCGAAGAGAACCACATCAGCCTTATGGTTACCTCCAGAGGGTCATTTGTAATTGTAAGACTGTATAAATCAGTGGTTCCCAACCTTTTTTTTTTTTTTTTACCAGGGACGACTTGACCAGGGACCACTTTGATCAGGGACCACTCTCCAACTTTAGTACCAAAAGGGTTACAAATCAGTTTTTGGTCAACCTTAAATTGTGGTAGTAGTAATCTTTCATGGGAAGTCAACCGCTCCCCTCCTGACATCCTGGTTGCCTTGGCACTATAAGAGGGTTTCGCGAGAACACTCGCCCTTGTTGCTGTGTGGTTTCGAGACAATGGTGTAGTAATGATGAGGCTGTGGACCATATTTTTGATCTTGCAGACCACTGGTGGTCCATGGACCACAGGTTGGGAACCGCTGATATAAATGTAGCTATGTTGCCCTCGCATTAAAAGTCTCATGGGTACATAAAATGATGTGGTGGATGGATTCAGCCCATGGGTCTTGCACTTGGCATGAGGGCTGGAAATATCCCTACAAAAGCTATACTATATGCTTATTTGGTACAATGGTAGAAAGCATTTACCTGTCCTTATGATAGCTGAAAAAGTTTCCACAATAAAGTGTGTCATTCCTCATTATCATCTTCTATTATTAAAATAATTTTACAGTTTTGTGTTGATAAGACAAATATTTTAAATACATGACAGCATAATATCACTGACAGCATTGTTGTGCTAAAGTCATGAGAACTATATTATTTTAAAAAACAGGTGAAATTAATGCAACAAGCCAGTTGATACAGATTGACTTTATGTACTTTACAGAACATTTGCTCCATTCTTTGAAATCCAGAGATGGGGTTGGGTGGGGGTAAAATCCAGGGATGGGATTGGGTGGGGGAAAAATAGTCTTTAGAAAGTCTTAAAGAACTGCACACATAACTTGTATTGTAATGCCATTGCAGACTAAAGCACATTTTGGAAGGGAAAAACTTGTATTTTAACTAACAACTGTACAATAAACCATTCAGATTTATGTAACTGTAAGTAGTACATGTTTCAGTTTACTTTCACTTACAAAAATTAAAAGATTTGTCCTACAATTCCATCTATAAAAAATCAAAAGTTGTTAGCAATGAAAAACAGATGTACTATGAAACTAATTTTTGTTTAAAAAATCAACATAACCAATGTGTGCAGGAAAAAAAGGAAAACAACAGCTATAATCTCAGGGAGCAGACCCACTGTATGTGCCTGCTTGCAATTTGGACAGTCAGGAGGGAAGACATAAGTAGAATCCTAGTATACAAGCAGGAAGGGGTGAAAGGAATCAGTCCATCTGGTATTGTGGTTCTATTCGATTTAAGGTTTTTTAAAAAAACAAGAAGCAAAACTTTAAAAGTTTTCTTAGCAAAAGGGAAGCAATTCAAATGAATCTGAATGAGCAATATGCCCTTCCTGGTTGAGTTTTATTGATAACCAAAATAGAGAGTATGAACCACTTCAAGCAAATCTTTTAATCATCATTTTAAGATAAGAGTGTTCAAAGCCAATGTATATAAATCTCAAAGTTGGAGAAAGAAGAACATAGCAACTGATACAAGTAATCTATAGCACGTGCTGTGACTGAAGTTTTAAACAAACAACATTTGGAAACATGAATCCCAATACCTTAAAGATTTAGAAAAGGAAAATGTACCTGGAAGTCATCATAAGGAAAAAGGAGCATCTCCCGCAAGGCATCATTAAGCATTTGGGTTTTCTTTTGAACTATTACATTTTCATAGTCTATTGGCTCGATTAACTTTGGTTTTGCCTAAAAAAAAAGACAGAAATATTTACATGAGTAGAGATGTAAACCATTCTTATCCGTATGACTAAATATGCTTATGTAGCTCAATTGATACTTATAGAACATAATCTGATACAGATCTATTTATTTGTAAGCAGTCATAACGAAGCTGTAACATAGAGGACAGCAGAACTACAATTTGTGAAAATATTACCATACAAAACAAAGACGCACACAAACAGAATTAACTCTACAGAAGCAATCCCATTTTTAATCAGCTTGGTACTATGCTGTCATAGCTGACATGGTCAGCCCAATCCAGTACTATAATTTTAAAAATAAACATATGTTATTAGACCACTATTAAATATTATGGATTCAAGTAACACTAACTACAGACATCTAATTTCTACAGGTGACTAGTTCTGAAAGCTTGAAAATGTCTATGAAACACACTACAGTTGTACAATTTAGGCTGAATTTTGTCCCAATTAGCCAGTCATGTAGACCTCTCAAATGAGAAGGGATGGGACCATCAGTCAGTTTCTTCACAAGTGATAGGAAAACTGGCCTCCATTGATTGCAGTTCGGACTATAGAGGGATCACAAACATGAAACAGTCGGAAGTGTGTAACTACCTTACACACATCTGACTGTTTCATTTTTGTAATTGCCCAACAGGATTCCAGTCATAGTCTTCATTTTCAAAGAAGTAATTCATCCTCTTTTTAACTGCTCAAATCTGAAGCATGAAACCAGGCAATACCTACATGATATATATTTGCTTTTATGTTTTAATCTCCACGGTGTACTTAATGAAACAAAAGATGCTTATTAAAAGATGCATTTTTCAACTCCTGGCTGGAATCAACATAGAATAGGATTTTCTTAGAAAAATACTTTTGAAATCACACTGATCTGCACACATGTTTGTAAAAGTAACTTCAGATTCTCAATATCTACCAGATGGAAACATTCCCATTAAATAAAATGTTACTGGAAGGAGTTCAAAAGAACAAAATGTTATATTTGGAAAGCAACACTATCAAGGACAGGCTAGAGAAATAGGTGTGTCCTTTGTTACAGAAAGAAAAACTATGCTTTAATAGTTTGTATAGCAGAGTATCCTTTGCTCAAAGAGAAATAAGAACACCCACATGAAAAGGGGGGGGGCACTAGTGAACTAATAACTTCAAAAACACATAACCTTTGTTGAGCAAATACAGGGTTAGTCAAATAGATAAAACACACACACACACAAAGAACCAGAAATGCACACACAGGCATACATTTTTCCATATCGAAATGTGACTGAATCATTATATCCAACTATATAACAGCATCCAGAAAAATAACGGAAATCTACGTATTAGCCTAGCTATGTTGTTTACTCAGAAACCATTAAGTAAATTTAATAAAATCTGCAAATGAAGGAATTAGACCCAGCTGATTTATGAAACTGAAGATGATCTCATTTATCAATTTCTAGTCAAAGTTTAATTTGAAAGGTTAAAAAAGAAAACTGTTTTTAAATACTGCAGTTACACTTGTTTATGCTTTCACTGTATACTCTATCATACACAGAAGGAGAGTCCTATTTTAGAAAAACAATAGTTTATGAAGCTCTATCTTTCAGTGCACTGAGATCTGATTCTTCTCTACTGCATCAATTAATTCCATGTTGTTAATAATAAAAAGCAATTATTTGGTTCCTTTTAAAAGGACAAAACGGGGACCCTTAATCAACAACCAAAATTGTATTTTATTTATACAAATGTTTAAGGATAATCTCTAGAATTTGCATTTTTCCGATTCACACTACCATTTGAATTAATTACACTTTGAAGACATGACCAAGTGCCATCTTGATACCAATTAAATACAAAACTATTTCAAAGTTCACTTTATGGATGCACAAGTCAACTATGGTGAACAGAAGATTAACAATGTTATCACACCAGGGCTTTAAAGTGGTCAGCCATGCATTTCTGCCACCTGCAGAATTCACAGAAATGTAGTTTGGAAAGGCAAGGACTTCTATAACGGAGAATTCAAAAGGCCTAAACTACATTTCCCAGAATTCTGCAGGTTGCAGAAATTCAGGGCTGCCCGCTTTAAAGCCCTGGTGTAATAATGTTGTTATTAAGTGAAGTAAATGTTTCCCCTGACATTAAGTCTAGTTGTGTCCAACTCGGGGGGGGGGGGGGGGCGTGTGCTCATCTCCATTTCTAAGCTGAAGAGCTGGCATTGTTCGTAGATGCCTCCTTTGTAATGGAACCGGCATGACTGCATAGAGTGATCTACTCACACTTGCATGCTTTCAAACTGCTAGGTTGGCAGAAGCTGGGGCTAACAGCGGGAGCTCACCTTGCTCCCCAAATTCGAACCTCCAGCCTTTCAGTCAGCAAGTTCAGCAGCTCAGTGGTTTAACTCACTGCGCCATCAGGGGGCCCAACGTTGTTATTAGCTAGGGCTTAAGAGCAGACAAGAATTGTGTCCATAGCATAATAAACACAGAATTTGTGTCCCATATACCCCCATTTTGTGCTGCTGAATGAATAGGTAAATGTGAAAAACATTACTCTGAAGCCTCATAATGTTCACTGTGCAACAGGGGAAACAACTAGAGGCACACCCTTTCCCCCACTCCTATTCCCTCAACAGTGTTTCCGGCATTTATTAAACTCCTCTTCCAGTTCCAACTGGCAATGCAAAAGCAATGCTGTTCTCTGGGCCAGGGCCCAAGTCTGTTTGCAACACTTAGGAAGAGCACTAGTCATGCATTATCAAGTGGAAAGATTTGCTACATGTATTATTGCTTCTAGCATAGGCTTCCTGAAAACTCTTGTTTCCTGAAAGCTTCAAAATAGGATTGTGTAAAGTTGCAGTCTGAAAACAAAATAAGCTTACCAAATAATTGCATAGATTAACTAGTTAACTTCAGAGCTTCCAGGATCAACAGATACAAACTGGATATTAGGCAAGTAAAGATATTAAAAATGTAATGTGAGGTTGAGATTGTCATCTTCTTGTATGGTGAAGTTGTAAATTCTCACTCTGTTCCCAAAGAAATGTTTTTCCTACAAAATTTCAGTTCCCAATTTAATATTTTCAGCTCTGATCTTCTGAATCACCGAATGCATTCTACTGAACAACTTTAACCTCTGAAATTAGTTTTGACTTGCTTCAGAATATTGGTTTCATTTATTTCAAACATTTATATCCCATCCTTATATCCCTCCCCCTTATATCCCTCTTTAACCTCTGAAATTAGTTTTGACTTGCTTCAGAATATTGGTTTCATTTATTTCAAACATTTATATCCCATCCTTATATCCCATCCTTCAAACATTTATATCCCATCCGAGGGTGGGGCTCAGGGCGGCTTACAAACTGGCAGTCATTAGATGCCAACAGCAAACAATAACAATACAAAACAGATTAACATTAGATAAAACAACAAAATTAAAAATATCCACTAAAGTATTAAAACACAACCAAGCCCAAATCTCAAATCCAAAACAGATTCCAAAGTTCCAGTCCTAGGTCTTTCAATTGTCAGTGCTCATAAGTCATTGCAATTACTGCTAGGTCAGCTGTCCGAAGGCTTGGTCCCAAAGCCATGATTTAACTCTGATTTCACTGGGGAGTGTGTTTCACTACCGAGAAGGACCTCTCTCTCGTCCCTGCCAATTGCGCTTGCGAGGGAGGTGGGATCAGGAACAGGGCCTCCCCCGATGATAGTAAGCTTCTAGGTGGATCGTAGAGGGAGATACGTTCGAACAAGCTGGGCCAGAACCATATAGGCCAAAACCAGCACTTTGAATTGTGCTCAGGAGTGAACCAGCAGACAATGGAGCTGAAATAACAGTAAAGGAAAAAATATTTTCTCCACCAAGGAAGTATTTTAAAAATGAGAATTACTCCTTATATTAGACACCACCTCCTCCCTAACATGTGTTTTCTGAAGATGCAAAAAATGCAGGAGGAAAAAATTAATGAGATCCACCCCATTCTTGTCATTTTTCTCTCACTGGTTCGTTGCTGGGTCAACACTACTTTTGGGTACGCTAGACAATTTCTACTCTTTAAGGCCAGGAAAAAAAAAATCATCAGATATGGAAAAGGTTATGCACTCTTCCTACTCTCATATCTAGAATATCTTCTTCCTCACCTATCCATAATTAGTATGGAAACGAAGAGTTAGGAGAAAAACAATTTTATGTTGTATTTGGTGTGCATTGGCTTTGAGATGACCAAATCATTATTTCACCCTATAGATTATTTCTGTTTCTGAAATCATTTTATAAAGAAAGGCCTGTGTAGTACTGGGCTTACAAACAATGTTTTTGGTACTGAGATGTCAAAAATAGAGTTAATTAGAGAAGCAAAATCTAACACAGCACTGTACAAAATATCTGTGTTGATCCAACAAACCACAGTTATGTTCCTCCTCATCTTTTGACTGCACATAATGCTGCCCTTAGTTTTCTCTAATACTGGGCTCTTTCAAACCTGTTATAGAAATCTTAATAAAACAATCCCATTACGTTTAAAGTGGAATGGTTTATAGATGGCTGCATTTTCTGCTTCACAAAAAACAGGTTTTTTTTAAACAAGAAGCAATTATAGCCAGGGCACTCAAGAAAAATACAGACAGTCCCCAAGGTTACAAAACAAGGTAGGTTCTGTAGGTTTTGTCTTAAGTTGAATTTGCACGTAAGTCAGAACCTAGAGATCTCTCTCTATACATATACAGAGGGGAGGGGGGGGAGCTCTGGACAGTACTGAGAAGGGTTAACACCCCTGTGGTGTGTGTTTGGCTATCTGTGCCCCTGTTCAGAAAATTTCACCTCACTTTCTTTCCCTATGATAATTGGATTTTTGGGGGGAAATGGCTTATTGTGGAAACAAGGACTGGTTCAGTTGAGACACATTTTCCCCATGATAACTCTTTTGAGATTGAATTTCCCTTCCTATGGATAGATTTCTTTCACTTCCTGTTGTCTCACCCCTGTTCTTAACTATGAGTCATGTGTAAGTCAGATGTTTGTAATTTGGGGACTGCTTGTACATGCTACCCTTGAAAACAATATGTTTAAATGCATCATTTAATGATTTTGTTTAAATTAATCAGATTTGTATAATTTAACAGAAACTTCTGATACATATTCTAGGAGAGTGAAAGGAAGATTATTTTATCATCCCCAATAGAAGAATACTATGACAACATATTGACTTTGGCAATATATACATGGACACTACCACTTTCCTGGAAAGAAGGATCTCTGTTACTTTCCCTGACAGATATTTTCCATCCTGCATACCCTCACCAAAAAGGGAAAAATGTACTAGGTTAAAGAATACCATCTCTAAAATGAATATATCAACTTCGTTGTGATTCAAGATACTAAAAAATATCTGTTTTGCCCTACATTTTTTCTATACAAAAAGTTGAAACATTTCTGGTACAGCCTGTATTTAAAATGTCTCTGCAAAGTTTATTTCTTATGTCACAACCACTTGATCTGTCTTTTAAAGTAGTGAACAGAGATACTATGGCATTTGTGGGGAGAGGCAGGGGCATTGTGTCATACCTACTGTAAATTTAACAAGCCATGCAACAAGTAGAGAATATTGTTTCTCTAAATTAGAGTTCATACTCCTTCACTACCTTATTCCATAATAAGGGAAAATTTAAAAAATGACTTAAAAGAGATTTGAGTAGTAATTGCCCATGTTTGACATGGTGAAAGTGCATTTCTACAATGACTCAGTTTAATTACTTAGTTTTGCAAGCTGCTTTGAGGTACTTGAAGGCAGCTGAAATGTGGACAACAAATATCTGAAGAGAAAACAAAAAGGTTGGAGCAAAAGGAAAACACACAGACGAGATTAAAGCAGCCCAGGAAAAAAATGAAATTCATAGCATAAAGTAAGCAAGAATTTTGAAAAAGGAGCAGGGATGCACACTTTAATTTCAACATCTCAACTCTGTCGGGAGGTTGCTCTCCCTCACCTCCTTACTCCTGATGCAAAACTTTGAAACTATTGGCAAAGTCTCCCTGTCTTTTTGGTACAACAATCATTTTAGGGGAAAATGAAATATTTTATTAAAACATTTATTCAAGAATCATGTGTGAAGTGGACAGAAATTAACTGCATGCAGTGACATGAAACCTGTATTTGGAAAAAGTTGATGACAACAGGTTTAAGATTAGTTGTATTTTTTTGAGAATAAAAACAATCATTATGAGATGTGGCATTTGAAACAGTAGCTTAATTTTTGCCCCAAAATTCAAATTCTGATTTATTTTTAAAACTTCATGTATTACTATTGTACCACCATACTAAATCACTAAAAGGAGCCAAGCACAACCAAGAGAAGCATCAATAAGGAGGTCAGTTTAAAAATCAAGAAGAATTATTCAAACCTTACTCCACCAATCTGAGAGTCATGGGACCAGATCATTTGAAACATGGAACTACACAAACATCAGGATAATCCCATTGTTTATTTGGTTTAGTTGTACTACTGAACCATAGTATAAATTCACTTGAATCGGTGGTTTTACATTCCAATTTTGAATCATAGCTAACCAACCTGAAGTTAATTTTAACACTAGTTAAAAAATTGAAGCATGCTATATGCCTATCCTCAATTTGTTTGTGTTTGTTTTTATGACATGAAACATTGACATTTCCCACACAAACACATGAACATCATACAGACAGATAGATCACCGTACACAAAGAATGAAAAACAAAGTAGCAGACAATCCTTGGACATACAATCATTTGGTTTGAAATGTGTAACAGCATACCTTCAATTATTGGCCTGCAAAAAAACTTAAACATTTAGTTTGCCGTTAATACTGAATGTTGTGTAAATAAACATATTAATGAGCATTCCAAATAAAGGCTGACAAATGCTGCTCAAAATGTTTCTGCTGAAAGGCTGAACTATGTAAAAACAAACATACAAAGAATATTGCCTTCTCCATACAATAAAAGGAAAGTAAGGGTGTGGTCATTTCGCCTTACAATTTTGTTACCAATGAAACACTTCCTCTGGTGTTGACTCATGAGCCATAAGCCATAAAATTATTCTCTAAATTTTTCCAATCGATCACTACATACATAAATATTCACAAAAATCTAATGCACACAAATAACAAATCCACACAAATGTTACAGGAAGCCTATAAGAATGTAGGATGGCATGCATCCGTCTTCTCCATAAAAGTTAGTAGAAATGTATTCCTCTTAAAAATGTTTAGTTTTTGTTTTTACACAGAGAACATAACTTTTTGAAAATTGTCAAGTAGACATCAGTAATTTATGTAACAAGCTGACTGCTTGTTAACTAATACTCCCTTCTGATAAACAGCAGAAAGAACTAATGATATGAATGCAACATGCTAATGCAGTTTCTTGAATAAGATCTATCTATCTTACTTTTTTGGCCAACTCACAAAACTGTTCTTTCTCTATTCTTCTGCCTTCTGCCATTGCAAATGAAAGAAACTGGCAATAAAATTCTGATAATTTTTACACACAAAAAACAACATGCAAACAAAAGCTTACCATGTTCTTGAACTACACAATTTGCCTAAATAAAACCTAATCAGCCATATTAAACAGAATCTTTGTTAATCCTTTCTAAAATGAATCACAGGTATTAAGCTGATTAAGAATGGTTAATCCTCTGCCTGCACATGTTAAAAGTATCACATTTAAGGGAAATGCAGAAAGTTACCAGGCATAAAATCTATATCTATATATCACAAATAATAAATATGTATAGAAGGTAAAATGTCACTGGAGACAAGAGATAATTTGTTTCAACGAAGTGATTTAAAATAAAGCACTAAGGGTTTTTAGTTTAAATGTATTACATTCTTTAATAATGCAGATACATTTAGGAAAGAAAAAAAATACAACCCCCAGAAACCACACAGAAGGAGAGGATAAGGGAATGTTAGAAGGTGTGACATTCTACTCTCTTGAGAAGTATTTCAACACGTAGTAAACTTTCCTCATGCATTCATTTTCTCTCACACTTACACAGGCAGCACCTTACCCGAACTTCAACTGGACTGTCCACTTCTGCTTCAACAGTTGCTGCATTTTGTGGAGACTCTATAATGAGCTCCTTTTTAAGATTTTTACTGTTTGTTCTTGCCAACATTTTTATCCAGAAGATTTAACACAACTGTAAAACTCTGTAATTTTATCTTGAAACAGCAGCATACCAACACTTCTTCCACCTTCCAGCTGCAAAGCAAACAAGGAGTTGTGCTACTTAGCAGCAGACGGAATCAAGTTATGAGGGAATGCATGACAGATGAAGGCCAGCCCCTTGGGAGGAAGGAAAATGAGTGTGGGAGAAGAGGAGGCGGATCCACTTCAATGTCAGGAAAAGTGTGCACTGTTTCCATAAAGCAAAGTTAACAAATCCTGTAGTTTAAAACATCTTGGTCAGCAGATTTTCAGAATTATTAATTCCAACAACAAAAAATGAGTATCTTCAGCCAGAACTGTCTCTCAACAGTAATCTTGATATAAGGCCACTAAGTTTTGTGAGGACCACAAAATGAAAAATGAAAACTATAAAGTCTTTATGGTTCTTTCATGTAGAAACTCTGTAGTTGCACTGTTAATTGTACTACACAAAAATTGATGTTTTTAAAATACTTCACAAAATAAATACTTATAGATATTGCAGAGAGGAAATATGAGTTGGCCAACTTCCACAGATATTGTTGCTACCATGTATGATCATGAGATATTTATTCTGTCAACATGATGGTAAAACATTCAATAGACATATAGGATACAGGACATTCTGAAGTTCAGGAGAAATAATACAACGTTGTAAGACAAGGAATCAGTCTGAGAAAACGGGAGGCATGTGAACAAATTGGCAAGCCACTTATACTGAAGAAGGTTAAGTATCTCATGAGAACCTATATTTCAGTACCACAAAGACCTCCTTTCCTTAGGAGACTTGAACACAGTGGCCTATTGTATTTGTTGTACAACTTTCATTCCTCAAGCTTGGAGGAATCACGGCTCAGGGCTCCAAAACCAATGGTACACTACACATAAAATAACACTTATTCACAACTCAAGCACAGGAGAGCCCTCTTGGCCAATTTAGCACATTTCCTTTCAGGTTCCCAGGCAGCACCACACTACATTCCAATACTTTCTATCATTCATATGATTATTCACTCATCTTGGCCTTAGGCAACATCTTTCATCCTGCCTTTGTCCCCCAACAACCATTGTTAAAATTGAATTTGTCACCTCATCATCACTATGCACACAAGTTTTGCATCTCTATTGTTACCCAACACCCACACTGTACCAATAAAGATCTGTCCCTAGGCACTTCACTCCATGCATCTGAGGAAGGAGATTTAGGTTATGAATTGCAGAAGGATTGGCTGGTGACTGCTGGAAGAGCATTTTGGTTTTCTCAATGTACAGTGATAGGCCAAGCCTCTCGTATGCTTCTGCAAAGCTGTTTAGAGTGGCTTGTAGTGCCAATCCCTCTGCAATATCAGAAATACAGCTTAATGATGTAACATTAGAAAATGTTGACCATTTTCACTACTTTGACAACCACCTCTCCACAAAAATCAACATTAACATTGAAATACAAAACCGCCTGATCTCTGTGAGTGCAGCATTTTTCTGAATGAAGCAGAGAGTGTTTGAGGATTGGGGCATCCATAGAGATATCAAGGTACTTGCTTATAAAGCTATTATCCTTCCAACCCTTTTATACACCTGCGAAACGTGGACTGTCTACAGATGTCACACTCAACTCCTGGAACAGTTCCATCAGCATTGCCTCCGAAAAATCCTGCAAATCTCTTGGGAAGACAAGCAGACAAATGTCAGCATGCTGGAAGAAGAAAGGTCCACCAGCATTGAAGCGATGCTCCTGCACCACCAACTCTGCTGGACTCGCCACGTTGTCCGAATGCGTGATCACTGTCTCCCAAAGCAGTACTATACTCCCTACTCAAGAATGGAAAACAGAATGTTGGTGGACAGGAAAAACAATTTAAAGATGGACTTAAAACCAACTTTAAAAACTGTGGCATAGGCACTGAGAACTGGGAACCCCTGGTCCTTGAGCTCTCTAACTAGAAGTCAGCTGTGAGCAGCAATGCTGCAGAATTCAAAGAGGCACGAATGGAGGGCAAAAGGGAGAAATGAGCCAAGATGTTGGCACATCAAGCCAACCCTGACCAGCACTGCCTTCCACCTGGAAACTGATGTCCTCACTGCAGAAGAACATGTGGGTCAAGAATAGGTCTCCACAGCCACCTATGGACCCACCATCAAGACACTACACATGGAGAACCATCATCCTTGGACAACGAGGGATCGCCTAAGTAAGTAAGTAAGTTTACAAATGCTTATGCTGCCAATTTAAACCTTGAGGTGCTATAACATCCCTTTGCATATTAGTATCCCTAAGAATATCCAGTAGGTGGCTGACATGCCAGACCACAAGGCAACCAGAATAGCAATGGAAGCATTATTTTCCACATTACTAAAACAATGTATTTAGATGGTCTGAGAAATTCTGTCAACACCACAGCCTAAGAAATACCTGAAGCTACAGAACAATATTGGTTCTGCAGTACACTGCTGTTATTGTTGTCATTTACAAAAAATATGAAGGTTATACACGAATGTACATGAGGCTGATGAACCTCATGTATGTGCAGGACTGGTATCCATGGTTTCATTTATCCACATCCAACAGAATGTGTCCTCTCTACGCCTTTTCTTGGTCTTCCAGAGTGACTCTTTGTTATTCTTAGACTTGAAGTCCTTCATCTCAACATTTGGCATATCAATGTGAAGTACTGGACATGCTGTCGTTTAAAAACTTATATACAATAACGTGTGATGTACATATCATACAGTAGAGTCTCGTTTATCCAACATAAACGGGCTGCCAGAATGTTGAATAAGCAAAAATGTTAGATAATAAGGAGAGATTAAGGAAAATACTATTAAACGTCAAATTATGTTATGATTACATTATGATTTTACGAATTAAGCACCAAACATCATGTTTTACAACAAATCAACAGAAAAGCAGTTCAATACACGGTAACATTATGTAGTAATTACTGTATTTACCAATTTAGCACCAAAACAGAGAAGGGTTCTTTCTATCTCTCACCCTGGACTGTGTTGGATAATACAGAACATTGGATGAGTGGAGGTTGGATAAGCAAGACTCTACTGTACTACAAATATGACTGAAGAGTGGTACAAAATACCCATATTAGCTTGAATATAATGCGCCATCGATTGTAATCCACGCCTCAATTTTGAAAGTGCACAATATAAAACAATGAATTTGCCATCAAATGTAATGTGCCAAGCAGTACAGGCATAGAACATTGGGGAGGCAGGTAGCATGAATGAGGCTATTTGGGAAGCCATGCTCTACTTTAGGCCGATGCTGGTGAACCCGCCAGCTTCACACAATCTCTAACTAGCCTCTTGCACAAGGCCTTCTAAACCCCCACTCAGTTTTGAAGGCTTCATGAATGAGGCCAGTTGGGAATAGCATGGGGATGAGCCTAAGGGGGTACAGGGGTGAGATTCCCTGAGGGTTACCTGGGGGGCAGAGAGAGTGATGCTTCCTGCTCCTTTGGCGAGAGAGGCAGCCCATTTGTGGCTTAGTGGTAGCAATGACTGCGTCCCCAACTGGTGGCTCCTCCTCTTTCTACAGGCAGAAACAGAGACCCGAGGAATAGAGGTCCCCTCTCTCCCTGTGTGGCTTCCAAATCCCTCCAGACCTTTTCACGCAGTTGGGTTCATGTACTTTTGTAATTTGGAAGAAGGGCAAGTACAAACCAAAGTTTATTGCACTGATAAAGGAAAAAAATCATTAGTGCTGTGAATCAACTGTGGGTTCTTTAAGTTGATAAGCAATGTGATGGAGAACAATCTCTCTATGCTGCGAAATAGGTTACCTCTGGAATGGACCACCAAAATCCAATTGCCCAAATAGGACAATTAAGACAAATAGGACTCCTTAGCTCAAGGAGGTTGTCTGTAATCCTTATTTGTTGAAGTGCCAAACCTATCACTGCAATTATCTTTGTGAAAACTTTGTATGCTTATTAATCCAAAGATGAGAATGCAAAACTGAAAATTCTAACTTGTGAAATGCTGAAAATGAAGCTGCTCATGATCTGGAAGTTCAGGGTAAGGTAAAAGCTTTCTTCGTTGCTATGGCCAAATACCTGAACAGAATACAATAACTTTGTTTTGAGAATGGCAGATGTTTTATTGAGGCCTTAGAGGGGGCTTGTTGTTTTAGTCCATTAGAAGGATGGTCATACAAAGTGTAGTACAATGTGTGGCAGGAAATGGAATTCTGTTCTGTGACCTATTGAATGACCAAGTAAACTACCATTATGGAAAGCAAAGGTGGGAGGAAATGAATTGAATGGTTTCCAAAGATGGATGCAGTATGAACTTTGATACTAATAAGAGGATGTTAAGTGATAATTGAAAGCAGTCAAAAACAGCATTGTCCTATGAAGAACAGTGCCTAGAAAATATTTTTTTGCTGTTGAGAAAAAGAATTTGATGTCTTCTGACACTGGTAATTGATTATGAGGTGAATGTTTCTTATTGAGTTTTTGGTAGACAGCCAAAGTCATATATTGTATGTGGGAAACTGACTTTTAAAATACCATATTTACTCTAGTCTAATGTGCCATCAAATCTAATGTGCACCTCAATTTTCAACACTCTGAAACAAAAACAAAAAAAAGTATTTGTTGCCAAATGTAATGTGCAACAGCAAAGAGTGCACTCTTTCCAAAGCTTTCAGCAATGGAAAATAAAAGCTTGGGATGCATCTATGCTGTAGAATAAATCTAATTGTCTTGGTTCAATACTGTTGAATCATGGGGGATGTAGTTTTACAAGGTCTTGAGCCTTCTCTGCCAAAAAATACTAATGTTGTACCAAACTACAAATCCCAGGATTACATAGTATTGAACCATGGCTATTAAATTAGAGATGACATCCCACAAATAGCAGCTCCAGGTGCTCCTGAAGCAGCTTCCCTTTTTGCTTTGGCCCAGTACCAAGTTTACCGTATTACACAAATCTAATTTTAGAGAGGTAATTTAGCCAAAAAAGGTGAACACTACATTTGAGTAAATAGAATACTTTTCAATCTGTTTGTAAAGAAAAATATGTTTTTATTGTATTTCTTTTATTGTACACCATTTTGGGAGACCTGATACATCAATATTTTAGTAGGCACATTTCCCATAATTTTAAGAAGATAAATGCTTACTATCCCTGCTTACTGAGGATGAATATTTGTAATCACCAGTTGTTTTGATGGCAATCCACTGCAATAAATCAAAAGGACCATGCTACTGTAAGACTCAAAAAGAATATGTAATAGAATTATGTTCAAGTGTAGGGCTTAAAGCCTTACAAGCTAAATAAATCAGGATAAAAGAAATAGGGATGAAGTGAAACCAAAACAGCTGACTATCAGTTTGTCATAGCTGCTTACAGGAATCACTAATGGCAATGGAATATACAGTGGAGAAGATGACATTAGTCTGTTTAGTTTTAGCCATATTTCAATACTGTTATGAGTATTTTCTGCTTTCCTCAAAACTGTTCAAATGGCAAGCCCTTTGCCACATCTCTGTAACAAGTGGATAGAATAAAAATATATCACTTGCCACGCAAAAGCTGGATTTCTGTTCTTGGGGGATGATATGATGTTCAAATGTCTTCTGTGTACTCAAGGGACTGTAAAAGAGAAACATGGCTGTGACAGCAAGAGAAAGATTGGAGAGCTTCCATGAGGACTTTTACACCACACTGAAGATATTCATGAAAAAGGTAGAGTTTACTTTAACACTTGGCTGTTAGCCATTTCTTTGTATAAATACACATCCGCACAAGCAGTCAAAAATTCCACTTGTTGAAAAAATAGCAGTCATCAGGACTTAAGATCAGAACAACAGCCTGGAATTTTATCGAGGAATAGAGTATGAAAGAACCCGTAAAGTGAAGCCTTATGAAAGAAAACATAGCTGTAATACAAAACACTACAAAGCATCCACATTTCAAAATCTAGGTTTGGAATTTTAAAGATCAATAAAAGTGTCTGCTCATACAAATAACTTAAATTGATAACTGGATATCTTAACAAAAAACAGGACATCTTAAGGAATACATAAAGGTTTTAGAACATACAACATAATTCTGTGTAGAATGACTAGATTGTCTCGAAACTACCATTAGCGATGAATAAAGAATCCTAATTGTCTAGATCACAACTATATAGAAGCTATTTAACTCCAAATAAAAATATATACTGATTTTTCTCAAATACTTCTAATTTTCTTGTTTCTCATTTTAACCTGTCAAGGAGGAGCCCTCAGTGGTGAAGTGGGTTAAAGCACTGTGCTGGCAGGACTGAAGACCGACAGGTCGCAGGTTCGAATCCCGGGAGAGGCGGATGAGCTCCCTCTATCGGCTCCAGTTCTTCATGTAGGGACAAGAGAGAAGCCTCCCACAAGGATGACAAAACATCAGAAATCATCCGGGCGTCCCCTGGGCAACGTCCTTGCAGACGGCCAATTCTCTCACAACAGGAGCGGTTGCTCCTGACACGACAAAAAAAAAAAAAAAACCTGTCAAGGCAGCTAATAAACAATTTTGATGTCCTGAGATGATCTGGGGAGGTTCATCTCACTGTCCTTCCAACCTCACTGGTGCCTCTGGCAATAACATAGGACTGCCTTCTTAGTGGCTGCTCCCTAGTTCTGGAGTACACTTCCTAGAGAGATTAAGACTGGCACCAGTGTTGGATTTAGGACAAAAGAGGCCTGGTGCTAGTGAAATTATCAGCCCCCTTAGGCCTACACTGCCTACTTTGTGGCACGCTCCCTTAGACTATCAATTCTATCATTATGTCTGGAATTGCTCCAAAACAGAATACCTTCCAATTTAGAATTGCACCACATAAGGAAAATCCCTGGACAACAGGACCCTGTGCACACCTAAGCACAATGGTAAATCCAGGACTGACTGGCACCTTCCTTTCTTTTGTGTTGCAGGCAAATGTAGACCTTTTGCTTTTATAGGGTTTATGAGAGCTGATTGCTCAAGGAGACTATGTTGTTTATATTTGCTGTTCTTTTTAATTGTATATGTGTTTGTGTTTGTGTGTGTGTGTGTGTGCGTGTGTATGGCTTAATTATATATTAAACTTTTGTACAATGTAAAAAATAGCCTTATGTGTTTCGGTAACAGGAAGAAAGGAGGGAGGGGAATGTAAAAATTACATTTAAAGAATAGAGTAAGCAAAGTTAAACAGTCAGACAAACTTTATTGAAACAAGAACATAACATAAAGAAGTGCCTACATTTGTGAATAATAATTCTTTATCTTGCTTTGGACATTAATAATTCATAAAATTACTGCAATACTGCAAGGAACTATGACAGAATATATATTCTTTTCTAAATGGATAAAATCATTTTCTCAGGCAGAGCCATTATATGAGACACTGTCTGCTATTTCATCCTGAATGAGCTGTTTGGGAATACAGTCATACTCTGAAATCCTCACAGGTGTTTTGCTTAAAGATTCCATTAAATTGCCAAAAATATATAACTCATAACTTTTAAATACTTAGCTATGAATGTGAGTGTAAGGTCAAAGTATTGCATTCCACAGAGGAAAAGGTTCACATCCTTGAACATCTCCCTTGTTCTCTTGCTTCCTCTACTACACTAAGACAAAGTATGTTCTGCCCAGAAAGGATGAGTATCTACACTGCAAAAAGGTGAAACTTTGTTGCCCAAAGTCTGTAATGTAAAACACTCCAACTTTTCATCTAATGTGGATTTCCACCCATTACGGATAAGAACCAGAAAGTTATTGGCTTCTCAAACACTTGTACTGTTAGCCAAAGATTCTTAACTCCCTTTTCCTGGAGCATCATAGCCAGAGGACAGAACAGAACGAACTAAAACTACAGACAGAGCTGTAGTCCAACTCCCTACATGGAGAGCATAAATATTATTACAACTTTTACATAATCTATCATCAAATGTAGTTATCAAGAAGTCCACCACTGGGGAAGTATAGCTGAGCCATGGCAAGTAGATGAGGGCAAGGTGGCAACACTAATAAACACCTAGACATAGACACTATTTTGCACTTACTACCCACCACTCATTTCTTTTTCTTGTGTCCTTTTTTCCCCAAGCAGTGTGCCAAAAGACACAAAATAAGGCTGTTTCTAATGCTATGGACAGGTCATTGCCAGAACTGGGAACTCCACCAGTTCCTGGGCAGTCAAACAAAAAGTCTAATGAGGGAAGTGCTGTATGAAGAGTGGTGTCTGCTTCTTTTGCTTCACAGCAGAGAACAATTTCAGACTTTACAAGAAACAAACAGTGGTTGACAGCTAAACAGATGTGTATGCTGCAAAGAGATATCTCCAGTGGTTAGAAAGGAACACCAGCAGAGTAATATTTGAGTGAGAAAAGATGAAGAAACCATTTTAGGGAGGAGAGCCACATTAGTTCTATGATCTATGTTGTGTTTCATAGAATCATAGAATCAAAGAGTTGGAAGAGACCTCATGGGCCATCCAGTCCAACCCCCTGCCAAGAAGCAGGAATATTGCATTCAAATCACCCCTGACAGATGGCCATCCAGCCTCTGTTTAAAAGCTTCTAAAGAAGGAGCCTCCATCACACTCTGGGGCAGAGAGTTCCACTGCTGAACGGCTCTCACAGTCAGGAAGTTCTTCCTCGTGTTCAGATAGAATCTCCTCTCTTGTAGTTTGAAGCCATTGTTCCGCGTCCTAGTCTCCAAGGAAGCAGAAAACAACCTTGCTTCCTCTCACATATTTATACATGGCTATCATATCTCCTCTCAGCCTTCTCTTCTTCAGGCTAAACATGCCCAGCTCATTGAGCTGCTCCTCATAGGGCTTGTTCTCCAGACCCTTGATCATTTTAGCCGCCCTTCTCTGGACACATTCTAGTTTGTTCACAACTAGTCAAAAAGATCAGATCCAAATGAAGATCCCACTTTCTTCCATATGTTATTGCTATAAAAAGTGACATTCTGTGGTAAGTATCACAGGCAAGAAACCCAAACAATTTCAATAGCTGCAACATAACTCTAACAAGGCCTCCGGAAGGTGCTAGTGGGGCATATAGGAATTTATTTAGAGAGACTGTCCAGAAAAAAATACATGAAAAAAATCTTGGGAGGAGATTCCAAAGGTTTTTCCCCAGGAAAATATTCAATATGAATTATTGAATATTTTATTTTAGATTAATAAATAATATGCTTATGACAAGATGTTCGCATATACTTCCCGCAAAAATCTTACTAAAAGTTATATAACAGGAAAACTTTTATGTAAGACTATGTGCACAATCAGGTAATTGCAATCCCTGTCTTGACTTCCTTTTCCTATTTCTTTTTAATGAAAAGTGCTTTATGTGTACTCGACAAAAATGAAAGACTTGAAGAGACAACCAGTTTTCTTTGTTTTGCTAAACCTTCTCTTTTTACTGCTTTTTATTCCTGATCTTTATACACTGGAAAATATTAAAATGTTCTTTATAGTTCAGGACACTGTACTTTCATTAGCAATGTAAAATAAAGGCAATCATGTATGATAGATATCAACTTTCTGTCATGTCATGCTTTTTTTGAGAAACTGCAAGTCGCTTCTGGTGTGAGAGAATTGGCCGTCTGCAAGGACGTTGCCCAGGGGACGCCCACATGTTTTAGATGTTTTACCATCCTTTTGGGAGACTTCTCTCATGTCCCCGCATGGGGAGCTGTAGCTGACAGAGGGAGCTCATCCACACTCTCCCCGGATTCGAACCTGCGATCTATCAGTCTTCAGTCCTGCTAGCACAAGGGTTTAACCTTGTCATGCATGCAGTGGGTATTTCATCATTCAGTTGCTATCCAGAAAACATTTACCATTTATCTCATACAAATGACAAACTGAAAATCTGTGTTATTACTGTAGTGTCAAAGGCTTTTCATGCCATACAGTCTGAAAAGATAGATTTACAGAAGAAAATGTATAGTTTCCAACTTCCTATCTGTTCTTCCTGACAAAGTTCAGTTTTAGACTTTGTACACTGTTCTAGCTAATGAATACCTTTACTTCTATGGCATGGCTAGACCACCACATTAAACTTCAGAAATATGTATCATTACACTAAGGAGGACAACTAGTGGAGACCTAGGAGGGATGCCAAAGAACAGTTTTTCCCCAACATGCCCTGATGCAGCTGAAAAGGGTATTTTTGTGGTATTTTGAGGAGGCATAACATTTTAGTATCATGTGATCATAGAATCCTAGAGTTGGAAGAGACCTTATGGGCCATTCAGTCCAACCCCTGCCAAGAAGAAGGAAAAGCACATTCAAAGCATCCCCAACAGATGGCCTTTTACATCAGGAAGTAACCGAAAATGCGTCTTTTTACAACAGGAAGTAACCTATTTAGATCACACACACCTAATTAATGGGATTTGTTAGAACACTAACTTAAAGTTGTCCTGATTTCCGCTGGTCTAGTTGTGCATTGGACAAAAAGGTTATAGCCTAATGAGAATGGTGGTGCCTCTCTGTATCCTAAAGAGGGCTTAGCAGCCAACAAAAACTTAATAAGAACAAACTTTCCACAAAATCATTGGGGGAGGAGGTAGACATACTTGGCATAAAGAAATAATTTAGCATTGAAGACTAAACTGTCTCTCCTGGAACAAAATGCTGGAAGTCGTTCTCAAGAACAAGAGCGTAAGTGAGACAACAAAGGGGGGGAGGGAGAGTGTTACAATGATAATGGGTATATTAATGCATGTTTGGATTGCAACCAAGAGTCAAAATGTGTATATTCAAACTTCTGTCAACTAAAGACTTTCAATGCAGTAGGAGTGATCCAGTGACAGAAGACGATAGGACGCTAATTTTACGGAAATCCCTATATATACTTTCAAAACTGCATTGGAAGCCCCCTTTCCAATCCTCTGAAAACGTTTTTCCAGAGGGACAGAAAATTCTTGAAAGTGTCCCATTTCTGTTGGCGAGAGCGATATTTGTATCCAAACCAGCATTTCTATATAATGTGATTATGTGATGGATCAGTTGGTTATGTACTGGAGAATTGTGGCAATAAGCCATCAAGATGAAACTAAAGATAAGAGGGAAATAATTAAGCTAAACGGCACAGAAGAGAGTTCAAAAGAAATAGAATACCACAGTGTATACACCGACCTCAATCAAACTGAAGCAATATGACAAAATGTACTGCTAACGTAATTTTGTTTTTGTTGAAGCTTCTATGCTGCACATTTCATACAGGGTGGGAAGTAAGAGGAGAATGGCCAGTTTTATAACATTAAGCAAGTCTCCTCTAACTTTCTTTCTAGAATCCTGCACCCTACAAAGAAGGGTCATTTAATCCAATCTGACACAAAGACCTTTACTAATTTACCTGATCATACAGTTATGTAATTATTTGGGGCAAATCAATGGCTCGAAGAAAAATACTGCTGTTTATGAAAACTGCCTGCTTCATCCTAGAAGCACATTTCTATCAAACATTGTCATAAAGATGTCAAATGTGGCATAACAAGTGGGAATAACATTGTTATGAACACTTGTGAATAAGAATTTTTTAGCATTTTAAGTGATTTTGGAGCATGTTTTACATCACTGTTGTTTTGTTAGCCACAAGGAGAAGCAGCAGTGTATATCTCAAGTTACTTGAATTAAATATATATGTGACACTTGGCTTTTAAGTCCTGATTCTTCCCCTCAAAAACGGCCCATTCCCCCAGGTCTTCTCTTTTAAGATACAATACAAAAGAGGCAATTTTCACAATTACTCAGGGGGAGGACTCCGTAACATTTAAAATAAATATTTAAGATTCCATGTGTTTTTAGAAATGAAACAGCTTCAAGCTTCTTAAATGTCATTTACAGTACTTTTTTATTTTATTTCTGGTGCCACTTCCGAATGACAGTGCCGGAACTGCTAGCAACAACACAAAGGGTTAGGGTTAGGGCTAGGATACAGTATATGTGGTTTGTTGGACTATGACTCTAGATACCAGGGGTGTATCTACACTGACCTATCCCTGATCTGATCTGGCATAGAATATGCATGACTAGCCCCAGGATGATTTATACCAGGGGTCCTCAAACTAAGGCCCGAGGGTCGGATACGGCCCACCAAGGTCATTTACTCAGCCCTCGCTCAGGGTCAACCTAAGTCTGAAACGACTTGAAAGCACACAACAGCAACAACAATCCTATCTCATCAACCAAAGTTTATATTTGTTAACATTGTTCTTCATTTTAATTATTACATTGTTTTAAAGTGTTATTTGTATACAAATAAGATATGTGCAGTGTTCATTCATGTTTTTTCAAATTATAATCCAGCTCTCCAACAGTTTGAGGGACTGTGATCTGGCCCTCTGTTTAAAAAGTCGAAGGACCCCTGGTTTATACACCCACCTTGCAGCTTGCCCAGTGGCACCAAATCCAATCAGCACTGCCAGACAGACACCCCTACTGCTCCTCCTGTTCTATGTGTTGCTGCAGTCTCCGAGTCCAACTGGGGTCCTGCCAGTAGGCAGTTACCTGCAACGTTATCAACTGGGATGCCAGAGCACTAAGGGAAGGGGTGAGGAGTAATCGTCCTCCTCTCCCTACTCCCTTCTCCAATCATCTTAGCGTCCCAGCTAATGTTGAGACAGACATCTCCAGCTCATCCCCTGTTTGGGTATCAGCCAGCACACCAACGACTTAAATCTAGAAATAGTTTTCTAAGATCTACAGAGACACTCGCTGGAACACCTCAGCAAGCGAGAGTCCAAAAGTGGCAGGTTCAAACCCAGAACCTCAACCAAAGGCTGATACCAAATGAGAGACTCCCCCCTGGGCACACAGAGGACTGGACAACTTGGAAGGCGCTGAACAGACTGCGCTCTGGCACCACAAGATGCAGAGCCAACCTTCAGAAATGGGGCTACAAAGTGGAATCCTCGACATGCGAGTGTGGAGAAGAGCAAACCACTGACCACCTGCTGCAATGCAACCTGAGCCCTGCCACATGCACAATGGAGGACCTTCTTGCAGCAACACCAGAAGCACTCCAAGTGACCAGATACTGGTCAAAGGACATTTAATCAACTACCAAACTCACAAATTTTGTATTTTGTCTGTTTGTTTGCTTTGTTATGTTAGAAATGTAATATAATCGACTGGTTGCCCTGACACAATAAATAAATAAATAAACAAACAAACAAATAGCTAATGTTGAGCAACCAGCAGGATCCATGTCATGCCCAGACACCGCCACGACAAGGAGAATGGGAGGAGACGGTAAGTGCATCCCATGCCATTGAGCCACCCGGATCCAAGAAATACAGGATGGCCATGTAAATTGTCACCACCAGTTCCATCATGGGCCCAAATTCACAGGTTACCACCCACAACTTTTGTTAATACGGGTAAGGTGGCCTTGCTTCACATCACCCTGGATCAGCCACCATGGAGCAGATTTGGTGCCCTTTGAATTTCGGCTTGGCCATGGGAACCCATTGAATGACCTTGGCAAAATCACATTTTTTTCCACATCAGAGGCTGTTAGAATACACAAATTCAGCACCAATTTATAACATTTAAATTCTGGTTCTCACTGGAAATGTGATAAAGTACATTATTTGTAAATCTTAATCAGAACCAAATCTGATCCATAACTGTCATACTTCATTTAAAACTAGGACTGAACCCAAACAGTTAAGTTTGATTCCCTACTGTATCATATAGATAACTCATAACCTGTTAGTTGTGAAATCTCTCAAGATGTTGTATAGTTTTGATTAAATTTTATTATGATTTAATTTTATTGGAAGTATTTCCTTGGTTCATTTGTCAGGGTAGCCACACAATGTTTCCTTCAGCTCAAAGTAATTGTTGGGGGGGGGGGGGGGGTAGGAGGTTTATCAGTGCAACATGCATAGTAACAGATACTGCTTTTTATTAGAAAAGATATGTAGAGAAGGAGGAAGCATTATTTTCACAATGTGCATTCAGTTGTTAGACAATGCATGAATGTCGTACATGAGTGGTATGTGTTAGTATTATACATTTTTACTGGTATGTGTTAGTACTGTAAAGAGACAATGGACTGTACTATAAAGAAATACTATGAACAAAAATGAATTATAATGAGCCTCCAATTGAACAAATACTAAGAGGCATTGTATCTGGAAACATTTAACACAGTAAATTAGCATTATCACAAACAGTTTAAATGCAGACATTTGTTATTGTACTAAAGAGTCATAAAACAGCAACTTCATTCATATATCACTGACAAAACTCTATAAAAGGCCCTTATTTGCAGTCAAAGCAATTCACCCAAAAACCTGTTTTTAGTTCACAGTGCCAGGCATTTAAGCCTCCTGTTCTATCTGTGCAATCCCAAGAGTTTTGCAGAGTAATCGCACAAGCATGTATGTTTGTGTGCATGTGGCTTCAAGTCACCTGTCAACATATGTTGGCCCCATAAATTTCATAGGTTTTTCTTAGGCAAGGAATAGTCAGGGGTGACTTTGCCAGTTTCTTCACCTGAAATATAACCTGCAGCACCTGCTATTTGTTGGCAGTTTCCTATCCAGTAATTAACTGCTTAGCTTCAAAGATCAGATAGGAACCGGTGCTTTTAAGGTATTTTGCTCCTGGGTTCGTTTTGTAAAAAGCCTTCAGGTAGCTTTGATTATGTTTCCATGGATTTTAACTGTGAATGTTTTAATACCATTTATATTTCATTCTGTTATAATGTTTGTATATTTTTAGATTTTAAATTGTTTTTAATGTAAGCTGCTTTTAGTGTCCTTATGGAGAGAAAAAGCAGGGTACGGGTAATTCTCAAGTTATGGACAAGGTAGGTTCTGCAAGTTTGTTCTTAAACTGAGTTTGTTTGTAAGTCAAAACAGGTGCATTTTGAAAGTGTAACTCCATCCAAAATTATATCTTTTTTAGCTTTGGATCGCACAGGGAAAGGTTAACACCCCTATGGTGTTTGTTTTCTTGTCTGTAGCCCTATTGAGAATATGACACCCCACTTTCTCTCCCTGTGATAACTGGATTTTGAAAAATGTGGCTTGTTGTAGAAACAAGGATTGGAGATAAAGCTTAAGGTGAGACACCTTTTCCCAATGATAACCTTTTCTAGAGTGAATTCCCCTTCTCGGTTGGATATTTCTCTCACTTCCTGTTGTCTTACCCCCATTCGTAACTGTGAGTAGTTTGTAAGTCAGATATTTGTAACTTGGAGACTGCCTTTATAAATAATAATAATAATCATCATCATCATCTCTAGAACAGTGGTTCTCAACCTGTGGTTCCCCAGGTGTTTTGGCCTACAACTCCCAGAAATCCCAGCTAGTTTACCAGCTGTTAGGATTTCTGGGAGTTGAAGGCCAAAACATCTGGGGACCCACAGGTTGAGAACCACTCCTCTAGAAGGTTCAACATTATTTTGATTATAGCAAACATAACAAGCCTGTTGGTTTCATCTGCACGTTTTGTTTTTTTACTTTTAAATAAAAAGATTTGCTGAAACATGTAGAACTCCTCTTATTTTGTGTGGTGTAAGAACCTATCCCAATTCTTTCCACATTGTTTCCACCTCTGGTACCACATTTTCTTTTAAGGCATTAATATTTAGGAACAGATCTACTACATTAAGCAAAATGTGCCTGTATAATAAAACCATTACATTCTGAAAACTATTTAAATATAAACATGCAAATAATCTGTGGCATTCTTCACATCATATTTTGTGATTATTTAAAAAAACTATTTTATAGTCCCAAGCGGTAAACCAAATCACCCAACATCACAGTTTTCTATCACTCAATTGCTAAGGAAGCAAATCTCAAGGGTAGATGTTTCCAGCATGAGTAGAGATAAGGCTTCTGTCATCTGATCTCTGCTCCTTCAGAGATACAACTTTTCCAAAAGATCAGGACTTATAGTAGGTGCTAGGCCAGAGGAACAGCAATAACGACTGATCATGGACAGTTATTTCTTCTGTTTCAATACCTTTAGGTACTTGTGCGTTCTTGGTAAAACAGATTATCTAGAAAAAATCAGTCTGGTTTCATGCTAGAGTTTAATACCCAAGCTATACAGACCACACTGACTGGCCATCTATTGCATAGGGAAGTCAGGAGGTGTTCTTCCCTATTAATCTTCCTGAAACTCTCAATAACTTTCAGTGCTATTGATTATGATATTCTACTGGACCAGCTCCACCTTATGGCAGTGGAAGTAATTGTGTTAAAGTGATTCAGCAATCTGTAAGGACAGCTCCAAAATATGACACTGGAAAACTTTGTTTCAGTCCCACAGCCAATAAACTGTGGAGTGCAACAGGGTTCTATCTTGTCACCTCTGCTGTTTATTATCCTATACTTCTCATATGAGAACAAGGGATTACATTGTTAGATGTTTGGGTGTTAATAACAGCCAACTCTACTTTTGTTTATCTTTGGGGTTGACTGGTGATGTGCAGGTGCTGGACAAGTGCCTTAATGCTGTAATGAGCTGGACAACAGATACTGAATCCAAATTAAGGCAGAAGCTCTGTGGATTGGTGGTTTACAAGTCCCGGAGCTACATAGGTCCCATGGTCTGGATGAGGTAACAGATTCCCTGAGAGGGAAGGCATGCAATTGGGAACACTCTTAGATCCATCTAAGAGATCAAGTTTAGACTGGTCCAGCAAGTATGGTCTGTCCTGGGCAAGACATCTTAATTACAACAGCCCATGGCTGAACTTCTCAACTAGATTACTGCATGGGATTGCCTTTGAAGACATTTCAAAAGCTCTAAATTCAGCAATGACTGTTTAATGAAACATGATACAGTAAGTATATAAAACTAGCTGCAATATGTTTCTCGTCTTAATTGAAGGTCCTAGTCACAACATCTAAAGCCTTAAGCATCTTGGATCTCAATATATGAACCTGCTCAAGGATGCTGTTAAATTTGACCCATAGTTACATCATTTAATTTGATGCCATAATTTTTCATTGTTTCATTATACTTTCAAAAACAGGCCTGCACAAAATGAGACTATGGGCTGGATGCGGCCACAAGGAGTTGATGCAGCCTGCAGGAGGATGAAGGACCAAAAGCACAGCTCCATCACCCCCTCAGCTCCATGCCCCCGGCACACAGGATTTCCTCCCACCTCCCCACTCCCTTGTCTCTGTGCCTCCAAAAAGAGAGAGCTTGAAGGCACACAAAACAACGATCCTAATTAATCATTAATTATATCTTTACTTGGAAAGTGAGGTGCTAAAAACCTATCTAAGCTCCAATAGGTTTAGCCTATTTAATTTCAGCCCCTTACTACTGCCAAGTTGTGAGATCTGTTCTAAAATGTGCACTGTTAACTGAAAAACAGAAACAATTTAAACAAAGGGGAAAGTTGCCTAAGGTATGCAAACTAATGAACAGATTGGGAAAAATGCAAAATAAGCTCCATAAATTTCATGGCAGGAAGGAAATTTAGTGCTACATAGCACCAAACAAAAGAAAACAAGAAAAATACAAGTTGGACTTGGAGTAGCCCAATGAAACTGAAACTCAACCAGCATAAAATCACCAATGTCATAGTATTGCAGCAGCAAACACAGAAATTAAATCCAACTATGAAAAATGGCAAACATCAAAATGAGGAATATCAGAAAGAAGGTCTCCCAAATCACCTTGTGGAAAAAGGTTATAGGCAAATTACATCTTGTGGATCATATGGCATTGTTCTTATTCTACCACAGTTTGTTTCCAGTCTCCATTCAAAGTCATAATTACTAGTTATAAAGCCTTGAACAAGAGAGCCCAGGACATCTGTAAAAACCCTGGTTTAATACAAACATTACAATGGTGGCTGACCACCATCACAATGATACAACATTCTTCCTCTTTCCCATTCAAACCCCTACATCAGGGGTGGGGGACCTTTTTTCTGTCAAGGCCCTTTGGATATATATAACATCATTTGCAGACCATATCTTTAATTATTATTATGAATAAATAATGTTTAAATTATATATTTTTATAAATTATACAATTATATATTTAAAATTAAATGAAAACTCCAAAGGCTGCGTAGCACAGGAAGCTGCCTGCCCACATACATACTTACCGGCTACAGCTCAGCAGGCAAAAACAAGAGCAAAAGAAACCTAATGTTCCTGAACAAGGAGAAGAACCTGTAAGTGGCTCAGGTCTGAATAGTACCATAACTGGCACCCAGCCCAGTGTGGCAACTCAAAGGAGCAACAGAAACCAAGTAAAGTGGGCGGACTGGAGCAGGTGTTGAATCAGACCAAATAACTTCCCAGGGCAGACATTCTCCATCTTTGATCCAGCATGAGGCAAAAAAACACAGCCCTGAAGACCCCTGAACCTGGCTTAAAACCAACATTACAATGTTGGCTGATGTCACATTGCCAGGGCTCTACCTTGTTTATGTAGAGATGAACCAAACTCCCAGTTTTATCAAACAGTTTAATTAAAATAGCAGTTACTTGCTGGCTGTTTTAATAGACCAAAATATAAAACATAAAGATAGCACTCAGCCACAGAATAAACAAAAACTGATAGCAAAAACAACTCCATAGTCAAAAGGGTCCAATTCAGTGGTCAAACGCCAAGAGTTCAATAAACAAAGTCCAGGGATTCAGAGTCTATACCATAGTCAAAAGCCAGTCCAAAGGTTCAAGGTTCCAGGATTCCAAGATTACAGGAGACAGGTCAGGATACCAAAAATCAGTATCCACCACCAAAATACAGATACTTTTCTCCCAAAGATCAGTCTCAAGGTTAGCTCCTTAAATCCAGTAACACCCAGCTGCAACCCATCTCCTGCACACCTCCACCCCTAATTGCTTTCACCTATGAACTCCCACTTACAGATTACTAAATTCTCTAGAACAGTGGTTCTCAACCTGTGGGTCCCCAGGTGTTTTGGCCTTCAACTCCCAGAAATCCTAACAGCTGGTAAACTGGCTGGGATTTCTTGGAGTAGTAGGCCAAAACACCTGGGGACCCACAGGATGAGAACCACTGCTCTAGAACTAATACTCACATTAACCCTTCCATCACCAACCACCATCAACTGCAGAACATATGACAGCTGACTATCAAAATGAGAAGAGCTTTCTTCCACTCTCCTAGTCAAACCTCTACCGTCTGGTGGTGGGTGGAAGGCTGGAGCAAGGGAAAAAACCTATATTTCCGAGTTCCACTGATGGAAGGATGGGAACCCCACTGAGAGCACATGGTAGCCTGCTCTGCTGGGTTCAGATGCTCTTGGTAACCAGGGTTTGCCAATTACCTTCTTCACCCTGTTTGCATCAACAATAGCCTTGGACATGGTGGGCTGAGACTAAAAATGTTGGTTGATTAGAACTGGACACAAGGAGGGTGTAAGATAAGATGCTGTACCCTATGATGTAGAATCACCTTAGTGCACATAACCAATTAACCTTGACACTGATTAAGAAACTCCTCAAAAGAATGGCACGTACTGTGAACCCAAAAAAGTAAAAATGGTTGCTCAATTCGGGATTCCATCTTTTTGGATCTCACAAGCTTATGTTCTTTTTTTCCAACCTCTATTTTTTACTTTTCAAAATAAAACTTTTCTCTCTGAGATCAAAAAATACCTGATTGTTGCCTGCCATTTTCTCAAGCTGCACCTTTAAAGAGATTGGAGTGACACCTCTGTTTCAGCATGAGACAGCCATGCTTAAAATAAATGAATACAATCAAGTACTATATTAATCCTTAAATTACTTCAGAAACTATTAGAATGCATGTTCATCATGCACATATTATATGGACTTCCAGATTATCAGCTCTTACATTTCTACCTTCACATACTACTAAAACAGCTGTAATGCCGACAAGAAAAACTAAATTGGAAAATAGGTGCTATCCTTTCTCCAAGAAAGTAAATAATGCATACCTTGGAAGCATCTGGATATATAATAAAATCTACATGAAGAACTATTACAGGTTAAGTATCCCTTACGCTTGTCCACAGAAGAGTTTTGGGTTTTGGTCTTTTTCAGATTTTGGAATATCTGTCTTGCGCATATGTGTGTGAATGCTTTTTCTCCAGCCACGCATCTCATACACAAGTAGCATATAAACAAGGATAGCTATTTAACTACAATATACAATAAATATATAATCAAGCCCCACTGAATCCAACTTGAGTGACTCACAGGGGAACACGCAACATTACAATGATGATTCTCTTGGTTTAAAACAAGAGAGTGAGAAAGAGAGAGGTTCTCCCTTTTGCCTGTGGACCTCTAGATTCTCTCTTTCTCCACTAACTTTAAACAAGAAATAAGAGCCTCTGTGGCCATAAACTACAGTCACCCCACTCTCTAAAGTAAGCAGCATTGCCCTATTTTCTCATCAAGTAAAGGGTGGCTCAGGAATAAGGGGACTGGAAGTTTTGCGAGTTTCATTGAGAGATGCTCTGCCCACCCTGTTCTCCCTGTGCTCACTCATGGCAGCCACTCTGAAGTGGACTTCTAGATTCCTTCAGGGATGGAGAAGGAAGGGGGAAATGGGAACAGCAGAAATGATAAAAAAGCGGGAAATCCTTTGCAGGTTGTGGGGAGGGCACTAATTTTCTGTCTATATGTCTCTACTGACATGGCTGACATGGCAGTTATCCTTGGCTCAGTGGGGAAGCTGCTCAACCCTCACCACGGTCCACTTCAATTAGTATTATGCCTGATATTACTCGAGTACAGTGTGTAAGACAAGTCATATTGATGCATATACCACTACTGCCTCAGCTGGACAGAGACTATAGATTTGTGAAATGGTCAATCCATGCCTCCCAACATTTCAGAGATATGAGCAGGATCACCACCACCATGGAAGTAGATAGCTGATGACAAAAAGTTTCCGTTTTGAGAGGTTTGGGGTATTGGATTTCCAGATAGTGTGGCCTCAACTTGTACTTGGTATGTTCTCCTTGTTAGATAGATTTCACTTATCTTTGCAAGCAACCATAATAATTACATAGACAAAACTAACAATTTATTTCTCTTTCCCATATCTTCTGCTCTTAATTATCATCTGGTAATATCTTCATCTTCAGCCATATGTTCTGAACATTTGTATAACAAGGAATATTCTATAAATATCTATAGAACAGCTACATAGATATTGCTCAACACTACATTCAACAAGGTAAGAGCAGAAACATTTTAAATGCTTACTATTCAGAAAGTCATTTAGAATACTAATAGACGCAATGCCATTATTATGTTCTATCTGGGAAAATCACAGTTTAGAAATATCAGACATCACACATCAACATATTAAATCAGTTATTAAAACAAGCCAACAGTTACCAGGAATGAATGGATCAGTATTCCTGAGTCTTCTTTTGTCAAACTATTTCCAGTATAATCCAAAGCATTATTCTCTCCTTGGTATTTACAAATATATGAACAGTTCCTTTCGATAACCGTACGAATGCCTTTAAATAGAACCACACTAGTTGTGCAACCCATTACAAAGGCACTGAAATTTGCTTCTCTACTTCAATGTTCTCTTAGCAAAATATATTCCTCTGCTTCAAAAGCATACTCTTCTTCACCATCTTTGAAAATCCAGTAGTTAAAATCTTTTTTATATTAAATGTCAATGTACTGCAAGCTTGCTTAGCAAAATGCCAAAAATCCTGGGAGATTTCAGCAAGAGCCACACCTCACCAAGTAGTCCTCTCTCAAACAGAATGCGCTCTCAAACAGAGTGCTCTCTCAAATTGTATTAATATGAATAGACAGGAACATAGTATTGGTGAAGAAAATGCCTTGAATCCTATTTGTCAAGCGTCTTCAAATCTTATCCAAGCAGACAAAGATACTGCTGCAGCTTCTACTGCCAGGCACAAAGAACTCTCATCTGCTGCAAGAAAATATTCTCCCAGAATGCTTAGCTTAGAAGTCGTACCAGTAGACGACGTTTCACTGCTGACCTAAATATGGGGGGTGGGTGGGGTGCTCTAATGCATTTTAAATGACAAGAAATGTTCTCTTTTATATAAAAACCAAGATTCACTGCTACCATGGAGACAATTTAACATGTACTACTATGCAAGTCAATTTTAAAATAATCATATATGCCTGTACTACTAATAGAAAACCACTAGAGAGCATAATATGAATTCTGCCTTCCTCACTTTTCTAGATGAAGGAAGAACTTGCAATTGTTCTTAATGTGGGAAGGAAGATAAAGGACACTTCTTTTAATCTTTTAGACCTTTCAAATAAACACTGATTACTGGTTTTCACTGCCCCACTAAACTCAGTGACACTTTCAACTATGCAAGCATCTTTGCAATTGGACTGATATCATTTAAGTCCTACCACTTCATCACACTACAGAATTAATCCACTTTAAATCCAGTTGCTGCCTCCTGCAGAATTCTGGGGTTTGTAGTTTAGGGAGGAGCCTTTAAATCCAGAGGCAGAAACCGGATTTAAAGTGGATTCATTCTCTAATGTAACGAGGTCCTCAACTCACATGGGATGCAAGAAAAATTTTAAACACTGACATTTTTTTCTGAGTAAACCCACAAAGTACTGGATTGCAAAACTTGACAATAATTCTCAATAAATATCTGTGACCATACATTTTTAAAACCAATGTCCAAGACTGTTCAATTGAGAATCAAACATTTTTGCTTAAAGTATGAGGTACATAATATCCCAGTTAATAAAGTGGATGTATTCCTCGATATGACTTTTTTAACAGAAAAATTGGTTCTAGATGTAGAAATAACACAGGGAAAATAGAACAGGTGCCTATGCCAGGAAAAAAACAAAGAGCAGTCCAAAATATTTCACTAAAGTTTTTATTCAAAATTAACTGTGCATGTGAAATTAAACAATCAAAAGAAGTAAAGGTTTCCCCTTGACATTAAGCCTAGTTTTGTCAGACTCTGGGGGGTGGCGCTCATCTCCATTTCTAAGCCGAAGAGCCGGCGTTGTCCATAGACGCCTCCAAGGTCATGTGGCCAGCATGACTGCATGGAGCGCCATTTCCTTCCTGCCAACCAGCACCTATTGACCTACTCACATTCGCATGTTTTCAAATTGCTAGACTGGCAGAAGCTGGGGTTAACAGTGGGAGCTCACCCCACTCCCCAGATTCGAACCACTGACCTTTGTCAGCAAGTTCATCAGCTCTGCAGTTTAAGCCCCTGCATCACCAGAGGCTCCCTAAGAAGTAAATAAGGCTTACATCAATAAATAAAAACATTTTGAGACTTCTACAGACCATTTGGAAGGTTCTTCCAAAATGAATCCAGAGGGGTTTTCCTTTTTCTTTCATGATCCCCAGTTTGGTGGCCAAACGTATAGCTTACAAACATGATAGGAATAGCTGGCGAGGCAAGGCTAGTTCACTCTTCCCCTTTCACTGTTTTGCTGCCCATAGAAGCTCAGGGTAGGGTTCAAAAGGCAGTTGCCATTACTTTGCTTATTGTAGATACATACACACAACTAGTATGCTTCAAGTCGTCTCTGGTTGCTTCTGGGTTGAGAGAATCGGCCGTCTACGAAGACGTTGCCCAGGGGACGCCCGGATGTCTTGCAAGTGGCAGGCCCAAACCCAGCACCTCAATTCATGGGTGATACCAGATGAGAGACTCCCCCCTGGGCACTCAGAAGACTGGGCGACTTGGAAGGCGCTGAACAGATTGCGCTCTGGCACCACGAGATGCAGAGCCAATCTTAAGAAATGGGGCTACAGGGTGGAATCCTCAGCATGCGAGTGCGGAGAAGAACAAACCACTGACCACCTGCTGCAATGCACCCTGAGCCCTGACACATGCACGATGGAGGACCTTCTTGCGGCAACCCCAGAGGCACTCCAAGTGGCCAGATACTGGTCAAAGGACATTTAACCAAATACCAAATTTACAAAATCTGTGTGTTTTTTTTTTCTTTCTTTTTTTTCTTTTTTCTTTTTCTTTTTAATCTCTGTGTTTGTTTTGCTCTGTTAGAATTGTAATACAATGGTTGCTGATGACACGATAAATAAATACACAACTAGTATGTTTCCCAATTTAAGCTTTATTGCACTATTTACTGCACACATGCTACTGCAATATAAACATTGAAAATCAATGTTTTAACTTTTCTTTAACATTCTCCTAATTCCAATGCTGTTAAAACTTCCAGGTAGACATAAAACAAGGAAGAATAGAGATGGGGATGGGTAGACAGAAAAAAGAAGCTTTTTGTCAAAAGCTTTGTTAACTGAGGTGTGCCTACATTAAAACTAACACATTTTGGGTTTTAGTAAAATTATTCCAAAATCCAAGTTTAAAATTGTTATGATACAGACCTCTGATGAATGACCAAAGGTGAATCTTTTACTGTGGAAAAACAGGTGCATAATGAAGGAGATCTGAATGAATGGAAGCCATAAGGAAAGTGCCTGAATTCAGAGCACAAGAGCCAGGGCTGTCCTTGTAACATTAGCCCAACTGACTTGCTTGTCTCAATGCAAGCAAAAGATACATGTATTGGTAAACCTTTTCCTGTATTTTAGTGTTGGAGGGAAGCATTTAAATTGGAAAATCAGTATAGAGGTGAAAATTAATTCTCCAACCATGCTACAACTTTAAGAAAACAAACAACAGGAGATTCTATTGATACATTTTCTGCCATCATATCTACAGGCATAACTCAGTTAACAACATCTATCTCCAAATCTTGCACAAATAGCTGTGCTTTCAAGCAGTATCTAAATTACATGGAGGGACGTCTATTGGAAGAAGTTCCATAGTTGAGTATGCTTCCCATATTGATCTTGCTTTGTTTTGCTATCTAGTAGTGTCTTCTTAAATAAAAGGAGAGGTTCAGATACCAGCCATCTCTACTGGACATTAATCAAGAGTATACACTTCTTGATTCTAACACACATATACAAACAAACACTATCTCCTTTCAGTCTATACCCGATCAGACAATGGATACTGCTGAATGTTTGAGCTGGAGAGTCACAGAAAACTTAGTGCACTATCTGTGAAGCAAGCAAGATGTCATATACATTAGAGTCTCGCTTATCCAACCTTTGCTCACCCAACGTTCTGTATTATCCAAGGTAGTCTGCCTCCTGCCTGGATCCACAGCTGTTTCAATGCATAGCAATGTTTTGGTGCTAAATTCATAAATACAGTAATTACTACATCCCCCTCGCTGGACTGTCACCTTGTCGTGGTGAGGGGGCTTGCGTGTTCCAATGAACCTGCGGGCACAACAACGGGAGTCGTGCACTCCCAGAAGTGGCCGCAGGGGAGGTTCCAGACCAAGCACAGTCTGAAGACCCAAAGACCTCAACGGCGGAGCAGGCGGAGGATAACATGGTACATGTTACAACGGCTGTGAAGGCGGAAGAAGGCTGCAACAGATTGAGAAGCCACGGTCATTGTGTTAAACTACATCACCAGTGGAACCTCACTCTGTGAAGACTGTGTTGATCAGTTGTGCACTGACCTCCACACATTAAAAAAATCACACACAGGCGTCTTCCAAAGAAAATAAAAACAAACCAACAAAAGTCCCATGGCAATCAGCGAGTGGCGACAGGGGCAGGACTGTGAAATCTGGAAGCCCCTAGTCACAGATTGGCACATGGGTGATGGATACGGACTCAGTCATTCTACCTCAAGGTCTGAGGCAGTTGAGTAGTTCAGCAGCTGTATCCATGACTGAGCAGCCCTTTTGAGGATCCACTCTGCTCACCCCACAAGGGGAAGAGGCTAGAAAAGGTGCCTCTCCTATCCCTGACTGGACTGCCTCGTCCAGTGGGGTCACCACCCCAAGAGGAAGGCACGTCAAGCCAACCCCGACCGAGACCACCTTCCACCTAGAAACCAATGCTCTCACTGCGGGAGAAGATGCAGATCAAGAATAGGGCTCCACAGTCACCTATGGACCCACCAGAACACTGATCCTGGAAGACTATCCTACTCAGCCAATGAGGGATCGCCTAAGTAATTACTACATAATGTTACTGTGTATTGAACTGCTTTTTCTGTCAATTTGTTGTAAAACATGATGTTTTGGTGCTTAATTTGTAAAATCATAATGTAATTTGACGTTTAATAGGCTTTTCCTTAATCCCTCCTTAAGCAAACATTTTTGCTTATCCAACGTTCTGCCGGTCTGTTTATGTTGGATAAGCAAGACTCTACTACAGGTTCTATCCCTTAACTTTTTTCCACCACTCTGTATTTTTCCCCTCACCACTAAGCTACAGAGAGATCTCATTCATTTGGAATCGCAAGGAACAAACAGCCACCTGAACTTCCAATGACCCTGGCATGTCCGACTTCTCACCCTTGGTCTCGCTGAAGTAAAATCTAAAGCTTAAAGCCTGAATAGCTGGTCTCGTTGAGGATTTCTAATTATGATCATTTTTATTTCTAAAACCAATGACAAGGGAAACTGTGAGAGAAATAAACAGATGCATAGGTTGAAATAAAACACAAACTTTTGCAACACTACCTGCTGAGAATCTGGGACATGTTTTTGAATTGTGTTTTCAGTTGTTTTAACTTGAGCTTTTAAATTAATTAAACAACTGATGTAAAAATTACAATATAATAATAAAACTTTACTTATATTCTGCCCTATCTCTTCGAAGGGACTCAGGGCAGATTCCAAACATTCAATGCCTGAACATAACAATACACCCATAATAATGAGAATTGACAACCCAACATATAGATGCAGATTATAACTTAAAAAGTAAAATTAAATGAAAATGCCACCTATTATATCAGACATCAAACAAAAGTGTAAATTTCCCAGAAATTGGGAAACAAAAGTGTTTGTTTTATCCCTGTAATCATGGTATTTCAATATGATGCAGGAATAAACCAATTTAAGTCAATTTGAAATTAAAACAATATGTTAAATTGAGTATGTTAAAGCCATATTAAACAGAGTAAGAACTGAAAACAAATTAAACCATGTGGATGTACATTTTAAAAAATTAAGTCCAAAGGCTTTAGTAAACAGCATCTTCAGCATGACACATGAGAGAAACCAATGCTGGCACCAATGAGACTTCCAAGGGGAGGGCATTTCACAATAGAAGTGCAACAGCTCAAAAGGTGCTCTGCTATGCCAGTCCACCTACAATGCTTCCACTGGAGGGAAAAAGAGTCATTCCCACTGGATTCATTAATCAGACAAATACAGATATGGAGAAAAGGAGGACACTGTTTTAATATCAAGATACCATTCCATAAAGATTTTTCAGTAACATTACCATGACATTAAGGAAACCAGTGTGGCAAAGTTGTTCAAATCTTGGGTGTTATGACTCTGTCCTTTATCCACTTAAGAACGTTATTTCCTCCCTCTTTCCACACAGTTTTGTTAAACTTTATGATTTCAATCTGCATTCTAATTTTTATAGTAGTTCTCAACCAGTATTATATAAAAGGCAGGAAACTCATCACAACAGTAAGGCCACCACCGAGTTGAAGATTTCTTTTTTTATCCTTTAAATGCAAATAATAATAAAGAAATGGCTTTAAAACAAGAGTACAGTTGCTGGGTGGGATGATCTTGGTGAATTTGTTCCGCAACTGGCTACCACCACTCCTGGAAGTCCTAGATAAGCTTTCAGTTTCAACTGAAACGGTTGGATTTTGCATTAAATTCCAAGATGATGCAGTGAAGACCAAAACTTACCATAAAATTCTATTGTTTGTTTTATTTTTCAGTAAAGCAAAGAAAAATGACTGATAGCTCAAGGAACCAAGCCAATGGGAAGACAGTATAAGGAAATGTCACTGGACTCAAAACACCTGTTGCAATGGGTTAGACCAGAGGTCCTCAAACTTTTTAAACAGAGGGCCAAGTCACAGTCCCTCAAACTGTTGGAAGGCCAGATTATAATTTGAAAAAAACATGAATGAATTCCTATACACACTGTACATATCTTATTTGAAATGCAAAAAACACTTAAAAGTAATACAATAATTAATAAGAAATAATTAAAATTAACAATTTTAACAAATTTTAACAATTTTTTTAACAAATATAGTATTTCAATGGGAAGTGTGGGCCTGCTTTTGGCTGATGAGATAGGATTGTTGTTGTGCGCTTTCAAGTAATTTCAGACTTAGGTTGACCCTGAATGAGGGCCAGGTAAATGACTTTGGAGGCCATATGCGGGCCCCGGGCCTTAGTTTGAGGAGCCCTGCGTTAGACTCTTGTGTTTGCAGGACTCCTGACCGAAAAGTCAATGGTTTGAATCCGGGGAATGGTGTGAGCTCCCATCTGTCAGCTCCAGCTTCTCATGTGTGGACATGAGAGAAGCCTCCCACAGGATGATAAAACATCCTGGCCTCCCTTGGGCAATGTACTTGCAGACAGCCAATTCTCTCAAACCAAAAGCGACTTGCAGTTTCTGAAGTCACTTCTAACATGAAAAAAAATCTTTGGATATGGGAGAATAGTCACTTTATCTAGGTAGGGGGAAACTGAGGAGCAACTATTATTTTGTGACTGTTATGTAACAATTGTTTTGTATAATTCTCATCCTTGCATATTCAGATAACATTCAAAATGCTCATGCTGATTTGGATATGGTGTGCTTGGTGTTGCATTAGGTGTTACAAGTTTCACTATGTTATTGTATACTATTGTAATGCTTAGTATGTTCTATATACTCTAAATATGGTGTACGTATATTTTGCCATAATGTAGCCTTCCAACTCCCACTGATCATTTCCTTCTTGTATTTCATTTGTAGGCAATTAATTCTTACAGCTAATCTAGAGTAAGTGCTATGCAGTTATCATCAATTACCTAAATTTCTTGTTAGAGCCTAATAACATGAAATACATTTAATGTGTTCCATAATTATGGGCCAAAATCTATTGTTAGTCCTGACCAAAGAGAACCACTGAATCAACTGGATTTATCTATATGATAACTCACAATTCAGCAATTGATTCAAAGTGTATACTTTGGTGGGGACTAACCAACAGGATTCAGCAATAATAAGCATGACAGGACTCCCTGCTGTCAAAAACAATTTGGTTTATGGGATTCAACGGAAATACAAGACCCCACTTGTAAAAATATTTTAAAAATCTCATTCCCTTTCAGACACAAGTTTTGAACCTCCAAATTAGTCCATGGAGTCTGATGTTTTTTCAAAGATAGTATAATGCAATAAATGCATAGTTTAAAATGCTTTCTTAAGCCTCCATCTAGTGGTTGGAGAATATCTTGTCTTCAATCATGTGTAGTACAACCCTTTGCATGCTTATCTGGAGGTAAATCACAATGTATTCAATAGTTTTTATTCCTCGGAATGTATGCACAGAATTACAATTATAAAAGAGATTATATGAATGCTATATTTCTTTAATTTGGTCTCTGTTATTTTGATGTTTTCTATTCTGATTTTTCTAAATGATTTAATTATGTAACATTTGTCAGCTGACAGGACCATTTTAAAATGTGGACAAAAAAAACAAATGAAAATTAATGTACATTTTTAAAAATGCAAACCATATAGAGTGAACAGAAGCAAAACTCATTGAGCTACCCCTGCTAGGTTCATTAGCAATTTAACATTTGACACCACTGCACTGCCTTACTTCTGATAAACCAGAATTCCAAAATCTATTCTTTATTCTGAACATGGACAATAATTCAGACAGTCTCTTCTAACAAAGGACAAAACAAATCTTCAGTTACTCTATCATGCAGCTGAAGCATCTGAGTACAAATCAAGACTCAATTCTTTTTTATTCAGTTTTGATAACTGGTCAAAAGATATTCTGAAAGCAAATGATAAGAAAATTACATTCACTTTTTAAAGTTCTTTACCCCAATGAAGCAGAATAACACATTAAGATCCCCTTTGGCTTCTGTTTCAAGAACGTGTGTTTTGCTTCTAGTTTCCATAGAATAAACACTCTTACTTATTCCTCCACATGCCAAGTTTCTAAGGGGATGTCAGTGCTCTCAAAATCAGTTAGGGACCTAGAAAGGGTAAAGTACTAAACAAGAAAGGTTTCAGACTGTTTAGATTTTATCCTAATTTTCACCTATTTATCTGTGCGTCTCAATTTCCACATTTATCTGGCCACATGCAGAGATTATCCAGTTCCTTCCCCAGGTAATGGTATCTTCAGAAGCAAGATAGATGGCACTTGTGTAAAGAGCTCCCATCACACTGGTACTGAATTTTCTCATCGATATCAAAAAACCAAACACACAACCAACAAAACAAATATTAAAACAGACAAACTTGTATTACTAAAAAAATTAGATCCTTAGATAATATTTTAAAGACCTAGGAGAGTAATAAAATTTAGTCGGGCACAAAAAAAGACCAGAAAAGTGAGTGCTTGGGAAAAGTACTCCCAAGGTCAAAGCACTACCAGCCCAAAAAAAACCCTTCACTACTATCACAGGAATTTCACATTGAAGGAACTGTAGGGGGATTTCCAAGCTGATCGGATTCTCTGAAGAGACATATCAAAGGTTAGACACTAAATTTCAAAACCTTATAAAACTTTATAGCTCCAATCCCACACTTTGAACTGAGCAAAACAATGGATGATGGGGAAATTAAGAAATAATAATAATAATAATAATAATAATAATAATAAACAACTTTATTTATACCCCGCCATCATCTCCCCCAACGGGGACTCGGGATGGCTCACATGAGGCCAAACCCCAAACAACAAGTACAATAAAATAAAATACAGCAAAATAAAACCAAAATGCAAACAGCAAAATACAAAACATATGAATACAATAAACGATGTGCACAATACATAAGAAAGCAATAACAAACGTAATAACAGTGAGCGGGCCGCATGTACATAAAATGATTTAAAAACTCAAGGTGAGATAAAGGAGCAGAATTATTTGCAACATAGCTGTTCCCTCCACGCCTTGATATTTTTTATAAAAAAATTAGGTGGAAAAACCAAAAATATTAAGGAATATAGGGGGAAAGGTCTACAAGGCAGCAGAAATACACCTTGGATTTGAATAGTCTATTATTTACTGAACATCTTGGTCAAGATAATATTTGCCACTGTCAGGAGCTGCTCTCTTGATTAAGTGCTGCTATGCCTCAGCCAAGAAAGTAACACGCTGACATAAATTTCCCTTACATTGGCATCAACCACCCATGGGGATTCAGTCACTGTTCTCTAATCCCACAGTTTGTTTTACAAGCAATTCTTCATGCTGCAGTAACTGATATTTTGAGTGAGCAAAGCCTTGTCTTTAAAAACAATACTTATGGTATTTCAAATGAGAAAATACTCCAGGTCCTCAAAATTTCAGTTTTTCCACTAAAAAAAATAGAAAAAGACCAGAAAAAGTCATTTTTCCTTAATTTCCCTGAGTTGTCCCCCCTCCCTTTAACTTCACATCTCTTAAAATGCCTTAAATTTACATTTTGTCTAGTTATCTGAAGGCAGATCATCTATTTTCAATGATCCATGCACTTGTAGCTAAAGTTTAATGTTGACATAGGTATTGCCTATATTTCACTTTTTTCCCCAAAATCTTTTTTCCTTCAAAAGGAGAACAGGATAAAAACAAATTTTCATATCTAGAAACTATGGACAGCTTAAGCTATGGAATATTGTTAAGCAGTTCCATAGTGTAGAGGCGGTTCTGTGCGTTTGTCATGCCACATAAAGCTATCTCTACAAAGTTCTACTAGACCCGGACTATGATCCCTTCCATACAACTGAATAAAATCCCACATTATCTGCTTTGAACTGGGATATATGACAGTGTGGACTCAGATATTCCAGCTCAAAGCAGATATTGTGGATTATTCTGCCTTGATGTTCTGGGTTATATGGCTGTAAAAAAAGAAGTTGAGCCACCTCTACTACTTTGTACAAAGTTTTAGAAGGCAGAAACATGAAACAGGGTAGTTATAAGAAACAATAACTCAGTAGTTCATTAGTAACAACATTTAAGAAACCATTCCCAGACCTTATGATATGCAGTGCAGTACTTCTGAGGACCTTTTGCCCACCAACTCACTTCAAGATCCCAGATTAGAATAACCTGGAAAAACTAAGCATTATATTCCAAAAGCTTTGGAAATGATTTTAAAAACCACCAGCATTTCTGTTTATTCACCAACTCAATTCAGATTATACAACTCATGATTTAAAATAAGATACTGACCTCACTACCTCTGAGGATGCTTGTCATAGATGCAGGCGAAACGTCAGGAGAAATGCCTCTAGAACATGGCTCTATAGCCCGAAAAAACCCACAAGAACCTAAGATACTGTTTGGTTTGTTAATTTTTAATGGTTTAAACAAACCAGTACTTCAGATTTAGCAACAAGTCATGGGCTTCAATACAAACAGATAGCTTGTATCTATGAGTGGTGACCGCCAATGTGTAGATCTATTCAATTATGTTTCAGAGGCCTAAGAAACACCCAGAAATGGTTTTCAGGTGGTGTCAAACACCAGGAATACTTTTTTTCTTAACCAACTTCTCTTACAAAAAGCTTTACCAACTTCTCTTACAAAAGCTTATTTATCTTTCCCTTTCTTTACATAACTGCACCCCACATGGATTCTAACAAAATCCAAGGTTTAAAAGCTTCAGTATTTGGTTTTCTGGGACAGAGCAGGGGTATTTAAGGGTTGACAAATACCAATAACTGGGGGTGGGGGGTGGGGAATCAATCACCTATAAAGACTTTGGAGAACTGCAGGACATTTTTTTCCCTTTCTCTTTGGGGATGGACAATTTGATTGACTTCCCAAAACATCCCTTCTAGACTCAAAATAGGGGAAGAGGGGAGAGAAAGCAAATTGTCCTAGGGCCAATGGAGGCCACTGAAGTCTTTAAAACCAGTCTTGGGAAGCCTTTACTGGTTGGATAAAATAAATCAAATAAAGTTTGTTAATGCCATTATTATTTGCCATCTAACAGGAGGTCGGCTGTGACGAGCAGTGTTATGGAATTTGAAGAGGCACAAATGGAGGACGAAAGGGAGAAACGTGCCAAGTGGAAGGTGTGTCAAGCCAACCCTGACCAACCCTGACCTCCAAGTGGAAGGTGTGTCAAGCCACCTTCCACCTGGAAACCGATGCCTTCACTGTGGAAGAACATGCAGGTCAAGAATAGGGCTCCACAGTCACCTACGCATCCACCACTAAGACACTACACTTGGAAGGCCATCTATAGTAAAGTTAAAGGAATATCCAGGCAGGGTGGACACCACGATCACACCTCTGCCCTTAGATATAGCGGAGAACAAAGGCTGACCCTATGTTGTAAATGCAAGTGACCAAAGTACTTGGTAGTAATAGCCGCCGCCACCTCAGAAATGCTGGCCTGAGGAAGCAAAAGGGTATGAATGTATTTTAGGTAAAAGGTGTTTGAGCTCTTGGGCTTCTATGGCTGACTGGACTTTAGAAATGTATTGAGAGAATGAGTTCTGAGGAAAACGAATGGATTGAGGCAAACACCAGTTAAAAGTAAACTAATAAAGAGTTTATTCTAAAACTTGATATTAACAACAACTCGTTGGAAATGAGTGGTACATAAAGCGTAATTCAGTTACGGAGGCTTAGCTGTTTAGACAGTTTTCCCTAAGAATGTAGCTTTGGGTTACTGTGAGTCTCTTTTAACTATACTGTTCAACTTCTCACTGAAACAGTGAGAACAGACCCTCCTGTCTCACAGAGTAATTAGTCTCTAACTAATACTCTCCTCAGAGCAATAAGCATCAAGTGAACAAGTCTTCTTTACTGACACTCTGTACAGTAAACTTCAAGCCCTTTGTCACTATCTTATTCTCTCTGACTAAAAGACTCACTCCCAAAAGCTCATTTTCTTCTGTCTAAATTCTCCTCAGCTCCCCAGCCTAAAAATCCATCTACCCTCTTCACTGTTAAAATCCCTTCTCTCTTTCTGTCAAACTAGACAGCTACTTTCCCTCTCTAAGCTGACTCCACCCCCAATTGCTACACCCAATCAGGAGTCAGCCTGACTCCTCCTCCTGCTCTGCTTGAAAACCAAGATGCCTGCCACTGCCATGCAGGCTTCGGCCTAGCCGACTAAAAGGTAGATCTATTACACCATCATACTCAGACAGTGAGGGGTCACCTAAGTAAGTAAGTTTTTACCATCATGTTGCCGTTGACATGGTAATCTATGAAGACAAATATTGCCAAGAAACCCCCGTGATATGGTCACCTTAGGGTAACCATAAACAAAAACAACTTGAAGGCACACAACCACAACAAACTACAATGGAGAGTCCTGCTCAGATCTTTCAAAGTAAGTACCACGGCTTTCTTAATTTAATCTATCCACCTACAGAGTGATCTTTCTCTTCTCCTACTGCTTTCAAGCATTATCATCTTTTCCAGTGAGTCATGTCATCTTATGATATGTCTAAAATACAGTTTAACTAATTTTTTGTTTCTGTGAAAGTCCAAGCTTCACTTGTTCTGGGGCCCATTCATTTTATCTTTTTTGACAGTACGTGGTATCTACAGAACTTTCTCCCAGCGTCACATTTAAAATAAGTTGATTTTCTCCCTGCAGGCTTTCTTCACCATTCAATGTTCATAATTCTGATTTAGGCATTTAATGGTATATTTTTACACTCAACTATTTTATTTAGTACTTTATAGCTGCCTTTCCCAGTCTTAGGCTTCTTTAAGTCAGATTATATAACTTCCACTACTATTTTTATGTATTCCTCCACCATTTTAAAGTTACGTATACAACTAGAGTATTATTAATTATATTCTCATACTTTGATCATATACTAAAAGATTCCTATAGCCATATCAATATATTCAAACAACTCAACATGAAAATAATTAGTCACGCATGCAGGATACTGCAACATGTCTTGTTTCTTTCGCATTGCCCCTCATTTAATTCATTAACAATTTACTTAATAGCTTATTTATGGATGGAAAATTATGCTGATATTGTAGTTTAAGTCAATTATGTCAGCTTGAATATTGTTTCCATTTTTTGAAGAAATTTACAACTTTACTTGCTTAATTTTAATCAGTTAGCTCCTATCACTGTAGAGAGAACAATCCCAAATGTAATTCTAGCATATGATTATAATAAATCATACTTGATATGTCTGAACGAGTATAGTGACTTTATCTTAACAAATAAAGAATTACAAGATCTTAAACCACAATGAATTTTACACAAATTACAAAGCAGCTATTGTAGTATACGTATTTCACCTCCCAGCCTCAAAATCTAGGAAATCAGGTTTGACTCAGATATCTTACAGCACTCTAGAAAAAAACAGTCCAAGGCACTGATGGAAAATGAGATTTTCTCCAAGAAAACCTGAAATAGTTTAAGAGGGTGAGACAAATCAGCATCCAAATAAATACATGCACTAAATAGTTGATTTTTTTTCTTTATCTTCTCAGAATTCTTGTGTCCAGCGCATCTTTTAAGTAGTAAGCAGATCTAATATACCTAGTTAATAGAACTGCTTAATGCTTATGCAAATCAAACCACATAGTAGCATTTAAATATATCCGCTTGTGAAGTACTCCTATGTCTTTTAAGGTAATCAAAAGAAATATCACTAGATAGAATATTGAGGCCGTAATTAAAATGGGATCAACTGTTCACGAGAGTGTTAATAATTTTGTCCAGAATTATTAAGATCTATGATATCAGCCATATATGCCACAATCGCTTGAGGTTGGAAAGACAGAACAAGGTGGGATCTGGAAACATGGTGAACTTACCTATCTGAATATTTGATTAATGGCTTTATTAATCAAAGAAGAAATAAATATTTGAATAATAATTCCAAACAAGACTGGAATAGGAAATGGTAATGTTTAATCGACAAAACAGAAGGAAATGATAGCTACAGAATTTTTAACCAGGCCATCCAAACAATTAAATTGATGTATTAAAATAAGCTGGCCCAGATGGAGGGAGGGAAGAGGGGAGGTGGGGGTGGGGAAAAAAGAAAGAATAAAAAAAACTGTTCACAAGTTTGCAAAATTAAGAAGGAACACACTTTAAATCACCTTAAGGAAGATTATGGGCCCTTCTAACCCAGAATATCAATATAGATAATCCACAACATCTGCTTTGAACTGGATTATCTCAGTCTACACTGCCATATAATCCAGTTCAATGTGGATTTTATATAGCTGTGTGGAAGGGGCCTAAAATATGCTGAAAAGAAATGGATTCCCTAAAACCAACAAGACAACAGGTACTTTGGTAATAATGGACCTGTTGTCTTGTTGCCTATAAGATGCTAACAGAATGACAATCAAAGTCAAGGAAGTAAGTTATTTTTAAAGAAGAATCATGACAACTGACAACTTTAACATTCTGTAATAACTCTGGAGACTAAGCATGATAGCAAACCATGATTTAGAGCAGGGGTCCTTAAACTTTTTAAACCGAGGGCCAGGTCACAGCCCCTCAAACTGTTGGAGGGCCGGGATTATGATTTTAAAAAGCGTGAATGCATTCCTATGCACGCTGAACATATCTTATTTGTAGTGCAAAAAAACACTTTAAAACAATACAATAATTAAAATTAAGAACATTTTTAACCAATATAAACTTATTAGTATTTCAATGGGAAGTGTGGGCCTGCTTTTGGCTGATGAGATAGGACTGTTGTTGTTGTTGTTGTTGTTGTGTGCTTTCAAGTCATTTCAGACTTAGGTTGACCCTGAGCAAGGGCCGGGTAAATGACCTTGGAGGGCCGTATCCACCCCCGGGCCTTAGTTTGAGAACCCCTGATCTCTAAATCAGAACAGAACAAAATCTGAAGACTGGGACAAAATCAAACAAGACGACAGAATGTTTGAGAAAAATGGATCAAGTTTTCAGTAATACACTACAGAAGGACTGGTTTATTGGAACAGCAGCTTCAATACAGCCTATTTCATCAGAAGTGTATTTATTGTAGGTTTAACCTGGAAGAACCTGTTATGTTCTAATAAGACAAAGAACCTAGTTACTGAACATGAATGGTGAGAAATTCATGACATGTCGCAATGCTTTGGCTGCATAATTTAGGAAAATGGCAAGGATGAGGCGACATGGTAAAGATGTATAAAATTGCACATCTCTTGTAATACTAGAAACCACAATCAATCAATTAGATTAAATAGAAGATTCAGGAAAGCTAAAAGAAATTACTTCCTTATATAGCACAAGTTACTTGGACAGCTTTAAAAGGTGACTAGGTATATTTATAGACAATGAAGCTATCAATGGCTACTGGTCCAATGGTTACAGACTTTTTACTATTAGGAAATATGGCTCAATATTTTAGTTACAGTGGAACATGATTAAGAGAGCACTATGGTACTCATGTTCTGTTTCTGGGCTTGCCATAAGTAACCAGATAGCCGCTGTATGAACAGAATGCTGGGCTAAATAGGCCTTCAGTCTGATCCAATATGTCTTCTCTTCTGTAGAGAGTAGTAAGAATTGTTGTGAAGAGTCTTTTTTTCAATCCCTCAAATAAGAATTGCACAGTTTAATAACTTAAATTAATATGAATAGAAAGAATATCTAAGAATGTTATTGCATGAAGTCAACCTCCCACAGAATTAGTGCAATCCTTAATCCCAGAAATTTACTGGGACCGTCACCCTTTTAGTTCTGCAGGAGGGATACTGTGGTATTCAAAGTATCTCTCTGGTCCCGTGGCCAGATTTCCTGTTGGGAGGGAGAATCCAACATTTCACAGTTCTGTAGCTACTTAAGTTTTTCATTTTTTTTAAAAAAAGAACTTTATAGTTTTTGTGAAGTTTAGTTTTTTAAAATTTAAAAGTTCTTTTCTCACTCTTCTCATTATTTTTTACTTCAAGAGGGAGTGGGCAATGCCATGCCATCAGGAGCAGCGCAGGTAAATCAAGGGATGTGGGATGATCAGGAACTATTGGCAGGTTTTTATTATCATTGGCAGGGGACGGATTTGTCATGTGGAGGTGGCTGACCAATAATGGATACCTCCATGAAATGGAATCTAAAATAAAAGCTGATGGTACTGCAGAAAAAATCTTGAAGTCAAAAGGATCAGATATATTTTATATACTTTAACTGTCGTGACTTTCATTTCAATTGATATAACAGAAACACATTATACAAAAAAAATCAGCATTAAGATTTATAGTACTTTTAATTTGATACCAAATCTTATCTAAAAATAGACTGTAGTACCAATCAGAAATGACATAGATTTTGGGAGTTTTCCATCCTATATTATGCAATTAGAGTTTTGAGTTTTAGCCACCAGCAGGAGCACATTTAATTTCCACATTCTAAATTACCTAACAGCACTTTTACTGCATCTAATTTCCCTAGGTTGCCAGCAGTAGATTTAATACTGGAAGGACTAGAGCACATAATGACCAAATATTACCATACAATAACAGCATGGCAACTCTGCCAAATACTTCACAGCATCTTCAACAATCAGCAGTGTATATTCCAAGAAGGAAACATAGCAGTGAACAGAGGAAAGTATCCCTGAGACAGTGATAAAATTACCCAGCAAATAGTTCTTTGGTATGCAATTTGAAAAATATACTACAGAACTGTACTGATAAGAAGGTAAACCACTAACAATCTGTCAAGTGATGGCTTCTGTATCATATTGGACGAAAAAGTGAAGCTATTTTAAAAAAAAATGATTTCATAGTTGTCCATTATTTAATAACTGGGAGTTATCTGGTTATAGGCAGTTTGTAGGTATAGGATAGCCTACCATGATTGTTTCCTTCCAGACTAGATACTACTCCCATCATAGAAATTGTGATCCAACACATCTGAAGGCACCAAGACAGAGCAGTATGCTATAAAATTTAGCTCAGGTATTATCTAGATGTTTTTTCCATCTCTAGTTGTTTTTTGTTTGTTTGTTTGTTTTTTAAATATGGTTTACTTCTGTCAGACAGTCAATTGGTGTGTTGGAGCAATAAAGTCACAGACAACAACAATAGCAGCAATGCCAAAAACAAACCCTGCAATGCAATACTCAAGGTAACCATGTGTTAGACTACTTCATGGCAGCCAAGTTTCCCACTCATTACTGCAGATGTACACTGATAATGAACAGATCACTATTCAGAAGCCATTTTCACTGTTATTGTAGATCTCTATATAGTTTGTTGCAGTACCATGTAATAGTTTTGTTTTTCTGCTTTTGACAAGAAAACACTATTAACAAAAGCAAATGTCCCTCAAAATGAAACCTTCCTGCATGCCATCTTCCAACTCTGATTTGATGTAAGACTATCTTATTTAGACTTATTTTGGTCCTGGTTGATGTAGGATTGTTTTATAACAGAGATTACTGAATTCCCCCTGAAAATGCTTTTAAAAGATTGTAATTTAATATTTTTAATATAATCTTTTTCTTTTTGATATTATAATTAATTTTTGTTGTAATCTGTTTTGTTAACCACACTGTATCCCATGTCAGGAAGATGGCTGAATATAAAATAAATAACTAAAGAACACCAACTAATACCCTGTCAAAATATGCACACACAAACACTTATGAACTGGACCGTCAAAAAGCAGACTACTGACAATGATTTTACAACTAAAAGATAAAAACCGAGATGAAGTGCAATAAAAAGAAAATTATTAGGAAGGATATAGTAAGTGGAATATATGCAACAAGATTAGCAACAGAGGACTACTCCCTTGAGGAAACAACACAGTTTGACCTCACTTTAACAGCCATGACTCAATGCCATGGAATCCTGGGGATTTTAGTTTTATATGGTCTTGAGCTTTCCCTACCAAATAATGCAACTATACTTATTAATTAATGGAGTTTGACCCCACTTTAACCCCACAGGATTCCATGACCCAAAGCCATGGAATCCTGGGATCGGTAATTTGGTGAGGCATCAGACTTCTCTGGCAGTTAAAGCCAAAGCTAAAACTATAACTCCAAGGATTCCATCACATTCATCCATGGCAGTTACACTACATTAATTTTACAGTGTAGATCAGGGGTCCACAAACTTTTTAAACAGAGGGCCAGATCACAGTCCCTCAAACAGTTGGAGGGCCGGATTGTAATTTGAAAAAAACATGAATTCCTATGCACATATCTTATTTGTAGTGCAAAAATAACTTTAAAATAATACAGTAATTAAAATGAAGAACAATTTTAACAAATATAAACTTATTAGTATTTCAATGGGAAGTGTGGGCCTGCTTTTGGCTGATGTTATAGGGTTGTTGTTGTTGTTATTGTTGTGTGCTTTCAAGTTGTTTCAGACTGAGCAAGGGCCGGGTAAATGACCTTGGAGAGCCATATCCGGGCCCCGGGCCTTAGTTTGAGGACCCCTGGTGTAGATGCTGGTGCCTATGATACCATAGCATTCAGTTAAAGTGGTGTCAAATTGCATTATTTCCACACACAAAAATGCACCTACAAAAGAGAATTTACTAACTATATGAAGAAAGATAGAGGTAGATCTTCCAAAACTATGGAGATAATGCATGAGAGACAAGAAAGAAATCATCCAAATACCACAGTTTTCAGACACATCTATAACTGAGAAATGATACAGAAGTGTGTCCTTATTTACTGAAAAGTTTATTTTCTCTGAAATCCCCTCCAGAGTTTTCCAGTCACTCATTCATTCATACCCATTGCAGGGAAGGAAGAAAAGAAAGGATTCCTGGTGAATAGGCGGAAGTTTTTACAGAGACAGGAAAATGTGCCCAACTGGAGCTAGTTGATGGCAAGAAAAGCCCCTTCTTTCCCGTCCTTATGCCCTCCGGGTCTCGAGGCAGGGAAGGGGAAACAGAAGGATCCAAGGGACAGGAAATAGATCCAATGGGAGGAAAGCGAAAGCAGAATGGGAAGAGAGAGAGAGAGTGGGAGAGAGAGAGATAGAAGGAATTCCAGCCCAAAGCAGGCATGCCCCTCCTTCCACCCCCCTCTAAAGCACTCCTTTCCCAGCAGATCAGGCTAAGCCCTGTAAATGCTTAGGGGAAGATTAGAGAGGGGGAGATAAACTTCTGCTAGGGCTGGGAGGGAAAAGGGCAGTTCTCCTACTCCTTGCAATGTGGAGATGATGGTCATCTTTATGCTCACCTGGAGGGTCTTGAGTTGGATTTGGGGGCCAGAGAAGCACCTGGAAGTGGTCTTCCTCAGATGGGGTGATGAAATACAGGTTGAATATCCCTTATACAAAATGCTTTGGACCAGAAGAGTTTTGGACCAACTCCAATGATTCCACAGCATTTGGTGTATTTACTAGGGCTGGGCGGTTTCGTTTCGTAATTTTGTAATTCGTTAAAAATTCATTATTTTTTTTATAACGAAGCGATAACGAACCATTCAGGAGCAATTAAAAAACGAAACACATTTTTAAATTCGTTTCGTAATTGTTTCGAATTCGTTTTGTATTCGTTTCGTTATCGTTTTGAAATTGTTTCGTTATTATTTCCGCATGTCTGGGGCAAGTTTTATAGTTGTTGTTTGTTTAATCAGTGAAAAAAATTATAAATATCACACCAACAGTCAACAACAGAGGGAGAGGGAAGCTTCAGAAGTTCCCCCTGTCCCATTTGGAGGTTTTTTAGCGTATTGCGCGGTCGCGTCCGCCATTAACGAATCGATTCGTAATTGTTTCGTATTGTTTTGTAATTTACGAAATTTCGTAAATATCGAACTTTTTAAAAGAAAAATTTCGGAATTCTTTTAAAAATCGAAACGCAAAAACCCCCCAAAAACGAATTGATTTTAGAAACAAATTTTTCCGTGGTTGCCCAGCCCTAGTATTTACATTGGGCATATTAATGCAGTTTGACATCACTTTCATTGCCATGGCCCCACTGCTAGAGAATCATGGGAGATGTAATTTGGTGAGGCATCAGCATACTTTGGCAAGAGAAGATAGTGTAAAACTAAGCATTGGGAACCAGCAGGCGAAGGAGTGTCAAACTCCATTCATTCTATAGTGAAGATGCACACCATGATACTAATCAATGAATGTGTTTGGCATTTTCTTTTTATACGGTTCTGATCCAGGTTATCTAAAAGACGGTATCTCTTTCTATGAACCTGGTAGACATCTACAATCAACTGAGGAAAGCCTTCTAGCTGTCCTAGCACAAATGTATCTGGTGGGAACACAGGAGAGGGCCTTTTCAGTGACTTCTCTCAGACTATGGAACTTCCTCCCAAGAGAGACCAGGAGGGCCTCATCCCTGATGGACTTCCGTAAGCAGGCCAAGACCTTCCTTGGCCAGTAGGTGTTTGGGCTTGTTTTTTTCCATGTCAGGAGTGACTTGAGAAACTGCAAGAATTGGCCGTCTGCAAGGAAGTTACCCAGAGGATGCCTGGATGTTTTACGATCCTATGGGAGGCTTCTCTCATGTGCCCACCTGAGAAGCTGGAACTGACAGACGGAAGCTCATCCCACTCCCTGGATTCAAACCACTCCTGACCTTTTGGTTAGTAGTCCTGCTGGCACAAGGGTTTAACCCATTGCGCCACCGGGTAATGATTAAGGTAAGGGGCAGGCTTTATGAAGGTTGTGGGGAGAGGACAGGGACTATCCCCTAAGTGTGCTTATTATATTTGTGTGCTTTTATATTTTAATATTATAAGTGTGCTTATTATATTTTAATCTGTTTTCACCACACTGTATTATTTAATAGGTTTTTTAAACTTTTGTATTGCACTTTTTAAACTTGACTAAATGTGGGATTGTTAGCAGCCTTGAGTTCCCATGGGGAGAAAGGTGGAGTAATAATAATAATAATAATAATAATAACAATTAGCAGCAATCTGTTCTCAAACAATGCTTTTGTTGTGGAAACAACCAAGCTCAAAACTCAGGATTCCATAGTATTGAACTGTGGCAGTTAAAACTGTGTCAAGACTGCCTTCACTCTTCAAGGTTTGTGTACCATCAGAAACATGGGAAAAGAGCAGGATAAAAATGATTGATTAATTAATCAATTAATTAAATCAAAGGTGTCACTACCTCAGGGACAGTTTTGGAGTATTTTCTCCTGAGTGATGGATCCTTAAGCTTTAACAGAGATGGAGGAAGATGAGGAGGAAATAAAGAGAACTGTAAGGGGGAAGTTCAGCTCGTTCTACTCTACATGAAGCCAGCAGAGCAGGAGGTTAAGGTTGTGAGGCTAAGTACAGTTAGTAGGAAAAGGTGGAGGAAGAGAAGGAGAAAGAAATATATTAAGAGGAGGAGGAAGAGAAAGAAGAAGAAAAAGTAGAGGAAGCGGAGGAAGAAGTTGAAGTGAAGAAAGAAGTGGAGGAAATGGGGAGCAAGAAGAAGAAGACCAAGGGGTGGAGGAAGAAGAAGTCGCAGAAGTAGAAGAAAAAGACAAAAAGGTGGAGGAAGAGGAGGAGAAAAAAGTATGCAAAGTATGCAAAGAGGAGGAGGAAGAGGAAAAAGTAGAGAAAGAGGAAGAGAAGGAAGAAGTGGAGGAAGAGGAAGAAGTGGAGGAGGAGGAGGAAAAGATGGAGGAAGTGGAGAGAAAGAGGAAACGGAAGAAAAGGAAGAAAAGAGGAAAAGGTGGAGGAAGAGGAGTAGAAAGAAGTATATGAAGAGGCAGGAGAAGAGGAAAAAGTAGAGGAGGAGGAAGTGGAGGAAGAGGTGGAGAAAGAGGAGGAAGAAAAGAAAAGAAAAAAGGAGGAAGAAATGGAGGAAGAGGAGGAGGAAACTTGGAGGAGAGGAGGAGGAAAAAGTAGAGAAAGAAGAGGAAGAGGAAGAAGTGGAGGAGGATGACGAGATGGAGGAAGAGGAGGGGAAAGAAGTAGAGGAAGAAGAGGAAAGGAAGAAAAGAAGCAAGAAGTGGAGGAAGATGAAAACATGGAGGAAAGTCCTCTTCCAGAGGAAGAAGACGAAAAGGTAGAGGAAGAGGAGGAGGAGAAAGGGAAGAGGAGATGAAAGAGGTCGAGGAAGAAAAGGAGGAGGAGAGAAAAGGAAGGAAAGGAGGAAGAAGTAGAGGAAGAGGAGGAAGAGGAAGAGGAGGAGGAAGTGGAGGAGAGCCCTCCCCCTCCCCTCCCCCCGTTCCCAGGTGCTTCCTCGGCCCGCGAAGCCCATCCTCCTGGAGGCGCGCCAGGCGAAGAGGCGACTCACCAGCAGGACGGAGCCGCGCACCACCTCGGAGACGCTCTGCCGCAGCTCGGCCGCCGTGCCGGGTTTGCTCAGCGCCCGCGTGAACTTCCGAGTCTCCGGCGGGACCAGAGCCGCCGGCTGGAAGGGCATCGCCGCCGCCGCCGCCGCCATCCCGCGCTCTCACTGCGGAGGCCCTCCTTCCTTCCTTCTTTGCTTCCCTCCCTCCCTCCCTCCGGGTCAGGGTGCTGGGCGTCCCATGCGCCCTCCCCAGCCGCTCTCTCCTCCTCCTCCTCCTCCTGACTCCGCGTCGCAGCTGGCCTCGGCGCCGGCTCGCGCTGCCAGTCCTGTCAGGTGACCCCCTCCCTTCCCCGCGCGCCGCCGCCTCCTCCTCTAGCGCGCGCCTGCGCCTGTCCCGCCACCGCTCTCTCGCTCTTGCCCCAAACACTGGCACGCTGGTAAGAGAAAGAGAGAAAGAAATGCCTCCTGCAAGCTGATTGGACCTAGCGTTGGAGAAGGGGCGCGGCCTCGCTTCCTTCTCACTGTCCCATCCCTTCCATCTTTCCCTCGCGCGCTCCCGACTTGGTGGTTCTCTCTCTCTCTCTCTCTCTCTCTCTCTCTCTCTCTCTCTCTCTCTCTAAGAAAAGGTGGGCTAGCCGGCAACTGGCTCCAAACTCTAACGCAGGGCCTGATTGGTCCTCACCTGCGCTGGCTATCCCCCTCTCTCTCATAACACGCCCTCTGACTGGTCGAGGCGTGGCTCGCGCAGAGCGGAAGTGCTCTCCCTGCCTCCGAGGCGGGCGCCCCTCCCGCTGCCATCAGGGATGTCCTTGGCAGGCTTGCACTCGAGGATAATGCAGACTGGCATCACTTCAACTGCCATGCCGTGGAATGGTGGGCATTGTAGTTTTAGTGCCTTTTGCCTTCTCTGCCCAAGAGTAACAGTGTCTCAAAACTACAACTGCCCAGATTCCCTAGCACTGAACCCTGGCAGTTAAAGTGGCATCAAACTGCACTAACTCTACAGCAGGCAAGGACCAGCTTGGGCCCTCCAGGTGTTTTGGACTCCAACTCCCACAATTCCCAACAGCCTCAGGCTCTTTCCTTTTCCCCATCAGCCACTTAAGCAAGTTGGAGCCCTCGGGGTGTTTGCGACTCCAACTCCCACAATTCCTAACAGCCTCAGGCCCTTTCCTTTCCTCCTCAGCCACTTAAGCAAGTTGGAGCCCTCCAGGTGTTTTGGACTCTAACTCCCACAATTCCTAACAACCTCAGGCCCTTTCCTTTTCCCCCTCAGACACTTAAGCTAATTGGAGCCCTCGGGGTGTTTTGGACTCCAACTCCTACAATTCCTAACAGCCTCAGGCCTTTTCCCACCCTCAGCCGCTTAAGCAAGTTTGAGCCATCGGGGTGTTTTGGACTCCAACTTCCACAATTCCTAACAGCCTTGGGCCCCTTTCTTTTCCCCCTCAGCCACTTAAGCAAGTTTGAGCCCTCAGGGTGTTTTGGACTCCAACTCCCACAATTCCTAACAGCCTCAGGCCCTTTCTTTTCCCCCTCAGCCGCTTAGGCCCAAGCTTGCTCACCCATGCCTGGTGTAGACGCACCCAAGGATAATCTTGTGTTTAATGCTTGGGATGTATATTTCATTCTTCATTATTGTGTGCTAAATTGTCTTAACTGCATTCTCAAATAATTAAACCACGAACACTTCTTTATAGATGAGGTGTGGTCCCAGATTTTTTTGGGGGGGGGATCAGAACGAAAAGATGTAAAAAAAATGTGCAATGCCCTTAAGCAACAAGTAAATGCAATGAGCTGTTTCTTTAAAAGGAAACAACAATGTAAAAAGTAATGAACTACTAATTGTAAAGTGGGTAGGTTCTGAGACAGGAAAGTCCATACTTAAAGTTTGAAGGTAACTAGTTGTTCTTGAGGTTGCTGGCCATGGATGATTCCAGAGACAAAGCATAGATTAAAGTTTCCCTTGCTCACTTTCTTTGGTAGAGGGGTCTCTGGGGCGCCCAATGTCCAAAGTGATCAGGCCAGAGGTAGAGAGAGCAGGTCCCTCCTATTGAACCCTGGAACCTCACTGAAGGTGCTGAAAATCCACAGACTGTCACTGAACAGAGGTAGGCTAGTATATATATTTATTATTTATTTATTTACTACATCTCTACCCTGCCCTCTCTCACCCTGAAGAGGGCTCAGAGCGACTTACAAGTTACATGTATATACAATATATTATATTATTAGCATAGCACAATATTAACATTATATATTACTATATTGTACTATACCACTATACTGTAATATTATTAATAATATTACATGTAATATATAATATATAGTACTATATTGTTGCTGGGGGAAGGGACCACAACTGATAGTACAGGAGACAAGGTGGAACTGTCTTTCTGGCTTCCCCTCTTCACTCTGGATAGCCGGATGAGTTCCCAGATTAGTTAGCTAGTGAGTTAATGGCTTGAAATGGCTTGTCCGTGCCTGGATCTCCCTGGGACCAACTACAGACACACCTTGCTTCCAAGATTCCCTGGTGGTAATAACCCTAAAGTAAAGATGGCTCTCTTTCCTCGGGCAGAAGGGGGCAGGCAAACTTATTGATCCAAACGAAGAGGGGTTTCCTTAAGCTCCACCTTCATAAAACTATCAGAAAAGTGACTATTCTCAAACTGTGGGTGAGGCAGCCTAACAAGAGGAGCTGGGAGTTATACAGTTCCATCACAATATACTTATTTTTTCTTAAAGAGACTCAAAGTGGTGAACAGTGGTATAAGCAATACAATATACAATTTAAAACCTAAAGATTATAAACATTAAAATAGAAGAAAACCTAGTACTATTAACACCACAAAAATATCACTATATTCTATTTAGACTAAAGCTGAAAACAAATGTCATGCTAGTTACATTGGCATGGGTATATTTATTACATTCATTTAAAAATCCCGACCTGATATTTAAATGTATGCTACATTATGGGGGGCAAGCTTCCCATCTTTGTTTTTCTTTTATCCTCTCCCTTCTTGCCCCCGTTTTGACCTTCTGAGAGAAGGAAACAGCTGCATGTATTGTAAAATTCCTTTTTACTACCCAGCTGCCCACTGAAAGAAAAAAGAAAGACGTACACACAAGAAGCAGTATCAGCAGTTGCCTTCCATTTCATAAAGATGGTGAATCTATTCCAAGATTTAGCCTAAACTTTATGGGAGCTCTCCAAGGTGGCAATCCAATATAGAGCATAGCAGTCTCTACATTAATATTTGAACGAAAACCTTAGGGCAGGGAAGTTACCTTCAAACTAAGGCCTGCAGGCCAGATACAACCCTTGCCCTAATCTTGAGGATGCCCTTAGTCTGAAACAAATTGAAGGCACACAACAACAACAAACTAAAGTCTGCTCCTCCTCCCCCCCCCCCCCAATAGTTTGAGGGACCATGAACTGGCACTCTGCTTAAAGAGTTTGAGGACCCCTGCCTTAAAGGATTGATATGAAACAGACACTTTCATAAATATTGTAAATCTGAAAGCTAAGCTCAATCCATCTTCCACCAACAATAGCCCTAAAATGAATAAGAATTTTATACTTCATTGATAATTTTTTCCTCAAGAAATAACAAGCAATGAGAAGAATTAACTTGTCCTCAATCAGAAATACTTTGAAGACAGACTGTCTTCAAAGATTCCAAAGTTATAATGCTCAGAATCTGATACGCTCCTGTTCTCATCTTCCCAACATCCATTTCTCAGAGTGTACTCTTTGCAAGAGCCACATGGTGTTGTGGTTTGGGTGTTCGACTAGGACTCTGGCACATGACTGGTATTTCTCTGGAGCCAGTGTGAGCAGAGCATGGATTTGTAGACCAGGGTTCAAATCCACTCTCAGCCATGAAAATCCATTGGGTGGCCTTAGGCAAGTCACACTCTCTCAGTTTCAGAGGAATAGAGTCACAGAATCATAGATTTGGAAAAGACCAACCCCTGCTATGCAAAAATCAAAACACCCCACCCCCGCCGACAGATGGCCATCCAGGTTCTGCTTAAAAATCTCCAGAAAAGGAGTCCCCAAGACAGCAAGCTCCACTGCCAAATAGTTCAGGAAGCTTTTGAGTGATGCCTCTGTCTTTATAACTGTCCATCTCTAGCACCATGTTATCTCCACCCTCTCCATCTTTCCCACTCTGCAGCTACTTTCACATTTATGCATTTTGTTTGCTCTTCTCCCATTCCTTCCCTCTCTCGTTTTCTTTGTTGCAGATGATACTTTGCAGCCATACTAAAAGTAGTTCTTATGTTATTCTCAGTTTTTGTTTCTTTCCCTAAATGTGGGGATGTGGTCTCTTAACAGCCACTAAGACTAAAATTGGTTCCCACCCCTATCCAAGGTGCCGATCTTTGTCATACACAAATACTCCTGCAAACAAGGATCTGTTTTTGTTTACTTCTCTTTGTGCCATGTTAAAAATGATTTATACCTTTGCAGTTTTGAGTCTTGCATGCAGCAAGTGACAGTGATCACTATTAAATCCATTGGAACTTTGGATTTTAGGACAACAAAATATTGAAAAAAAAATCAGTGGAGGTATAAATACTTCTGTAAGACCCAGTATATCTAGCATGCTGTTCTTTGGACTGAACAGAATCATATAATTGATATGACTCCTTGGTGTGGGGCGGAGTTCTGCTCTTAATATAAGAAGACTCTTACATAATAAGTTTTGGTTTATATGGCAAAGCATTCTCTGCTTCATCCCTTTCTCTGCACCAGGATAGGGTGATTGTCATATATGCCAATATAGCTATTGCTGAGGAATTGTGGGAGTTGCATTCCAAAAATGTCCCCTATCTGCTCTGAAACATGAAAAGAGAGACAATTTAAGCTGAAATGGCACCTCCCTCATGCATGCCCACCCTTATAGGCCATAGCATTCTAAGGTTGGGGGAGGGCCATTTATACTGCCTCAAGACACATGTAACCAGCTCTTGCTCAGAAATAGCCACATTACTCCTTCAAAATCCATTGATTCTGAAATGCAAAAGAATGATGTATTGGTGATGTACTGTGAAAGGTAAGTTATATGAATTCTGTCTCCTCATCTGTCTATTAGGCAGACAACATCATTATACACTAACCCAAAGTGTCCCTTGTGTGTGGCCAAGACTCTATAGATTTTTTTTTCTTCAGATGGCTTGGGGTTGATTTCATTTAAGGGCCCCTGCAGCCTAGTAATTCACTTTTCAACCATGTAAAATCACAGTTTCCACAATTTCCCTTAGGCAGTGTGTAGGAGCTATAAGCTACAACCAGCTGCCACAAGGCTAGGAAAATGCTTAAAGGACTAAACCAAGTAAGGGTGTGGACCAGTTGCCTGGGAGCTTCTGTCATGGTGCCAGCTCCGTATGAGAGAAACTGGAAGTTACCTGCACAACTTGTTTGTGTCATTTTAGCTGAAACCTTAGGCACAATTACATGGGAATAAGCTTCATTCAGTGGGGCTTGCCTTTCAATAAATATCCATAGGATTAAATTCTAGGGCATTTGCCAGATAAGCAGCTTGCATATTGCAGTTTGCATGCAACAGGGAACACTTGAATGTTGCGGTATATAAAAAGCATCCCAGTACCGAGGTCACCAGTACTTGGTCAGAAAACCCAGTTCTTATTGATTCCACCCATTTTATAACATACCAGTTGCTGTCTTGGTTATAGAAATGGCCCTATCATAGAAAGCTAGTGGTGATGTGAAGGGCGATGTTGAACAGCTTCAAGCCATTCTTCCACAACAGAACATTTCAGAACTGCTACCCAGCAGCTTACTGTTGCACACTGTATTTTTTTAGTTTTCCTGAAGCATTGTATAGGAATTATTACCTTCTTCTATTAGCTTCCATAAGACTGGGGTATACAGGATTTTAAATATATTCTACATAGCTTACTTTGCACCCCTAAACTAGCCATTTAGTGTTCATTCCATGTTCTTCCATTACTAATGCTGAAGTAAGATGTTGGCCTGAATTCTATAGGTGGGTTTCAAATTCAATTGAATACATTGTTTTATGGTGAATCAACATACAGCAAATTCCATTGACTCAATGAGACTACTGTAGTTGGGACTGGCCAATTCCAGTTAGCTTATGTTTGTGGAAGGGGTGTCATCCTTTGTATCAGGTAACACTATCTTATTCTGTCCTTGGCTGATTTCTAAAAACTTTGAAGAATTATTCTTGCTTTAATTGTTGTACCACTTGGTCCCATCTTCAGTAAAAGATTTTTTTGGAATAAGAAGCTGTTAGTCCTAGATGGATTGAAACTAGCTTTTCTGGGCTTTATTTCCATAGGACAGCGTTCCAGAATAGCTCCTGATTTGCATGAAGCAGAGATTCTGTGAGTCGTGCTGTAAGCCAAAATTCTCAGTCCATCTTCCATCACACTGAGTAAGGTGTGGAGTTGTAAATTAAACTCTGAATCTATTAGAAAAGAAAACATCCCCATTTACTTTTTGCCAAAAGGACAGATTGCCTCTCAGGCTGCCCACCTGAAGGTGAGCCATTTATTGAATCACACAGGCTTTAGATAACCTCTGCTGGCAAGATACATTCCACAAACACCAACTCAGCATGTCTAGAAATCACATAACTAGACTCAGCAGGCATTTATTACAGCATCTAGTTTACTCGGTGTTTACAGATATCATGAAAAGATGGCTGGCACTGAATTTTTTTCGATAATCAACAGTTTAAGGCTCACAGTGTCTGCAGAGGTGTGTTTCTTTTTTTAAAAGTGGAATATTGTAATATACTTTGCTCACTTTGTTGTCCAAATTAATGCAGTGAGGGTCAGTAAGCCTGAGAATCATGTTGAAAGAAAAGTTTGATAGCCTCCATATTTGAGAAGGATGAAAAAGTATATTGATAGGGAACCTTGTGAAGTTAACATTGCTAACGTTTTATTTGTTAACAGTACTCAGAAGAGAAACTTTTTAAAATGAAGGTTGGATTTTTGGTCCTTTAGATGTTTTAAATTAGAGCTTCTGCAATTCTTTACCATTGGCCAAGCTCTTCTGTTGGCTAGATGTGGAAGCAAAGGCAGTTTGTGTGGCAGGACGGATCTTCTTTTTCTATCCCACCGCTGTCACCAATAAATATATGTGGTGACCTGGGCAGTTGTGGATGAGTAAAATGGTACTGTGTGTAGCTTAACAATGGCTGAACAATTTAATTAATATTTGAGTATATATGTATGTTTGAGAGGCTTGTAATGCTGGTATGAGGTTTGCCTGATTGAGGCTTGATTTTAAAAATGTTTTGCCTGAGGCCCTTTACCATATGTGAACCAATAGCATAGATTGAATCTTTTATTCAAAAATCTTCAGCCGTCCTCCTCTGAGGTAAATCTTCTCTTCAATAACTGGACATAAGTCTTTATTATAATAAACTGAACAAGGAAATGTTTATTCAAGGATTCTCAGACATATAAAGCTTATTTGTTACTCAGTATCTCTTAAATGATGTTACAATTGATTTTATTATCACAAACACTTGAAACAATTTTCAAAATAACTTTCAGAATGGCTTATCTTTTCACCACTTGGTTTGAACTTATTTTACTTCTGAATACTGTTCCCTTTTCAGTCTCCTGACTGACATTCAAGGCACTAGCTTGCCTTTTATCCCCTTTAGCTATCCCACTGAAGTTACAAAGTGTTACTGAGATTCCTTTCCCCTTAGCTCAACAGCTATTTACTAGGCTTGGTTGATCTTGTTCGTAAGTTTCTAAACTCGTAATGAATTCGTATTAAATTACCTTTTGATCCAATATCAAGCCATGCAGGAATAGTGTGAGGAGTAATTACGAATTGAAACAATTTCCCCATTTTTCGTAATTATTTTCAGATGTCTGGTGCAAGTTTTACAATCTCGCAGTTTCCCTGGCCTCCCTGGCAACAAGCGGCGATGCAGAAGGGTGAGGTGGGTGTGGCTACATTCCCAGTGACCGTCAAGAAGAGCTGGCCATAGCCACGCCCACCTCATTCCCCTGTCATCCATCGCCGCCGTTCAGTCACCCAGGGAAGGTAAACTGCGAGATTTTAAAACTAATCTCGCAGTTTGCCTTCCCTAGGTGACTGAATGGCAATGGATGGCAGGGGAATGAGGTGGGCGTGGCTACACCCAGTGGTCACTGGGGGAAACCGCATCGCCGCTTGTTGCCAGGGAGGCCAGGGAAACTGCGAGATTTTAAACTAACAGAGGGGAGGGGCACCTTCAATTAACGAAGTAAACGAAGCTATTCAGATTTTTGCTATTTCCAATCTTTTTTTCAAGAAAATTTGAGAAATAATTTTAAAATCGAAACGCCAGCGCCCCCTATATATGAAACGAGTTTAGAACCATTTTTTTCTTGATCAACCAAGCCTACTATTAACTAATTCAAACAGGTTCAATTGACACTCTAAATAACCAGGCTGAAGACTTAAATCCCTTGGTTCCACTCTAATCTAGCCGGAACCAACCTTCTCCTTGGCTCACCAGCCAAAGACTGATTTTTTTTTTAAATGTCTCAGTTGACAGTTAGTTCTGCCCCCTTTGGCTCTGCTCTGGAGAGAATTGGCTACATTTCTATTGCAAATTCTGTTGCTATGGCAACACAGCCAACAAGCAGCTACAGTTTAAACTGGTCTGCCTGCACTATATACATTAACTTAATCAACATTTACAAAAACTCATATTATAATTAATTTGTTACACCAGACTTCTAAAGAATTGGACCTCACCTGCTCTAAAAGATATGAAATGCCTTTTTTTCTAACAAGATCAGTTAAATATGACCAAATAAAAATACCAGATGCTGTACACACTATGTCAGATCAAGGAATTGGCAAACTGCTTCTGAGTATTCCTTGCCTAAGAAAACTCTATGAAACCCATGGGGGTTGCCATCAGTCAACAGATAATTTGAAAGTACATGAATACATACAAAACCTGGTTTAATTTTGGATACTTATAATAAACCAGATCAAAAGTGACTGCTACAAAGTGAGGCATAGAATAACCCAGCTGGATTATGCTTTTCCCACAATGGTCAGCCATGGCTGTGGAAAAGACCACAAGGAGGACATGAGTATAATAACACCATCCTGTGAGCTGTTCATGTTCCCTCTGATGCTAGAGATGGTACATAGCCATCACAACTAGTATGCACTGGTGTACTTATGGTCCATGGCTTCCGTATTAGACAATAATTTACAGGTATAGCCCTTTCCCCCACAATTCTCTTTTTCATTATGCAGTCCTGAAGGATATTCAATAAGAACTTAAAGGGAGATTAAGTTCTCTCAGTATTCCTGTTATCACATATGTTTTTCTGAGTTCCTGTTGTCAAGTGTTTAAACTTTGGCAACAGCAGTTGTACACTCAAGTGCTTTTCTATGCTGGTTACACTTTATCTAGGATTGCCCAGTTCTAGTACAGGAAGGCAGACAAAATCTGTCTGCTCTAACAAGCAAGGCCAAATAGTTTAGTTGGAGTCTCATCAAACAAGATAACATTTCCCTCATGTCTTTTTACAAACTTCATATGGGCTGTTAAATAGATTTGTTTAAGGATTTCTACCTCTCTTCTGTTGATTCCAAGTTCTATCCACTTTATAGTTGCCCTGCAGATGGTTTTTGCAGAGTTTTCCAGTTTCTTCATAGTTACCATTAGCCCCATGGTTGCTTCTCTGACAAGTATCTTCCTTACTGAGTTCTGAAAATGGCTTTATCTAAACAGAGTTGTGGTTGAGCCATAATCTTCCCATTGATGGGTGATGGTTGCAATTTGGGCTGATGCTTCTGGATTGATGCTTCTGCACAAATTTATTCTGGAATTATTTGGTATTTCCTTGATCTTCCTGTTTGAATGATTTCTCTGAGGCCTTCCAAAAAGAGATGTATTTAATCTGAGACCAGGAGCACTGGGACTGCACACAGATGGACTCCATACAATTAATGTGACTTGTGCATGGCAGGGTAATGCAGTCAAGTTAATTTAGATGCGTCACAGGAAGGGATGGAAATACTTAGGCATCCAACAAATGCTAGCTTATTTTTGTTTACTTCAATTTTGTGTCACAATAAAATATCTTATACCATCATAATGCTGGGTATTCTTAAGTGGGTAAGGATGCCAGTTAAATCAATTTCTCTTCAAAGGTGTGGCTCAATAAAATGTCAAAAAGCTTTGTGAGAATCACTTCTGCAAAGTTCTCCTCCTTTCACAACTCCTGTATCCTTGGTCTTTGTTCTCCTGCTTCCTCCACCCACACCAGCATTCTTTGGCCACTGTCATGAACCAACAGGATTCTGGCTACAGAGACCCATTGTTAACTGACTGAATTTATATGTTGTTTCTGTATATCAATAGTTATGGAGAGCCCTGGGTTTCCTAGGGAAGCGTATTATGGTTTCTGAAATACAGAGATTCCTAATGGGAAACCATCTTTCCTGAAAGTCATTTTGCATGTTACTACCACAGATTGCATTAATCATCATCATCATCATCATCATCATCATCATCATCATCTTTGTTTATACCCTGCCACCATCTCCCCAAGGGGACTTGGGGTGGCTAACATGAGGCCAAGCCCAAGAATTACAATCAAACAAAATAAAATACAAACAAGCAAATAATAACATCAAAGTAACATAAATACAATAGCAAAATATGCAATAAAACAAATGCAAAAGGGTAGAGGAATTAAAACACGGTGGGTGGGCCAAATGCAAGGGGTAAAATTTACTTTAAAATTCTGCAATTGACCTAAATATGTGTGCTTCAGTTTCTGGTCTCTGCTGGCCCATGAAACCTGCCCAGTGACCTTTTCCTTGGTCTAATGAATCTTACAGTAAGTACAAAAAGTACCCCATGTATGCTTCCATGAGACCATTGCAGGAAAGGTAAGAAATAACTGCAGCTGAAAAAATAATTAGGATGTACTCTTGGTTTGTTTAAGTGGCAACTGTGAGACTCAATCAACTCTATCCATTTTCACAGATCCTAGAACATGGACCAGAATACTTTGCAAAGGTTGCATGGAATATTTCTCCAGAAAAGTCAGTATCGGGGAGGGGGGGGGGGGGAGTTTTATGGAGTAAGACATTCAGAAACCAGGTGAAAGCTGGTGTTGATTTCATGTTTATTAAGATCACAAGCTTTGATACAAATCAGCTTAGAAGAATCGAGTATTTAATGCTGCAGAAGCTAAACTGAACAGATGGAATGAAGTTTTGAACCTGCAGATTATGTCTTTCTTTGTGCCTCAATGTCTTTGACTTAAGGGTAAAACAAGATGGAGCAAGTTACAGTGGTATTCAGCTGTACAAATCTGGCACTCTGAACAGCATAAATATATCTCCAGAAAAGGGTTTCATGGCAGAACAGCTGACAAAGCCTGAATCCCTGCCAGCAAGCAGATTTTTCCTTCACATTCTCCAGCCAAATCCTGTTTCTTTTTAAGAAGGCAGCACATGCATTGGCTGTCGTATATTATTCTTACCCTGAACTGGCTCCAGCAGTACTTGACTCATAACCTACAGAAATAATTGATATGTTAATTAAAAACTATTAGCATTGGTTTACAGGTGCCTGTTTGACTTTTAAAAAATCATATTCAGATTATTCAAAATCAGTTGTTTATTTCACTAGATAGATAAACTTTATGGGGGGAAACCCAACTACCCCTCTGGCAGAAAAAAGGACTACTGACACAGGCATTCACACTATTATTATGAATGAACATTAGTTTTCATGACTTGTCAGATATGCATACTTCACTGAGTGCTTTTTAGTTCTCAGCTTACATCTTATCTGTAGACCATAAATTCAAGTAGACTGGATAAACACTTTTGTGGTTGTGACTTCCCTCCTAATACAAATGGAAAACCCACCCCCAAACAAATCTCTTAGCAGAAACAATAGGATTGACTCAGATATAATTTGCAGGATTAAAAGCTTGACAGTTCCTTTAAGGCAATTGTATGTGTGTGAATAGGTTAGCAGTGCCTCAGCTTCCAACAATGGCAACTCATGGACTGAACACACCACATTTATATACTTAATACCCATCAATTTAGTTAATCCTAATATTATTCTGCATGTTTGAGGAAAGAAACTGAAACAATTGCAACCTTCCAGAGACAAAGGGTTTTGTGTTAAATACATTTTGCCACTGTAGATTCCTCCCCGATATCTCCAGCGAATCAAACTGACACGGGAGTGCCTTGTTCATGAGTGACTTGGCTGGCATGTAAATAGTGTCTTAGACAGACACAATTGACTATCACAATGGAATAGTAAGGCTAGATGGTTGCAAAACGCTTCCCTTCATGACTAAGTGTCAGTAATCCACATCACAGTATTTCAGGAGGTAAAGCTTGCTTCCTACTACTGTATTTTGACCAGATGGTGCCAGTTTGTGACTAAATCTTTGAAGCCTCTGTACATACATATACACACTCACATACATATGCAAGGACACAGAAGCAGACTTGTTTTCTTACTCATCCTTGGGAATCATAAAGAAGCAATAGCAAGAAGCTCTATTTGTCAAACACAATGTCTGACTCTTCAGTGAATACTCCCCAGCAATATCTTCCTCCTCCTCCTCCTCCTCCTCCTCCTCCTCCTCTTCTTCTATTAATACCCTACTTTTCTCATTCGAAGAAAACTCAAAGCAGCTAACACTAAAAACTATGGCAATGTATCAATTAAAACCTAACACATATAAACATTTAAATAGAATTAAACACAGAAATGTTAAAATGCATAGTGAAAAGCAATAAAGCCATTAACCAATTTGTTCCATTATCTGGGCGGAGGCCACCAGGGGAGCTAGAGAGAGAAAGTTTAGTCCATTTTATTGGGATGGAGGGTGGGTTGAAGGAGAAAAACCATTTCCCCCTCTTTTCCTGTTATTCCCCCCATCCATGTCCCCTGTCATGGAAACAACTCTTGTTTATGATATGGGAAGGAGAAATAACCAGCAAAAATGGGAGAAATTGTTTTCTGCCTTCAACCCTCCCCCCCCCCCCCCCCGCTCCACAATAAACTGGACTATCCTTCTCTCTCTAGCACCCACTGGTGGCCTCTGCCCGGATAATGGAACAGTACCAACAAATCTATTAAATTACATGAGACATACCCGACTTGGTCTTTAAAACTCTCTTTTTTAAAAGTCTGCCTGAATAAAGAGGCTCTAGCTGCTGCCGGAAGGACAGCAGAGATGGGACCATTCTCCTTCTTGGTCAAATGATTTGTATACTTGAGACAGAAAATTCTACAAGCATTTTTCCTCCTAGCAGCTAGTGATAATACAACAGCAACAAGAAACAATTTACTGTTTTTTCATGGCACCAACATAATCTGTCCAAGGAACCCAGGAACCCAGTTTCCAAGGAATACCAGAAACCCAGTTTTTAAATATCCGCCAATAACCAAAGGGGTTCCTCACCTCCTAACTGATCAGAGCGCTCACCCTACTTATCATCCTCCATTTCCCAGCATCCTTACCCCTTCACTACACAGCCTGGGGATGACGGGAGCTGCATCCCAACAAAAAGACTGAATCATATGATCAGTTAACAGCAGACCCTCCTTTCCATCCACTCAGATTGAAGACTAAGGAGAGTTCAACATCAGACAGATCCGAGGCTGATGGGAGATTTGAACCTGACCCTGTCTTGGGCTGAAAGACATTTTACCCCATCACTGCTTTTATTTTATAGGGGTTTTGTGTGTGTGTGTCACGAGAGACTTGAGAAACTGCAAGTCGCTTCTAGTGTGAGAGAATTGGCCATCTACAAGGATGTTGCCCTGGAGACACCCAGATGTTTTACCATCCTGTGGGAGGCTTCTCTCATGCTGACAGATGGGAGCTCACCCCACTTCCTAGATTCAAACCCTACCTTTCAGTCAGCAATTTTGCCGGCACAAGACTTTAACCCATTGCGCCACTGCGGGCTCCATTTTATAGGTGGGTCTATTATGCAATTATGCATTTTCTAATGGGACCATTCATAAAATCAAAAACAAAACCATAACTATAGCACTACAAAATACATAATCCAGGCAATGCTGGGTACCTAAGTTAGTACAAATATATCAGTTGCACTTAAAGGTGATCCTAAATTCTTTATCGTCATTTCCAACTTAAATAGAAGACCTAAATTGTAGCATGACAGAGATTAAACTACAGAAATAATTATTTTGATGGTTAGTAACCATAATTAATCAATTTCTACCTAGTTAACTTACTTTCCCCTCAAGAACTGAAGTCATCTTCAGAGTTTTTAGTCTGCTGCAGGTTAACAGAGCATTATCTTAATAAATCTCATCCTCTAATTGCACATACTTTAATGTGGCCAAAGGCTTGCACATCCTCTGATTTAATCTATCCATCCAATTTAATTCATTTCTAGCTGCTGGGAGATCTGGCCTTTGGCCTGAAAGATCATTTAAAGGGGATATTGTACTTTTATTTTCATTATCATGTTTCAGATTTTAAAACTATTTAAAATTAGTATTTCAATAGCATTACGTATTTAATTTTTTATAGTTTGTACTATGAATGGATTTAGCTTCATTTTTTATCTATAATGTAAACACCATATTGGAGGAAAATGTAGGACATTAATTAATTACAGAAGGTAAAAAAATTGTATTTCATGTTGGGGTCAACCCATTTTATTTACATTTTGTTAAATAAGAGTTAAAAAAAACAAAAAACAATAATTGCCCATCAGCTCTTCTCATTCCCTTCCTCCCACACATAGGCACTGCTTCATCTCCTTGCTCATTTGTAGCAATGTGTGGCTCCTTCATTCTCTTTTGGCAGAATGTCAGAATGTCTAAAGATCTGTTGTATTTTGTAATATGTGTTATACCATTCTTATTTTCTTTTAAATTCACTGATTTTAAATGGAGGGTCAAAAAACATTTGTTAAATAGTGATACAGGATTTTTTTTATTTATCATGTCAAAAGCGGATTGAGAATACAGTTATAGTGTTTTCTTTTTAGAAAAAACAAAAACAAAGTTAAAAACTTGGCATTATGCTAAATTTCTTTTGACCAGAAGCTGGCCATTTGGAGTGAGTCTGGTGTCGCTGTAGGGAGGTCCTCCATTGTGCATGTGGCAGGGCTCAGACTGCATTATAGTAGGTGGTCTGTGGCTTGCTCTTCTCCACACTCGCATGTCGTGGACTCCACTTTGTGCCTCCATTTCTGAAGATTGGCTCTGCACCTCATGGTCCCAGAGCACAGTCTGTTCAGCACCTTCCAAGTCACCCAGTCTTCTGTGTGCTCAAGAGGGAGTTTCTCATCAGATCCCAGCCACTGATTGAGGTTTTGGGTTTTAACCTGCCACTTTTGGACTCTCGCTTGCTGAGGTGTTCCTGCGAGTATTTCTGTAGATCTTAGGAAACTATTTCTTGATTTAAGGTATTGTTGGCATGCTGGCTGATATCTGAGGATGGGCCCAAGATGTTGATGCCTTGGTCCTTTTATTACAGGCTGCTACTTCCCAATGGATATCAAATGGTGCAATACAGGCTTTATTAGTATAATTTCTCCAGTAGTGAGGGCGTAGACATCCTGTGATAATGCAGCATGTGTCATTAAGTTCCACGTCCACTGTTTTAATGTGGTGAGATGTATTCCATACTGGGCATGCGTACTCAGCAACAGAGTAGCAAAGCACAAGAGCAAATGTCTTCACTGTGTCTGGTTGTTACTCCCAGGTTGCACCAGTTAGCTATCATATTATATTGTTTCTAGTGCCCACTTTTTGCTTGATATTCTAGCACTGCTTCCAGGGTAACTCCCAGGTATTTGGGTGTGCTGCAGTACTCCAGTGGGATTCCTTCCCAGGTAATCCTCAGAGCTCAAGATGTCTGTTCTTAAGATGAGAAGCACACATCTGAGTTTTAGATGGATTAGGAATCAGCCGGTTTCCCCTGTAATAGGGACTAAGAGTGCCTAAAGCTCTGGAGAGTGATACAGGATGAACACCTCTTATCCAATATTTTTGGGACCAGAACTATTTTTTTCTTTTCATTTTGAAATTCCTGTATTTGCATAGTGTATCAAATGAGGAAATGAGACCCAAGAGTAAAATTCATTTGAATTTTAAATTAAATTTCATATGAACTTTATACATATAGCTTATTGTTAACTTAAGAAGGCATTTTAATAATCCTGTGCATGAAAGAAAGTGTGTGTACACTGAATCACCACAAAGCAAAGATGGCACTGTCTCCTCCATTCAAGTGGACAATTTTGGAATTATGGAATTTGGGATCAAGGATGCTCAGTCTGTACTACTGTGAAAGTTTAAAAGATGCAGAACATAGCCCTAAGGGCCTCCTTTATTTACTTTGCTTATATACCGCTGTATCTCAAGCCCGAAGGCGACTCACAGCGGTTCACAAACAGTAAAAACAGTAGAAAAAGCAGTGGTTCCATACAACATATAACAATTGACTTAACACATTATCCATAAATTACCGATAAGCAATTACAATGCACAATTATTACAAAAAACAACCGTACCCAATCTTCTCATCATCCAAGCGTAGTCCAGGTTCGTCGTCCATTGTTCCATTCCTATGTTCCATTACCAGATTGCACTAAATTACTCAAACGCCTGCACAAACATCCAGGTCTTCACCTTTTTGCGGAATACCATTAGAGATGGTGCCAGTCTAATGTCCGCAGGAAGGGCGTTCCACAGCCGAGGAGCCACCACCGAGAAGGCCCTATCTCTCGTCCCCGCCAGCTTGAGAAGCAGGCGGGATCGAGAGCAGGGTCTCCCCGGAAGATCTCAAAGTCCTGGTGGGTTCATAGGCAGAGATGCGGTCAGATAGGTAGCTTGGGCCGGAACCGTTTAGGGCTTTAAAGGCCAACGCCAGCACTTTGAATTCAGCCCGGTAGCAGATCGGTAGCCAGTGGAGTTGGCGCAACAGGGGGGTTGTATGCTCCCTGCGCTCCGCTCCTGTTAAAATCATGGCTGCCGAGCGTTGGACTAGTTGGAGCTTCCGAGCTGTCTTCAAAGGCAACCCCACGTAGAGAGCGTTGCAGTAGTCTAAACGGGATGTAACCAGAGCGTGGACTACCGTGGCCAAGTCAGACTTCCCAAGGTACGGGCGCAGCTGGCGCACAAGCTTTAGCTGTGCAAATGCTCCCCTGGTCACCGCCGAAACCTGGGGTTCCAGGCTCAGCGATGAGTCCAGGGTCACACCCAAGCTGCGAACCTGCGTCTTCAGGGGGAGTGCGGCCCCATCCAACACAGGTTGTAACCCTATGCCCTGTTCGGCCTTGCGACTGACCAGGAGTACCTCTGTCTTGTCTGGATTCAATTTCAATTTGTTCGCCCTCATCCAGACCGTCACAGCGGCCAAGCACCGGTTCAGGACCTGGACAGCCTCCTTAGTAGCAGGTGGGAAGGAGTGACAGAGTTGGACATCATCCGCGTACAGATGACACCGTACCCCGAAACTCCGGATGATCTCCCCCAGCGGCTTCATGTAGATGTTAAACAACATGGGAGATAATATTGAGCCCTGAGGAACCCCACAAGACAATGGTTGTGGGGTTGAACAGGTGTCCCCCAACAACACCTTCTGAGATCGACCCTCCAGGAATGACCGGAGCCACTGCAAAACAGTACCTCCAAGACCCATCCCTGCGAGGCGTCCCAGAAGGATACCGTGGTCGACGGTATCGAAGGCCGCTGAGAGGTCCAGCAGCACCAACAGGGACACACTCCCCCTGTCGAGCTCCCGGCGCAGATCATCCACTAAGGCGACCAAGGCTGTCTCGGTACCATGTCCCGGCCTAAAGCCAGACTGTGCCGGGTCTAGATAATCCGTGTCTACCAAGAATACCTGGAGTTGTGAGGCCACCACACGTTCCAAGACTTTGCCCAAGAAGGGGAGATTGGAAACTGGCCGATAGTTGTCGAATTTAATGGGGTCCAGTGATGGTTTCTTCAACAGCGGTTTTATTATAGCTTGTTTTAAGCTCGCTGGAATCTTGCCTTCCCGAAGGGAAGCATTAACCACCACCTCAACCCACTCAGCCAATCCCCCTCTGGCCTCCTTTAGAAGCCAGGATGGGCAGGGGTCCAGGATGCATGTGGTTGGCCTCATTCCTCCAAGTATCTTGTCCACATCCTCGGGTTTCACCAATTGAAATGAATCCATCAAAACTGGACAAGCAGGTGCTCGTGTTACGTCCTTTATACTGTCAAGTACAGTGATTTGTACTTGCTTTCTCCCTCCTCTCATCTGGCTGCATAAAGATATTTTGCCTTCTAATTAGAGAAACTTCCCATAATGGGATACTTCTTAGCAAACAAAATTTGCAGAAACAAACTGGTCTTCCCAAGAGTCAAACCTTGGATTATTGCAGTGAAAACACTTGGCTTGACTCCAGTTACTCAAACCTAGTCTTAAAGTTGCAGAGTTGTGCTAATATAAAGCAAACATATTTGGGAGTTCTATTTGAGTTTTGAAAAGAACAAAAGTCTTAACCAGTTAAACATGATTTGAATTGCAACATACTAGAGGCTTGTAGCCAAGGGTTTCATTAATTAATTCATATTCATTTCACTTCTTTTTGGCTCCTTAGCCAATCATACTCAAAATCTCTATCTTCAGCCTTGAGTGAAGTTTCCCAACATCCGTTTCCTGACACAATCAGAATGATATAATTCTCCATTCACACTCCTCTGTTTCAGGTACAACTGAATGTGTGGGTAGCTCATTTACCATATCATAGCCGACATCTGAGATTAGAGCTCTCTTGGTTGGTTCAATCAAAGTACTAGGCTTGGGGGGCAAATAGTACCAGATTTCATCGCATTCCTTCACCCACCCACACATATATGGGCCACACCAGCACTTACTCAGAAAACCATAAGGACACACCATATCTGATTTCTCTTCCATCGAGTTTTTTGCCGGCGGGAGGGTCATGAGGGGGACAAAGCAATGTGTCACATTTTGGGGTAGTTTAGATTTATTTTACAGCGATAGCAGAATAGAAAATAGCCTAAAATATTAATGGGGTGAGGATATTGTAGGTGCTATGGTCAAAATGGCTTATAGCATGCTGTTTGCTCACGCCTGTTTTGGAAAAATCATTTCTTCTTTCTGAAGAACATTTTTTGACCCAGTGAGTTGGAGACATTGAACTGAGAGGGTATGAGGGTCTGAAGGGACCTTTAGACTTTCTTAACTATTACACAGTCTGGGCATTATGGGAGTTGAACAGTAAAATCTGTCACTTTTGGATTATGGTTCTCATATTGCCTAGGAATTATGGGTATTCTAGACCACCCAGTAATGCCACAAACTCTTTTTCTTTTGGTATTGACATTATGGAGTTATAGGCCAAAAACCCAGTGTCTGTCCTTAACAATCATCACTTGCACTTTGCTACTCTGCTGCTGAATATGCATGCCCAATGTGGAATACATCTCACCACATTAAAACAGTTGATGTAGCTCTTAATGAGATGTGCTGCATTATCACAGGATGCCTATGCCCTACACCACTGGAGAAATTATACTGTTTAGCTTGTATTGCACCACTTGACATCCATCAGGAAGTCGCAGCCTGTAATGAAAGGACCAATGCATTGACATCTCCGGCTCATCCTCTGGTCGGATATCAGCCAGCAAGCCAATGCCTTAAATCAAGAAATAGCTTCCTAAGATCCACAGAGACACTTGAAAGAACACCTCAGCAAGTGAGAGTCCAAAAGTGGTAGGCTAAAACTCAGAACCTCAATCCATGGCTGATAGTGGATGAGAAAGTCCCCCCTGGGAACACAGAAAACTGGGTGACTTGGAAGGTGCTGAATAGACTGCAATCTGGCACCACGAGATGCAGAGCCAACCTTAAGAAGTGTGGCTACAAAGAGGAGTCCATGACACACGAGTTTGGAGAAGAGCAAACCATGGATCTCCTACTATAATGCGGCCTAACTCTGCCACATGCACAATGGAGGACCACCTCACAGCGACACCAGAGGTACTCCAAGTGGCTAGCTTCTGGTCAAAGGAAATCTAGTATAATGTCAAGTTTTTAACTTTGTTTGTGTCTTTTAAAATACATTATAACTTCACCCTCAATGACAGGAAATGATTTTTAATTCCACATTATTGTATCTTTACCACTACAGTGGAAATTATATGATTTTCTTCCTCATATGCCAAATAACATGGGTCATGCGTTCCAGGGTACTCTCCCCTCTGAAGTGCTGAGGCAGTGGGGATGTTTTAAGCCACTCAATCTCAGGTAGCCAAAGTTTTGTGTTATATTTCCCAGAATGGCTAAGAAATAGCTAGAAATCAGTTGAGGTGGAGAGGTGAATCCATTTAATGTTTTGCTAACTGTTAAGGAGCTATCCAAGGTGCTTAACCTATGGAGGAATGGGAAATGTGGAGTGCATTCCCTGCCATGACAAGGGAGCAATAAATCAATCATTATTGCTGAAGATACCTCTTGAAGATAACAGTCATGATGATTGAGTCTAATTCTCCACCTCACCCCCTTCAAAGGAAAAGACAAAAGCCCCACCTACACTGCCAAATAATGCAATTTGAAACTGTATTATATGGTCCGTGTAGATTCCATAATGCAGTTTAACTGCATTGAATAGCATTATATGAGTCTACACTGACCATATAATGTGGTTTCAAACTGCATTATATGGCAATATTGATAGGTCCCAGATCTTTGTGCCAACGAAAACAACAAAAGCTATAGTTTTAGACAAGAGCATGGAAAATCAATAGTTCTTGAAAGGTAGCTATCTCATTCCCATTGTGCTTAACATGTAACCTTGTAAATAATCTTGCTTATTGCAAAAGGCCATAAACTTCCATTGCTCAATTCTTCAAAAGATAACTAGTGCAGAGCTTAGTAAAAGTTTCCTTTTAGGGACAAGATCCTAACCAATGCCAGCTGAACCCAAAGCCTTGCAGGCATAGTTACACAATAGTTGCAACTGTTGTCCAAACAGTGGCTAGTGTTCTGAAAACATGACTTCCATTTCCAAAATGAGATCTTGGATACCTCAGTGCTAAGCAATGCAAATGTAAACACGCTCACACAACAGTGAGCTGCCTGTGTGTTTGACACTCCAGGATCCAAGCATTTTAATACAGCCCTGAATATCTTCCAGCCCAGGGATCCTTGGAGTTGTAACTGGAAAAAGTAACTTCTCCGGGTTTTGTGCTACATCCAGGTAAACTTTTGTCATTCCTTTGGAAAATGGGATGGACACTACTCCATAAAAGTAAACTGCTCATGTGAAGTCCTATGTATTCTTACTGCTGAAATCAATAGATCTTATTCTGAAATGGCAACATGGGGTGAAAATCTGGCATCTATGGAAAGAAAAACAGCAACCCAAAATTACTGTGTACAGAGCTTGTCCTTTACACTGTATGCACTTCTTTATATGCTTGTACCAACATTTTGCAAGAAAGAGTAGTATGCTAGCTGATATTATGAAGTAAGAGCTGACTTATAGTGTGTCGATTGTGGTTTCATAAAGAATTAAGAATTCTCTTCCAGTGAGTGGTAGTACTCCCTCAAACTACAGATCTCAGGATTCCATATGCTGCAGCAATTGCAGTGAAAAATCATAGTGCTATAATTCTATTAATGGTCCTCAATGCTACGTACATTGCCCATTCCATGATGTAGACATAGGAATTGTTAGTTCTTCAGATGTCATTGGACTCAAAGTCCAAATGTCTAGCCAGAACCACCAATGGAGAAGACTGCTAGAACTTACAGTTCAATAACATCTGGAATTATATACAATTATCAGTCTTGCATAAATATGTTTAATATTTTCTCTTTGTGGAAGCTACCTATGGTCTAACATCAAGTACAAGCATCTCTAATTCTCTGTAATGCTTATTTCTCATACAGTTTTCTTTCACATTCCAATTATTAGGTATTAGAAGTGTCCAAGTTAAGACCTGTGTAAGAATGTGTATTTTTGAGTGTGCATGAGATCTCTGTGTTGACAGGATTCATTTTGTTCTGGTGTTTAACTTCTGAGCAGCTGGAATCCTCATATACATTCCATAACACTTCAGCAATTAAAACAACAGCTAGAAAACTTTCTCATGGGTCAACTAAAGACAGTGTTGTTGTAGTCAACATCCATAAGTGTTCTGAAGACTCCAGTAATGCATTTATCTCATGGGTTTTTATTTCGTTGTTTATTTACAGACCCACTGATAGGGAGGGCATGTGTAACTAAAGGGAAAAAGGGTTCTGCAACTCTATGTGCTTTAATGTTACACCTTTCTCTAAATAATTTTAAAGACTCTCCAAAGAAATCAGACCAGGATTTTGAAGGGCAGCTATGAAGGAATTAGACAAGATCCTGGCATGTAAAGATATAGCACTGAACACTAAAGTTAGGATTGTCCATGCCATTGCATTTTCAGTTTCAATGTAGGATTATGAAAGCTAAACAGTGAAGAAAGCTGATAGGAAGAAAACCAATTCATTTGAAATGTGGTGCTGGAGAAGAATTCTACAGATACCATCGATTGCTAAAAATAGCAATTAGATGGGTGTTAGAGGAAGTCAGGTGGGAACTCTCCTTAAAAGCCAAGTTCATGAAAAAGACATACTTGTAGTTGTACTTTAACTGAATCATGAAAAGATATAATTCACTAGAATCGACAATCCTATTTGGTATTCAGGAATATTGCATTCCAAATGCATAGACTCAGGGCACATCCAGACAGGCTGAAAATGCGGGATTTGTCTCAGTTTTTCCCAGAAGTGTCCAAACAATACCTTCGATAAAAACGAATTAATTCAGAACAAACCAAGGTTTCCTTAGTTTGTTCTGAATTAATTAAATACCTCATTAGATCCGGGCCTTCTTGGGTCAAATCAGGTATTGGGCCCGTGGGGACTGATCCGCAGGACTGCTTCTGCTGGGAGGAGGTGAGTCCCCACAGCCATCTTGCACCTTTTGGGCTCCTGGAGTCCAAAGGTGTGGGAGGGAACCCCTCCCCTCCTGTTACCTCCAGCCTCACATTTAGGCCTCCAAACTTACCAGAGAGTCCTGCAAGTAGCAAATCCAGCTTTGGCGGGGATTTTGGGGCTGTCTGGAAGCATCCTCAGTCAAGAAAACTACAGTCTGGAGTCTACAAAGCCAGGTTGATGATGATAAGGTGACTTGGATGTTTTTCATTCATAGGGAACTATATGGTGAAGTCAAATTAATGGTTGGTTAACAACAACAATAGAGGAGAAACTAGGACCTTGACTTGGAACCATAAATTAATTAACACTCAACAAAATACTTCAGAGCAGGTGATACTGTTTCAGCCTTTAAGCCAATGTAACCTTGAATTCCATTTAAACGTTTGAATCTAAATGGAAAGAATAGTAAAAAGTCAGTGACAAGGACTATCTGGGAACTGTGAGATGTATTACCTATGTACCTAAGGCAAGGGGCCATAGGTTTTTTTTAGGATGCAGTGATATTTCTTAATTTGTTTTGGTATGCATTTTAATGTATATTGTTCTAATAGTGTAATCATATGCATGTCTTCTTAAAGTTGAGTCCCAATAAATTCAGTGTGATTTTATCTAAGTGCCCCTAGTCTAAATGTTCTATTTTTTCTATGTTCTGAAACAAGGTATTTATTGCTATTTTCAGATTAGTAAACTTGGATTTTCATTTCCCTGAGGATTACTAAACTTTAAAAACTTGTAATGTTTTCTATATCTGAAGCAGTCAACATTCAGTGTCTTATCTCCTGAGGACAGACTACTAACATGAAATATTTATTTTGGAATGTGACCAAAAATAGAAACTTAATGAGATGTTGTGTAAATAGCATCAGCAATGAATATTATGAGGATCGTTTCGCTCAATTTAAATTGGTTGACAAGGCCAATAGGGCATGAAAAATGGAAATTACAGCATGTGGTAACAGTTTAAAATCAATGGATGTACAGTTTGTACAGACTATGACTGCTGTCATCTCAGTACAACAATGTCTGGAGGGCCACAAGATGCCCACCCTTGGACAAATGGGAATCTTAGGATGCATCTACAGCAGTGTTGCTCAAACTCTGTTTCTCCAAGTGTTTGGACTTCAGCACCCAGAAATCCCAGCCTCCTTACCAGCTCTTAGGAATTGCAGGGGCTGAAGTCCAAAACATCTGGAGGAGCACAGTTTGAGAAACTCTGATCTACATGCTAGAATTAAAGCAGTTTGACACTACTTGAACTGCCATGACTCGATACTATAGAATACTGGGATTTGTAGTTGTGTGAAGTTCTAGCATTTGTTAGTAGAGGAAGCTAAAGACTTTGTAAAGCTGCAACTCCCATGATTCTATATCATTGGGCCATGACAATGGTGCCAATCTGCATTAATTTTGCAATGTAGATGCACCCATTTACTTTTAGGTGTTGATGAACACATGCTCCCATTGCTGACCAGGCTGACTAGAGGAGAAGAAACTCAAGTTCAGCAGCCACTGGAAGCCCACAATTTTCCTAGTTTTGTTATATGCAGGTGTGCAAAAAGATCTATAGCCTCCTATTCCTTTCCATCTGTTCCCCCATCTTATAAAACCTTTGCATAGCATTTTTCTTCATGTAGGAACTTGTCCTCAATTTCTTGTGGCCCATGTGGATAAAAAGAGATGCTGTGTCCTCCCTCCTAAATCTATTTATAACCATGGAGCCAATTTCCACAATTCATATTAAATGTAAAATGTGAAATTGTCAGTGGAGATGACTGCAGCCTAAATGCATTACCTTGAAAAAGCTGTATATTTTTATATTTTGGGAAAGGGTGTATAATTTTAGACTAAATCTTCTACCTTTCCAGGACAAGTATTATGTGAACCGAATCACATGAAAAATAATGTGCAATGTTAAAATCCCCAGGAATGTTAATAACTTTTGCAGCCGTTCAGTCACATCAGCCTCTAAGGAAGACTAAATCTTTCTCAGTCATTCATCTGCAAGAATGATGGTAATTTATGAGATAGTTCAGTTGCGTCTGACAATTTTAGCTGATCATTCACATAGTAAATCATAATGAAAGGTATGTCCTTTATTTAAAAGCGTTTGAGTTATGGTAAAATAATACAGTCTTTCTAGTGTACAAGTCAAAATGTGCAGGTCATATATTTTAATAGTACAAAACATTAATGTCTGTGTTAAGAATGTACAAAAGAAACTTGGTTCTCCTGTCCCCTGGAATACATTGATCCCATTTGCTGCCCCCCCCCACTTGATTGACAGCTACCCCAAACTGACCTTGAAGCCTCTCTGAGGTATCCTCTGGAATAGACTGACCCCTTTCCCACCCCACTCCAGATTGGCAGCTACTCTAAACTGGCCTTGAAGCCTGTCTGGGGTATATCAAGGTTTGAAAGAAGTGTCCTGATCTTCTCCATGGGATTATACGTTTACACTCACATAAGACTACATTAAAAGGAGGCAAGATTGCCCGTATATATCTAGAGCTCAGAAAAGTTGTGTTCATATCACCCCAAAAAACTGTAGTTGTATCCAAAGGTGCCACATCACTAGCGCAAATTCTCCATTGCACGGAAAAGTTCAATATTCAATGTGTCATATCTAATATTTATTCCACTTGCACAAGCTGATTCACTAGGTAAAGGTAAAGGTTTTCCCCTTGACATTAAGTCCAGTTGTGTCCGACTCTGAGGGTTGGTACTCACCTCCATTTCTAAGCTGAAGAGCCAGCATTGTCCATACACACCTCCAAGGTCATGTGGCCAGCATGAATCCATAGAGCACCGTTACCTTCCTGCCAGAGTGGTACCTATTGATCTGCTCACGTTTGCATGTTTTCGAACTGCTGGGTTGACAAAAGCTGGTGCTAACAGCAGGAGATCACGCAACTCCCCAGATTTGAACCTGTGACCTTTCAGTTAGCAAGTTCAGCAATTCAGCAGTTTAACCCACTGCGCCATCGGGGGGCTCCTGAATCCTAAATTAATTCACTAGTTAGTACATAAGATGTTGAACTCAGTGATGATTGACCTCCTGGTTATGCTATCCATGTCCTTTGGTGGGGTGGATCATTACAAGAGTCAAAATTATCCCCTTTCCACCTGCAATCATCAAAATCCCCTAACAGCAAACCTTTGTTCTGTGTCCCCATGTGGTGGCCAGAGAATAAGTGGATTTTTTATTGAAGCAATTTGAGAAACTACAAGTCACTTCTGGTGTGAGAGAATTGGCCATCTGCAGAGACATTGCCCAGGGGAGGCCTGGATGTGTTACTATCTCTCATGTCCCCACATGGGAAGTTGGGGCTGACAGAGGGAGTTCACCCCTTCTTGCAGATGAGAACCGCTGACCTTCAGGTCAGCTGTTCAGCTGGCACAAAGGTTTAACTGGATGACTGATAAGATTTCAGCTGTGTGAGTATAGCTTTTGACAGTGGGGGCATCATTGAAGTTTTTCTGGGAAATCTTCAGCAATTTCATCTCTCCTCTGGCCAGTATATCGCTGTGGAAGGGCAGCACAGGGGAAAGGTGGTCCTGCAGATGTCAAAATGTGGACAAACTTTTAAAATTATTTATTTTATTTATACTCCAACTTTCTCTGACTATTTCTTGGACCAGTTCGACACTTTTTGTACCTTTTCCACTTGGGAGTAGAACCTGCAGCTCTCCAGATTCCAGCTCTCTTCTATCATAGTTCATCGACATTGATGATGGAAATTGTAGTCCAGCAATATCTTGAGGCTGTTAATTCACCACCAATGCATTAATCTAAAGTTGGGTACAAAACTGTAGAATTAAGGGAGCTCCCAGTGGTGCAGTGGGTCAAACCATTGAGCTGCTAAACTTTTTGACCGAAAGGTTGCAGGTTCGAATCCGGGGAGTGGTGTGAGCTTCTACTGTCAGCCCCAGCTTCTGTCAACCTAGCACTTTGAAATAATGCAACTGTGAGTAGATCAATGGGTTCCGCTCCAATGGGAAAGTAACGGCGCTCCATGCAGTCATGCCGGCCACATGACCTTGGAGGTCTCTACGGACAACGCTGGCTTAGAAATGGAGATGAGCACCAACCTCCAGAGTCAGACACGACTGGACTTAATGTCAGGGGAAAACCTTTACCTTTACTTTACCTTTAAGTCTATTATACTGCTTTTTTTCCTCTCGGGTCAGAAACGATTTGAGAAACTGCAAGTAGCTTCTGGTATGAGAGAATTGCCCATCTGCAAGGATGTTACCCAAGAGGTGCCAGATGTTTGATGTTTTACCATCCTTGTTGGAGACTTCTCTCATACCCCTGCATGGGGAGCTAGAGCTGACAGAGGGAGCTCAACTCAATGTCCCCAGATTCAAACCACTGATCTGTCGGTCAGCAGTCCTGCCAGCACAAGGGTTTAACCCATTGCACCACCGGGGGCTCTGGTGTTAAGCTTATAGAGCTAACCACCATCCATTATAATGATAGATTGTATATCTGAATTTAATAAATCAAATATGATGTCACCAATTCAAAGAACAAAAGAATTTCAACTCCCATTGTACAAGGAAAGAACCTGACTGAAGCTCAAGTATTGTTAATATCTGTCAAGTCATCTTTGACCTGTGGCAACCTCATAAATGAGAAATCTGCAAGTCACCCAATCATCAACTGCAATGCTCAGGGCTTGCAAACTCAGGGCCATAGCTCCCTTGACTGAGTCAGCCTGCCTGGAATGTGATCTTCCTCTTTTTTCTCCTACCTTCTACCTTATCAAGCATTATTTTCTTTTCTACTGAACCATGTTTTCTCCAAATTATGACAGTCTCAGTTTAGTCAAGCTCAAGTGTGCTTGCATATATTTTAGGGCCATAGTGACTAACCGGCAAGTCCTCATTAATTCACAGCAGTCCCTGAATCCCCAGATTCTTCCAGATCAGGCATCCTTCCAATTACGCAATAATAGGTTGGCACACCTTTGGTAATTATGCTATTTTAGCTCATCAGTCTTGCACCAATAAATTATATTATGCATATTCATTCAGAAAAAAAAACAAATGTTGGAAATACGTAGATTAGAAGGTGTAAGACATGACTGGTCTTGGATCTAGATTTCTAGAGCATTGCTCATTCGAAGGAAGTTGTTGGATGCCAAAGTTCCTAGGCAGTTAAAATAAGAAAGGCTGAACTGCTTGTCATCTCTTGACTTTATTGCTCCTTTCCAAACATCAGTAGTATCTCCTTTGGTATCAGGATACAAATACTTCTATGGGTTCTTATTAAATAGGGCCTGGAAAACCTGTATATAATGTTCAGTACAGTTACTGTATGATATGAATCCTCACTGACCTCACTACAGAAGAGAAGGCTGAGAAGAGACATGATAGCAATTTATAAATATGTGAGGGGAAGTCATAGGGAGAAGGGAGTAAACTTGTTTTCTGCTGTCTTGGAGACCAGGATGCGGAAAGGAGAAAGGAGATTCCACCTGAACATTAGGAAGAACTTTCTGACTGTGAGAGCTGTTCAGCAGTGGAACTCTCTGCCCCGGAGTGTGTGGAGGAGACTCCTTCTTTGGAGGAGACTCTGGATGGCCATCTGTTGGGGGTGCTTTGAATGTGTTTTCCTGCTTCTTGGCAGAGGGTTGGACTGGATGGCCCATGAGGTCTCTTCCAACTCTATGATTCTATGATATAATGCAGTTTGAAACTGCATCGTATGGCAGTGTAAATGGGGTCTAAACTGCTGTCAAGGTTTCTGAACATGTCCACACTTGCTGAGTTTCAGTAGTGATGCAGGCAACATCCAAGACTGGGAACTGCATTGTCTCCTCCCTGAACCCATCAGAGTCTACACTACAGCCCTGGTACTGCTTCCACATTTGCCATCACATTGTCCCTCAAAAACTAAGCATCTGCCTTTTTTGCCGTTTGAAATGTCGTTTTGAAGATTTTGAAATGGTGCTTCCAAGAGACTTCTGGGAACACAATTCAACATAGCAATAAAACATACTTCTCCTGCATGTCTTGTTTTCAAGCTAAATGTCAAGCCAACAAATTTCAGCAGCAGAGTTGTAAATTCAGTGACAGTGAGGGTGGGGAAGCCTACAAAAACAGGCGGTGTCACAGTAGAACATCAGGTATTAAAAGATCACTCACTAATCATAAAGTACAGATTGAGTCTCTCTTATCCAAAATGCTTGGGATTGGACATTTTTTAAATTTTGGATTGGGGTGGGATTTTGGAATGCCCGTATTTGCATGCACATAGTTGTTTGTGTGTGTGTGTCAGGAGAGACTTGAGAAACTGCAAGTCACTTCTGGTGTGAGAGAATTGGCTGTCTGCAAGGACAATTCCCAGGGGACTCCCAGGTGTTTTATCATCCTTGTGGGAGGCTTCTCTCATGTCCCTGCATGGGGAGCTGCAGCTGACAGAGGGAGCTCAACCTGCTCTCCCCAGATTTGAACCATTGACCTATTGGTCAGCAGTCCTGCCAGCATAAGGGTTTAACCCATTGTGCCACTGGGGGGTCCATGCACATAGTGAATAGGAGGGAAAAGGGATTAGACATGTGTCCAGCACCCACAGAAATTTTCCTGATGGCTTTCAGTAGCTGGAAAAAGACGGGAAAATTCTCCCATGCACCTATGAGTCTTTTTCATTCTATGAGCTGGTGGCCAAAAGGGTCACTTCATGCTCACTTGCACGCCATTTTCAGGAGCCTGCTCTGCCCTGTGCTACCATTGACCTGGTGGAAGGCAAATGTAGAAGCATCGGGGAGGTCTGCTTTTTACAAGAACTTTGTGTAAGCAGAACCTGTCTCCTTCCCAGATTCTCTTTCTCCTGTCAAGGCCTGTTGAGATTGTAGCTAAGGACCCCTGCCCCTATATCTCAGGATCTGATCTCAGATTATAAACTGGATTATATGTGTCCCTACTGCCAGATAACCTGGGATAAACAGATAATCTGAGATCAGAACCTGGGATATAGTGGCAGTGTGGAAAGGGCCTAAGTTATGCTGGGTGTATGAGTAGCCCCCTTTACCCAGAAGTGGAAATGAGAGGCTGGCTGCAAAAAATTTCAGGTTGAAACTTTTTTTTTTTTTTTTTGCTTTTTCTCTCTCTCTTGGTTAAGGCAGTAAATAATCTCTCTCTCTTTTTAAACAGCCCTCCAAATCCCCTTGGTTCAGCATTGACCTTCTTGTAGTCGCCTGCCCTCCACAGTTGTGTTCTGTGTGATACCAATAGGCATGTTATTTGGGTGGGTGGACGTGGGAAGCTCAACATCATTGCCTGTATTTCTTCATATTCTTCTTCCAATTCACTCTTTCATGGAAAACAGGAAACTATACGCTAGTAATAAATTGTAGTTAACAGCCTCTGGAATATACTGAGGAATAAAGCCAACACTAATGACATTATTTTATAAATATTGTTTTGGTAGCATTTTAAATCTCATGGATTTGTCAATGGGAGAAATATGAGGCCAAAAACCCAGAAGTATGGTTTAAACCCAGCAGTATGGATTAAACCGATGGTGCAGTGGGTTAAATTGAACTTGCTGACTCAAAGATCAATAGTTTGAATCCGGGGAGCAGGGTGAACTCCTGCTGTTAGCCCCAGCTTCTGCCAACCTAGCAGTTCAAAAACATGCAAATGTGAGCAGATCAATAGGTATTGTTTTAGTGGGAAGATAACAGCGCTCCATGTAGTCATCATGCTGGCCACATGACCTTGGAGGCGTCTGAGGACAATACCGGCTCTTCAACTTAGAGATGGAGCACCACCCCCAGAGTCAGGTGTCAAGGAGAAACCTTTACCTTTACCTTATGGTTTATATACAACTGTCATAGAAAATTTGTCTGTTTTTTTCCCTGTCAGATGCCCAGCATCCGTGCCCTAGAATTTAAAACCAGTTTATTTCTTCATTCCTGATTATTGGGTGTCTCTGCTATGGAGGGGCAATAAATCACATAAACATAAAGTCAGATTTCGGCAAGTCATCTTAAATAATTTGTTGAAGGAAAATCTCATAAATATCAATGTATTTGATATGCATGAATGAATGCTGTGGTATCAGGATAAATATAAGATTAGCTCTGAAATTGATTGGGTCTTTTCCTTTTGTCATTAACACTTTTTAATGTTATTGTTGTTGCTTTTTAATTATTTTTATTTCTAGGGCCTCAGAGAGCTAGTGTGGTGTGATGTGATACACTGTTCTGCAGTGGTTTGAATGCTAGACTATGATTCAGGAGACCAAGGTTTGAATCCCCACTTGATCATAGAAACCAGCAGACTTGGAATCAGCAGGTCATATATACACAGAAACCGGTCTAGCATTTGAGGCACCAAAATGTGTGTTGGCCAATGTTATTTATTCAAATAAATTGCTACCCTAACATTTATTTGGATGCAAAATCCAATGAATTCAGTTAGGTAAATCCTGCTAGGATTGTAATCAAAGTGCCTGTTTTATCCTGTGGCTTTTTTTTAAATTTTTTTTTATTGATTTATCACAATTATTACATACTGTTGCATTTTATACATCAACCTCTTTATCCTGTGGCTTTAATAATACACTAGCTGTGTTTTACAACTAAGTCCAAAAGAGAGTTATATATTTATGTATTCCTGAAAGGCTTCCCTCAGAGAGATTCTAATTTAGCCTATCAAACACAAACAGCAGAAAATGCTGACTAATATTCATAGAATCATAGAATCAAAGAGTTGGAAGAGACCTCATGGGCCATCCAGTCCAACCCCCTGCCAAGAAGCAGGAATATTGCATTCAAATCACCCCTGACAAATGGCCATCCAGCCTCTGCTTAAAAGCTTCCAAAGAAGGAGCCTCCACCACACTCCGGGGCAGAGAGTTCCACTGCTGAACGGCTCTCACAGTCAGGAAGTTCTTCCTAATGTTCAGATGGAATCTCCTCTCTTGTAGTTTGAAGCCATTGTTCCGCGTCCTAGTCTCCAAGGAAGCAGAAAACAAGCTTGCTCCCTCCTCCCTGTGGCTTCCTCTCACATATTTATACATGGCTATCATATCTCCTCTCAGCCTTCTCTTCTTCAGGCTAAACATGCCCAGTTCCCTAAGCCGCTCCTCATAGGGCTTGTTCTCCAGACCCTTGATCATTTTAGTCGCCCTCCTCTGGACACATTCCAGCTTGTCAATATCTCTCTTGAATTGTGGTGCCCAAAATTGGACACAGTATTCCAGATGTGGTCTAACCAAAGCAGAGTAGAGGGGTAGCATTACTTCCTTAGATCTAGACACTATGCTCATAAACATGTTCTTTCAACAAATTGAACAAGTACAATTTGACATGTGGCTGTAATTTACAGCAGAAGTATTAGTGTGAACAAGTCAAGAAATGGCTTGAAAAAATAGAAAAATAATTTGACAGAAGAAATGAACTTAGTACAAATTACACTGGCCAACACACATTATTAGTGCCTCAAATGTTAGCCCTGTTGCTGGGTATATTTAACCGACTGATTCCAAAAGTGGCATCAGTTTCCCCCTATCAGCTCCCATTTTTTGAGATATAGAGCATATATCATATACCAATTTTCATCTGTTTGCTCATAAAAAATTCATGTTAATCCTATCTAAGAAACTAAAGCTGATGTGGTCTATCCAATGACATTTTCTGAATCAGAGCTTCAAATAAGGCCTATTGATGTTTCTAACCCTTTAATAAATTGTATCTATTTTCTCTGACTTACTGTGTATCTTTCCATGTACTATATCTATTTCTTACGTAGGAAATGTATAAATTTCTTTATAAAATGTATCAAAGATTAGTCCAGAGAGAATCACCTTTCCATAACCCTGCTGAGGAAATTCCATGAGAACAGGAAGGTTGGGCAAATCCCTCTGGCTGTTTCCCAAACCAGGTAATCATCAAAATCCATTGTTCATGTATATACAGAAGTAGGCGATTTCCTGCGTCAGCCCAGATAAACCCAGAATTGTTTGTCTAGTTAAATGGTTCACTTGAGGCTGAGAGATTACTAACTATGGAAACAGGAGCTCAGACCATATACATTTGTTAAACCTCTTTATTGACAGCCAAAAATCATCATCTTTATCTTCAGAAGCGCCTCTCTTTGTTAACATGGAACTGGATAGTTGAACTAATCAAAGGCTCATTATTATTTCTTTAACATTGTCTTTACGGATCATGCCTCCTTCTAGGGGGCTGATTGGTTCCTCAGCTGGCCAATCCCTGGCTGCACAGATCCCAACCAATCTCCCCTTATTTGACCAATTAAGGGAGTGGGAGTTTTGAATAGCTGTCAAACTCTATAAGATGCCGTGCTTTCTCTGTATGTTTATGGTTTTACATTTTGAAGCATCTGCTTGTACCTGCATCCTTTTTGGCCAAATTGAATAAACCTCTGTAGCTTGTTTTCAACCTGCTGAGTGTTTCTCTGAGCTGGCCCATTTGATATAGTATACACTCACCAGGCATGGATCTTTTTCACTGCAGTTCTAGCTTATCCATTTCGATGGAAGCAATTGCATTGTTCAGGAAGTACTTTACTTGATATGCTCCAGGGCATTACAATTCAAGGCAAAGATTTTCTGCAGACAGAACTGGCAGCAGGATCCATAATGGAACTCCAGGCTAATTTATAGAATATATAGGGTAATAACATTGCTAGTCAGGTGAACCACAGCATGAGGAGGGAAGGAAGGGATTCAACCATGTTGAATGTCACTTGCTTTATTGCATGAGGGAGGCAAATTGGTGTATTTTCCCCTACAATTAATCATTCCTCCACTACTGATGGGAAAAACCTGTCATTAGCTGCCAATCCTACAATGTTTCAATCATCTATCTTGTGTGATAGGGCTGTTTTGCTTCTGTTCTGGTATACCAGCACTGAAGTGACATCTGGGGACAGGATTCTCCTCTTTTCTCACTCTCCCTACATAGCTCTTGCTATTACTGAGCCAATAATTTTAAAAAATCTGGTATTAGGCTTTTAAAAATTAATCATACTTTGCATTTGTGAGATTGGTTTTAAAACATATTTAAAAATTAGAGAGCAAAGAAAGTGCAGAAGGGCAGAGTGATGAGGATATGTGGAAGTATGGGTGCAAGACCTCAGATGTGCGCAGTTGCTCAGAGTGAGAGATGTAAAATAATGTAAGTACTCATGTCGGTAGTCACTATCAATATTTCATGCAACCTCCCTGGAATAGTAGCTATGTGCGATGACGTCCTTTGTTTTTGGGTTATCAGTTCCAGTGTACAAGTGTTACATTAGACTAATTCTGAGATGTGGAGGTCAACTATCAGTATCCTCTACCATCACAAAGTTCACTCCAGGTTTGGTGAGAAAAGAAAACATTCCACTAAGGACTAAACTTTCACCTTTTGCCCCTCAATCCCCACCTAACTTCTCCAAACATGTTCTGATTTCATGAGTACGTATATGCTGACGAATCATCATGCTGCAATTAAAGGAATGTAAACTTCCATGAATAACAATAGGGCCAGATGCTTAACTTAAAGATTAAGAAATAATTGCTCTCTAGTAAAATGGACACCTCAGTTCCTTGTGCATAGTTGTGGTATTGGTTATATTGACATTCGGAGGAAGGCAAACAGACAACAACCAATAACTTTTGCCAAAGAATATACCAAGTCTTAGCACTGCTTTCATTCCAACCTACCCACAGCATTGGTTGAGATAGATAACATTTGTTTCAAGCACTAGTATGTTATGGAACTTCAAAATACATCAGAGAACAACAAAATGTGTGTGAGCAATATCCAATGCATACATGGTATGACATAATATTACAATTACAGCATGTCTAGCATAGTGCAAATGACAGAGCTCAGCAACAAATGCAGCCCTTGGGAAGATGTTGTGTCAAAATGGAGTTAATCGGGTTTATCAAAACAGATCAGCATACAGTTGAATTCTTAATTCTTATTTTACACTTAATGTTATATTTGAGCCATCTTCTTCCACATATTTTCCTTCCTCCCTCTACTCCCCACCCCCACATACCTCCCACGAAGGCAAAGAAATTTGCACATCCTCAGATTGGGCATGATCCCTTCCCTCATCTCCTCCTGCACTTCCCCCACACGTTGTCAACTCCCTATGGATTTTATCAGCAGAGCTTCCCACGATTACTCGCTTTGTCTCATGATTACTCCCTTTGTTTTCTTTCCCATTCTTTGCCTCTTGCATTCTTTCATTTAATTATTTTCTTTATTCAGCACAAGTACATCATCATTTCTGATTACTAAATATCATTTCCTCTTCCGTGAAAAAAAAGCCTGCTTAATAAGCATCTGTTCCATGAATCAAACGAAATATAATAAGCCACCTCCCAACTGCATTTCACTGGTAGTATGCTAATTTTGCACATAGATGAATAATATATCATATGAAAACAGTACTGGCAACAGCTTGTGTCTGATAATGTTCATTTCTTTGGTGCCATGCACTCTATGATGTAAAGATACCTCAGCATAGTCACAGTGCTGTTTGTATTAACAAGTAGTATAGTTTTATCTAGAGTTCCATTTTGTGGTATGAATACTATACATGGAAAACTGCATGTGCAATGTTTATAGTTGATTCACACTTTGTCCCAGATACTGACACCCTTTTGTGTACTCAGATTCTGCATCCATGGATTCAACCATCAATCAGTATGAAGATGGGCTGGAGGGGTCAGAGCTATCTGGGGCCCTACAGGGCAAGGAAACCCCGGGCAGGCCCCTGCTGGAGACATTGTTGAGTGATTTTAGTTCTTCTAAACCCATGGGTTCATAAGCCTGGCATGTGTCTCTTTCCAGAAGGCGAAATGGAAAAGAGACATGCCAGGCTGTTTTCCAAAGGAAAACAGCCTGTTTTAATGCTTTTAGAATAGAATTATGAAATGTTTTCATGCCTTTTATAATTCTATTTTAAAATGTATGTCTTAATTGTACATTGTTTTAATGCATCAAATAGTTGCCTATAAGTAAAGCCACCTTGAGTCCCCTCTGGGGTTGAGAAAGCCCTAAATGGTTCTGGCCCAGACTACCTGTCCAAACATATCTCCTGTTATGAACCATCATGACATTTAAGATCTGAAGAGGCCCTGCTCTTGATTCCACTGCCATTGCAAACGCAACTGGTGGGGATGAGGGACAGGGCCTTCTCAGCAGTGGCCCCCATCTGTGGAATGCTCTCCCCAGGGACATCAGACTGACCACCTCCCTCCTATGGGACCAAGCATTTGACCAGTGAATGGCAACAAGTGAAAGAAGACTTAAGCAATTGACCCGGACTTGGATTTTGGATTCTGATTTTTAATAGGCGTGCTTTAATCTATTGTTTTAATTATTGTTTAAATATTTTAATGTATTGTTGAATGTTTTATGATGCTGGCATCGTATAGTGCTTCTGTGAGGCCGCCCTGAGTCGTGCCCCCCCCCCCCCCCGCCCAGGGGGTGGAAAGGGCGGAGTATAAATATAATTAATTAATTAATTAATTAATTAATAATAGAAGGCAGGATAGAAATGTCATAAATAAATAAATAAATTAGACACAGACAGAGTAGAAAGCAAAGGCAAAGGTTTAATCTTGCTGGCCAAAGAGGATATCAGTAGAGAAAGCACTCCAAAGTGCTGACATACCACAATTGCAAGTACATAGCATTTGTATTTCATTTAACAGTTATTCAATAAACGTGTGCCAGCTCCCGATTGATTGAAAAACTGTCCGGCTACGTTCCATGTCCTGAGTGGCTCAGGACTCGGACTGACATCTTCGCAAATTGGTTCTTTGTATGGTGAGAAAATAAAAAAAAACCTGTCATTGGATCATTTGAAGCATCAGTATGTTTAATGATCCACCTCCAAAAGGGGTGCAATCCAAAGAAATGCAGTATGCAATATTGTAATGAGTCCTTGATAGGTTTAATAGGTTAGTTCTGATAAACATAATAAGGTTAGTCCAGTGTACACAGTGGATATTTAGGAATGATGACCATTCCTGATGAAGGAAAAGTTGACAAGGAGAAGACCTGGTTATGGCTCATGAATGGAACCCCGAAGAAGGAGACAGAAGACCTGATTCTTGCAGCCCAGGAGCAAGCCATCCGAACAAATGCAATTAAGGCCAGGATTGAAAAATCAGCTGATGACCCAAAATGCAAACTGTGCAAGGAAGCTGATGAAACCATGGATCATATCCTCAGCTGTTGCAAGAAAATTGCACAAATGGACTACAAACAGAGGCACAACTCTGTGGCCCAAATTATTCACTGGAACTTATGTCACAAGTACTACCTACCAGCAGTAAAGAATTGGTGGGATCATAAACCTGTAAAGGTAGTGGGAAATGAACATGCAAAAATACTGTGGGACTTTTGGATCCAGACTGACAAAGTTCTGGAACACAATACACCAGACATCACGATTGTAGAAAAGAAAAAAGTTTGGATTATTGATGTCGCCATACTAGATGACAGTTGCACTGAGGAAAAACAACAGGAAAAACTCAGCCGTTATTAGGACCTGAAAACCGAACTGCAAAGGCTCTGGCATAAACCAGTACAGATGGTCCCAGTGGTCATTGGCACACTGGGAGCCGTGTCAAAAGATCTCAGCCGGCATTTGGAAACAATGAACATTGACAAAATCATGATCTGTCAACTGCAAAAGGCCACCTTACTTGGATCTGCACGCATCATTCGAAAATACATCACACAGTCCTAGATGCTTGGCAAGTGTTCGACTTGTGATTTTGTGATACAAAATCCAGCATATAGATGTCATTTGCTGTGACATACTGTGCTTTTGTGGCAGTAAAATAATACTACTAATAATAAAAACAACAACAACAACAACAACACTTTATTTGTATACCATCCTATCTCCCCAAAGGGACTTTGGCCAGTTTCCAACGTATAGGGCAAAACATTGAATTGTCAAGAAGAAAATCATACAGACAGATTAAAAAACATCATAAACACAAAAATCCTGCTAAAATACAGCAATAAAAATTTAAACTATTGCAATTATAACTCCATCAGACGAATGTCAATAAAACCTATGGCTAGGGCTACAGAATGGGCATGTCAAGAAGGACTGGGCAAAGGATAGTGCAACAGTGTATCATAGCGCCAGAGAAGTGGGGAAAGTGCAGAGCAGAGTATTAACTGACTACCTAGGGACCGGGCCTAGGGACTAATCATTCTCGAAAATCTGCTGGAACATCTAGGTTTTCAGGTCCCTACGAAAGGTGAACAGTGTGGAGATTTGCCTAATCTCTCTAGGGAGGGTGTTCCAAAATCAGGGGGCCACCACCAAGAAGGCCCTCTCCCTCATCCCCACCAGCTGTGCTTGTGATGGCTCCCCCTGATAAGATAGCCCCAATCTTATCAGTGGGAGCAGGAAACAGACACAGGAAGCTCTGACATACACCTTTTTGTGAGATGCAAGTAGGCTAGATTAAATATAAATATCTGCATCCCATCTAAGATAAGTGAGAATGAATAATGTGTTCTCTTAATTTAGGAACAGACTCTTCAGCTAAGATTTCTGTCATAATTTCCAAACATTAAAATGGGTTTTGTGTCTATGTGTGTTTGAATAGCAAGCGATGACCAACTGTGGTTTGTACTTAATGCATAATAGTTAACGGCATCACCAGAGGCCATCCCAATATCTCAGGTTTTGATCTGGAAACCTCAGACCCAAAAGAGATCCAGAACTGGCAACCCTAGTTGGTCAGTCACCAAAGTCTTAGCCTGTCGCAACTCCACCACTGTGTCAAATTGCAGAATAATCAGATTTGCAAATGTTGCTACAAGGAAAATATTTTAAGGTTTTGGATGGGTGTGAAATATTTGAATCCATCCTGTGGGAAGTAATTGCAGGACATTTGGCTGTCTCACCTGTGTGGTACAACTGTTTATTAAAACTTTAAGATTATGGCAATACATTGGATTTAAAACATCTGGGACAGTCTTCTGAGAGAAGACTTTAGAGATGAAATGAGAGAGGCTGATTGAGCTTGAGATCTCACCTCAAGAAAGGCCAGTCTCTTATTCTGTGTCTTACCTTTATCTACAACTTGGCTCATACCTCTTACTTGAAAGGAATCTATTTGCTTCCTTACCATATATTTTCTACTCTTTTCTCTCCTTGCCCCATGTTCCTTTCTACCTCACTTACCCTTTGATCCCCTAATCTGATTCACAACATCATCTCTGCTCTCTGGCTATTACTTCTAAATATACCTAGGCTTTATGCCCTAAATGTCATTTCAACAGCTTTTTTTCTTGTGAATCACAACACAGGCAACAAAAAGAAGCAAATAAAACCAACATTTGAAACTGAAGAGCTGGTGGATTGAGCCTATGCATGAAACAGCTTGTTTGCATATAGTGAAGCATTCTAATTGCAACATCTGATGGTGAAATAAACACAGGGTGTTGCCTTTAATAGCACAAAACAATCTACAATTTTGGCAGTAACTTTATGTCTCCTCATCTTTACATCTTTAGGTCAAGAATCTTTACCAGATTCTTGATTAAATAACTCCCTCAAGCCATTTCCAGCACTCAGTTACTGCACGTAGAAGTATTATTGTCATCCAATTATTGCAGGCATGTGGATTCTATTTTCCAGTGTTCAAAACCATACGCTTTAGAATTTTTATATCCAGCGTTAGAAATAGTTCTTGAACAAAGTAGCCTCCTTGGGCAGCAAGTTAGGGATGTCATGAAAAAGCCTGGAAGAAAATTGGATTTATGTTATTGCTGGACATGTATTAAAGGCAGTTGCAAAATTTCAGCCTGATTGAAACAGATATAGAAGAAATAATATAAAAATAAGTTCTTGAAATGCAAATACCAGGCTATGGCACAGCCTCCAATCTGTACATATCTGTCTTGGACAGCTCCTAAACTGATAATTCTGTTCCTGTCTGGGTAATACCAGTAAAATGCTGATATGAATAAAGATGAGTGATATTCATCTCTAATTATAAATTGGGCTACGGTGTCTATGTAATACTTACCTAGAACAGATTAATTTCTGCAATAAATAAATGGCAATACCTATGTATTTGACACAGAGAAAACATATACGGTTTCGGTTCCTTACAAATGTTTAACTATATAATTATCTAGTAGTGACTGTTTGCTATGATGACTATGAAGGAATATAACGTATGTTGAGTCATGCCTTACCTGAAAATATAAAGTTAGCATTAAGCTATGGACTAGAAACTGAAAAGCCCATGTTTTCCCCTAAGGGGATAATGTTCAAGGATATTTGCTGTTTTGTCCCTTTTAATAAAATAGCTTAAAAGTTTATTAAGCTAACTCCTCATTCCTGCATGACAAGATTCCAAAACATAAGAGTGCTTCAGTGGACATTGATTGTAAATCTGCCTATTGGGATTATATTGTTGTTTGGGAGTTTGGAGCCTAAGCAACTAGGCGATGATAGGGACCTGCAAACATAGATTCCAGACAGCCATACCTGATTCACTTGCGAAGATTTAGGGTTTCATGAAAGGTTTCATTTTGTAACTTATTTAGTTTAATGTTTATTGTTGGAGAAGATGCTGGGATTTTATAATTATTATAATAATTATTATTATTTACCTGAGGTGCCAAAATAACTTGACTCAAGTGAGTTGGACAGCATTTCCTGCTGCTCTGCATCAGGCGGAGGAATATTGGGTTGGTCCTACTTGAGAAAAACAATAAGTGAACTCTTTCACCTTCCAGGTATCCAAGGTCAACCACATTGTTGGCTTCTCAGGTAGACAGACCAGGAAGTGTCTCTCCCCATGTCTGATTGTAAACATCCAACAATAATAACAAATAACTAGCGATGTGTTTCTGCTCGCACCAAAAATCTGCTACCCAAGCTGCTGCCTCACCCTGCATAATGAACCTTAGCTATACAAAGGTTTCAATCCTTTTTTAAAATAATCTTTTAGCTAGTGATGATTTGACAGCAAGTATCAGAGATCAAGAAACTTACTTTTTGGATACAAATTCCCAGAATCCCCAATAAAGAGTTGCCAGAAAACAGGGTGCAGGTTGAAGTCTCAGAAAATTGCTGTGCTTCTTTGGTCAAGGAGACAAATCTCAGAGCACTGAAATAAAGGAAGGTTGGCTTTTGCTTTAAAGCAGCATTTCTCAACCTGGGGGTTGGGACCCCTGGGGGGTCACTGGCAGGGTGTCAGAGGGGTCATCAAAGACCATCAGAAAACACAGTATTTTCTGTTCGTCATGGGGTTATGTGTGAGAAGTTTGGCTCTATTCTGTCGTTGGTGGGGTTCAGAATGCTCTTTGATTGTATGTGAACTATAAATCCTAGCAACGACAACTCCCAAATATAAAGTCTATTTTCCCGACCAGTGCTCACATTTGGGCATATTGAGTATTCATGCCAAGTTTGGTCCAGATTCATCCTTGTTTGAGTCCACAGTGCTCTCTGGATTTAGGTGAACTACAACTCCAAAACTCAAGGTCAATGCCCACCAAACCTTTCCAGTATTTTCTGTTGGTCATGGGAGTTCTGTGTTTTAAGTCTGATTTAGTTCCATTGTTGGTGGAGTTCAGAATGTTCTTTGATTATATGTGAAATATAAATACCAGCAACTACAACTCCCAAATGACAAAATCAATCCCTCCTGCCCAACCCGACCAGTATTCAAATATGGGCGTATCGGTATTTGTGCCACACTTCATCCCGCGAATGAAAATACATCCTGCATATCAGGCATTTATATTATGATTCACTAACAAAATTACAGTTATGAAGTAGCAATGAAAATAATTTTATGGTTGGAGATCACCACAACCTGAGGAACTGTATTAAGGGGATGTGGCATTAGGAAGATTGAGAACCACTGCTTTAAAGCCTAGGCACTAATCCCCACCCTGGTACTACAGCTCTCTGGCTCGGTGTGAAAGGAGGATGTATCTGTTTGTTGTGTTTGTACAACGCTAATGCACCAAACCCCACAAGGCCAGGAAGGAGGGGAGCTGATGAATACATGTATTGGGTGTATGATATTTATTTATTTATTTACTATACTTGTATACTGCCCCTCTCAGCCTGGAGGCAACTCAAGGCGGTTTACATTTGGCAATCAATGCCCCACAAGATGAAATACAGTCAAAAAAATTATATATAGTATAAACCATATAAAAACAATAAACAAATAAAATCATAAAATACAGTTCTCAGCGTCTCATCATTAAAATCATTTTCCATTGCATCGTCCTGTCTTTCCATGAGTCTCAATCAGTTATACTGCATCTGCAAATGCCTGCTCGAACAGCCGGGTCTTAACTCTCTTTCGAAATGTCAGGAGGGAGGGGGCCGATCTAATGTCCCTAGGGAGGGTGTTCCATAGCCGGGGAAGGCCCTGTTTCTCGTTCCTGCCAATCGGATCTGCAAAGAAGGCAGGACCGAGAGCAGGGCCTCTCCAGACGATCTTGAACACCTAAATGGTTCACAGGAAGAGATGCGTTCAGACAGGTAAACTGGGCCAGAACCGTTTGATATATTTGGAACAAGACAGGAATGAGAGGCCAGTGATAGGATGTACATGTCTTCTTGTATAAGGCAATAGCGGTATGTGGCCAAGGGAGAAAAAAAACATACCCAAGGGCATTGACAAGCCTTTCTCAAGCCCCACCAGCACCATAGGGCCTGGAAAAACTCCCCCTTTGGCATGTGCATGGTGTGGGATGTGAACCCTTATGAAAAGTGGTGGCAATTGCTATAAAAACTGAGTACATTTCCTCTCACCTCTCAACCTTGGGCTCTGGGTTGCCATATTATCTACCCAAACTTGTTTTACCCAAAGTCAGGACACATTGCCCTTATGCTCTTTCCCATAGTCAGATGACCCAATTTACCCTAATTAGAGCGGAAGGTTCTGCCTCTGCGTCTCAGATTTTGGCTCTGAAATCACAAGAAAGGGCTGCTGTTTACTCAGCTATCTTAATGGCCAACGGCCATGTTGCCTGGGAGAATCTCGGTGTTGTAGTCCAAGAAAATAACTTTACAAACTTTGGAAGCACACCTGCTACGCAATCATAGGCAAATTAAAACCTTGGAATTTTTTGCATGTATGTTTATTGGCAACTCTCACTTCCACCCTGAAACACAAACAAAAGATATCTCTCTTTAGGTGTGGAAATTGAATAGGAAAGGAAGCAAATAAGCACAAATAGCAAATAAGCACAAAATTATAGATTTATGTTCAAGTTGCACAAGGAATGGGGAGCAACTCATACACACTTAAAGCCCTGCCTCTTCTGACAGTTTTTATTGTAGTCTAGTCAGTCTTGTCTAGCAAAGGCTACAGAAGAGTTCACTTTTGGAAAGGTGCTACTTAGTGCAAATTATGAAAGAGGTAACCGGGAACGGAATGATAGCCAGAATGTTTTTGCAGCCAACTATTATTAACTATTGTTAAATTCACACCCTTTGTTCTTCGGCTACGGGGTATTTATAGACACCTTTCTCATGTCTTTTTCTTTTGAAAAAGAAGATAAGAATCCTGTGGAATTTCTGTGATATTTATTTCTCCTTTAACGTTGTTTCTCTTACATTACTTTAGTTATCTATTTATCTGCTAGTTGGTCTATCAATCTATGTTTTTATTGGTTTTGAATTCTGCCTTTCCTTCAAAGTTGGAGCAGAAGGTGGCTTGCAGCACATTAAAATCTCTAGTAAAGCAAATAAACCATAAGCATAAAATTTTGCATTAATTTTAAACACTAATTAAAACTCTTGAAATGCCACCTTAATAAATAAATTAAAACACTAGAAATCCAGGAGGTACATTGAGATTCAATCTGCAGCTGAAAGTCTGACTGAATAAAAAGGTCTTTGCTTGCGGGTGAAATGAGGGATGTAAGCTAAGGAAGGGCGTTTCTCAGTCTAAGGCAGGGCTTCTTAACATTTTGCACTTGTGAACCCGTTCCATCCGAGACATTTTTACATGACTCCAGGTAAAGTTAAAGGTAAAGGTTTTCCCCTGACATTAAGTCCAGTCGTGTCTGACTCTGGGGGTTGGTGCTCATCTCTAGTTCAAAGAGCCAGCATTGTCCATAGACACCTCCAAGGTCATGTGGCCAACATGACTTCATGGAGCGCTGTTATCTTCCCACTGGAGCGCTACCTATTGATCTACTCACATTTGCATGTTTTCAAACTGCTAGGTTGGCAGAAGCTGGGCCTAACAGCAGGAGCTCACCCCACTCCTCAGATTCAAACCTGAGACCTTTCGGTAAGCAAGTTCAGCAGCTCAGCACTTTATCCCACTGCACCACCGGGGGCTCCATATATGACCCCAGATATATAAATATATAAAATAGTTATAAAAAATCAAACATTTACTTTAAAACATCAGCATTTGCAAGACTTGCTAAACAGGCTGATTTCCCTTTTTATGGCGCACAGCTGAAGCATTTTCAGCAGAGTCCACTTTAAACATTGCAAGTTATTAACAGATTTACGTAAAGGGGAAATGTTCAGAATCCTTTTATTGTTACCAATTTTTTGTGACTCCAACATTGAGCTAAAGGGTCTCCATTTGGAATTGGTTCCCACAGTTTAAGAAGTAACGATGCTGGTACTAGCAGTCTACTTCCAAGGATGATCCAACTGTTTTGACCTTAATCCAACATTGTTGCAAGCTAAGCAAAGTCAGGGAAAAGTCCAATGTTTCCAGAACCCCTGAAGTGATCTCAGATTTTTTGTCATGTGGACAGTTTTCTCACTGGTCAGTCATTCACATGGGAGAAGCTGTACCATTCCACTTTCCCATGGTATCAACATAGAGGTGATACAGTAACCCCTCCTTGTTGATCATATGTCTGGGTGCTCGTTTCTGACCTCAGCCGAAGTCATGATGGGTAGGCTTTCAATGGAGCTTCTATGCTGGCATGGAAATTGTGACAGTGGCACCAAAAAACAGGAGATGTGCCAGCAGAGCAAATATGCTGCTAACCTAGCTGGGTTCATGTGGTGTTACAACCCTGTGATCACCATCAAGGTTATACTGAGGCCAGTCCGGAACATAATTCTCTGTACTGTCACCAGATTAAGTGGTCAATGTAGACAAGCCCTAAGAATGGCCACATGGAAGTTTATGACTTCATTAAACATACCTGTGGAAGTAATGTGATTGAGAGGAGGGTCTCTCCTGCAATTCTTAAAGCATACCTTTTCAAATCTAAGCCTTAATGGGCACTATAGGTTTTGTGTGTGTGTGTGTGTGTGTGTGTGTGTGTGTGTCAGGAGCAACTTGAGAAACTGCAAGTCACTTCTGGTGTGAGAGAATTGGTTGTCTGCAAGGACATTGCCCAGGGGATGCCCAGATGCTTTGATGTTTTACCATTCTTGTGGGAGGCTTCTTTCATACCCCCGCATGGGAAGCCAGAGCTGAGAGGGAGCTCATCTACGCTCTCCTTGGATTCGAACCTGCGACCTGTCGGTCTTCAGTCCTGCCAGCACAAGGATTTAACCCATTGTGCCACCGGGGGCTCCTCCTATAGGCCATAACCAGCGAATAATGAGGACATAATCCCAATTGCTAAAGAGAATATTCTCAAGTCCTAGAGTCTAATAAACTCATACTCCAGAAGTCTATGTTGTAAGGCATCTGCGTCTATAATCTAATGTAACCATTTAAGGATGATGAACAATTTCCTCTTAGACCCACTCAGCAGAACCGGTTTTACTTGAGCTTACTCCCCAAAAGAAATTGATATACTTGAGTGACAACAATGTTATAAGTGTGCTTTAAAAAAAAAAGTATGCACTCTGGATTAATTAAATTCTTCCAATGAATTGGAAGACTAAACCTGAGCATTTGCCATTTCAGAAACCAAGGGGTGGTGCCTTTATACTATTTATTAATGTTAACATTTGTTTATCCATGACCCATAAAGGCAGAAACAGAAGGCTATGTTCTCTATGAAGAGAAAGAAAATAAAAAGCTAAAAGACCAGATCATTTCCAGTTTCTAAATACACAACGCTTGTACCTGCTTGGGAATAAGCCCCATCAAACACAAACATCTATAGAAACATAAGAAACCGAGTTCTCTGGTTTCTTTTTTGATCCAGTAAATGGAATTTGATTATCATTTCCAGAATTTTCTGCTCTTAAATTGCATGTTGGTATTTACAGGCTTTAAGCTCTTTGCAGTAGGGTCAAGCAAAAGTCAGCAGCTGCAAACCTCTTAGCTTCTATGGTCTTCCTCAGGTTATCAAAAACAGACCCCAAAAGTGAAGATCAGATGAATTGTCTTGCAACGTCCTACTCTGTCCTTTCTCCCAAATTCAAAAACCACACAGAGCTACCCTGAGGGGTCTGACCCCAAGTTTGCATAAACACCACACATTTCTCCATACTTACACCGTCACTATAAGCAGGAATCGGTCTCAGATATTTCTGCTCCCTCACAAATGTTCTGTCATCAACACCTGTGGACCCCAAAATAGACTCCATTACCTGCAACACAAAAAGATCCCAGTCATAGAATCCATGGCTGACCATTCCCCCAGAAACACATTCAGTTAACCTCCACAGGCAACCTCCAGCCTGAATCTACATACTGCACAAGTATGTGTGTGTGTGTGTGTGTGTGTGTGTGTGTGTGTGTGTGTATATATATATATATATATATATATATGGGGGGGGGGGGTAGATAAGGCAAATATTATCATTCCTTCAGGCAGCAGGCACAATCCTCTCACAATACCTCTGTGCTCAACACTCTGCCTGGTCCTTTCCTGGGAACCCATTTGAACATGCCAACACCCTTTGCCACGCATTATTTCACCAGCACTGAACCACTGTCTTCATCCAGGCTGGCAGCAACACAGTTATTAGCACCCATTAACTTGGATACCACCCACATTCCTTTCCCCCACGCACCCACCAGAGGTGGACCAAGAAATAGTCACAAAATTTCAAACTGAGCAATGACATTTTATTAAAAGTCCCGTCAGACTCTGAGACCAATTAGTGGAAGCAGCAGATGGCGCTTTTCAGCCAATCAGCATGCACATCCTGGCCAGCTCCAGTCTGAGTCAATCAGCACCCAGAGCAGCAAAGGTCCTTTGCTTTGAATGGCTGTCAAACCCATATAAATGTTTCTGTATATTTTCATTGCCTAATGTCAGTTTTGGGAGTGCAGACTCTGCTGACATCCACTTTGGCCGAAGTAAATAAAAGCCTCTGTCTTTTGCTTCCAAACCATTTGTGTCTCATTCGATCTTTGGAGCTAGGCACACATGTGGTTCTTGCAATCTGGAATCACAAAACAAATTCAGTTCCAAGCATAACAGAAACAAAAAAAATGCCATTTATCCACCTCCTCACCCCTTGTCATATCAGCAAAACTTATCAGAATACCTAAGCACGCATTTTCACTAAATTTCTGGACCCCTAAGGGTGTTTGGGAATCCCATTATCCCAGACTTTTGCCATCCTTAATACATTTTGATGTTGCTTGCTTACATGTGCTCCAGTTGTTGGACAATATGCTTTGGCTCTGACTACCACTAGAATGTATAGAATTGAATTTTTCCCTTGGGTTGAAATAGTTCTTTATTCTTGGCCCAAATATTTCCCTTCTAACCCCTTTATCATAGCTCTCTCCACCATGCCTTGGCTCTATACAGGAGGGGATCAGCAACCTTGTGCGCATCTACACTGTAGAATTAATTTCATTTCACACCACTTTAACTGCCATAACTCAATGCTATGGAATTATGGGAGTTGTAGTTTGATGAGGCACCAGCACCCTTTGGCAAATTGAAACTCCCAGGATTCCACAGCTTTAAGACATGGCAGTTAAAGTGATGTCAAACTGCATTAATTCTACAGTGTAGATGTACCCAATGTCTTCTTGTGGAGATAGGGAAACACATTATGAAGAGAACCAAAAGGAAACTAACACACTCCCTCTCCTTCTGCCATCCCTCTGGTAGAAGGTGGAGCTCCCGGTGGCGTAGTGGGTTAAACCCCTGTGCCAGCTGAAGATCGACAGGTTGCAAGTTCAAATCCGGGGAGAGGCGGATGAGCTCCCTCTATCAGCTCCAGCTCCTCATGCGGGGACATGAGAGAAGCCTCCCACAAGGATGATAAAAACATCAAATCATCCAGGTGTCCCCATGGCAACATCCTTGCAGATGGCCAATTCTCTCACACCAGAAGCAACTTGCAGTTTCTCAAGTCGCTCCTGACACAACAAAAAAAATCCCTCTGATCAAATGTAATAATAATAATAATAATAATAATAATAATAATAATAAAACATTCACCTCCTTAAGATGTTTTTGGTTATCGAAAAACCCCAAAAGCAAGGGAGAGATATACAGAACTGTATGCAAGGCCTAGGGTCTACAACCAGAGCGCTATATCCTACTTTACTGTATCCCAAATAAATAAGCAGCAACATAAATTGTGATGACAGAAGGCTTTGCTGCTGAGCATCCTTCTAAGTTCATTTTTTTGTCAAGGAAATTGCTATTAGAGTGCCAGTTCTGCCAGATTTGTAATACAAAGCGTACAGTCTGTAAACTCCTGGGCTCCTGGCCAGCTACTAAGAATCCCCAGTATTGTTCCAAAGCAAGTGATGAAAAAATCAAAGTGATCACAATTACATGATTTCAAAGCAAAATTAATTCAATTTTGGTGCTCTAAGAGTACGTCAGCGTGGATGGCGATATAATCCAGCTTTTATAGAAACGGCTTGCCTATACCATACCAGTTCTAGAGCTCAGAAAAGTTAGATTTTGGACTACATCATACATCACCCACGGCGCCCAGGTGCAAACAAACACATTTTGAAGCTTTGTCTAGATCTACTGATGGCAAGAGGAAAGCAAACAGGTCAACACAAACATGCAAACAGAAATGAGGGAGAAAGATTTGTTTTCAGACTCTCAATGTAATGCAATTAATATAAGTAGCAGAACAAGATCTTTGCCACTGCAGTGACGCAAGTGTGAGAAACAGGGCAGGAGGCCTCTGTGAAGCCTTATCTGCTTGGTTCTTTGTACTGAGAAGCACCAGCATTTTGTTTCTTGAATGCCTCTGAGCGGCTATTCACAAACATCTGCAGTCTGCTGGTTTGATTGTGTCATTGGGAAGGGAAATTGTTTAGATGGTGCTGTGCTCAGCGACAGATGTCAATTGGGAACAAAAAGCAAAGCCTCATTATTCCATTGATACTGAGGGTTGCTTCCCTTTGGCACATTTTGAATTGTATTATATGGTTTTGCATCTCTTGATGCAGCCCAGAGAGGAGGGCTGGATCTACACTGCCCTATATCCCAGGATCTCATCCCAGAGTATTATCTGTTCTGAACTGGATTATATGAGGCTGAAATCGAGCAATTTAAAGCAACCGTGGATAGTGAGATCCAGGCTGTGGATAGCGAAACCCAAATCCCGTTAAGCGGGTGACTGGTACAGGCAGCAGGCCGCCTATAGACTATCCTTCTCTGTCTAGCACCCCCTTTTGGCTTCCATAAAGAAAATGGAGCAGTACCAAATATACAAAACCAGTATGAAACTGCATTAAATGGTTAGTGTAGATGCCCTGAGCCCCTTACATTGAAATGGCATCCCTTATTATTGTTGTTGTGTCAGGAGCGACTTGAAAAACTGCAAGTCGCTTCTGGTGTGAGAGAATTGGCCGTCTGCAAGGACATTGCCCAGGGATGCCCGGATGTTTTGATGCTTTAACATCCTTGTGGGAGACTTCTCTCATGTCCCCGCATGGGGAGCTGGAGCTGATAGAGGGAGCTCATCCGCGCTCTCCCCAAATTCGAACCTGCGACCTGTTGGTCTTCAGTCCTGCCGGCACAGGGGTTTAACCGACTACACCACCGGGGGCTCCTATCCCTTATTATAAAAATGGTAGAAAGGAATTCCAGACAAGAATCAATCAGGGCCAGCTAACACTTCCAAACAAAGGATCCTCCCAGGCAGCAATCAGCCAGGTTACAAAGCTTGCAAGGCCATTGAATACTAATCACGGTGGCCAATTGCAGCATTCACATTTGCCTCAAGCAGACAAGAGTTCTTTCTTCCATCTTGGATATTCCACAGATATATACACCCCACTTGCTTATTTTCCAACAGAGCTTACAACCCGTCATAGATGTGGGCGAAACGTCAGGAGAGAATGCTTCTGAAACATGGCCATACAGCCCGGGAAACTCACAGGATGGCCATGAAAGTCTTCGATCACACATTGCAGAAAAGAAGGAATTTTTTTTAGAATCAGAAAGGGGGGGGGAGATTAATTTTATTTCCAGCCGCGGGTGGCTGAAACCGCGGATACGGAGTGCCACCGAGGAGAGGAGGCGAAGCGGGTGAGGAGTGAGGCGGGGGGGGGGGGGCGCGAGAAGGAGCCCGGCGCGCGGCCTCCCCATTCCTCTGCGCGCCTTGGCCTTCCTGGCGGGCTGCGGGTGGGCGGCGTCTCCGGCAGGGGGCGCTGTGCGAAGGGGTCTCCGCGCCCTGCTGCTCCCCGGCCGGCTCCGCGAGGCGCAGGAGCGAGAGGGGCGCTCCGAGGAGGCCTTCCCCAGACCCCCTCCCCTCCCTCCTCCTCCTCCTGATCCGGGACCATGTTCACCAGCACCGGATCCAGCGGCCTGTGTAAGTCGGCGGCGCCTCCCCCCTTCCTTCCTTCCTCCTTCCCTTCCCTTTCGTTCCCCGCTTTTCTCTGCGAAGGCCACGGTCTCCTCCCTCTTCCGCCCTACTGGCCCCCCTCCCTCCCTCCCTCCCGGATCCAGAGGCTCGTTTGAGGAGCCAGCCAGCCAGAAAGAGAGCGCGCGAGCGAGTGAGCGAGTGGGTGCGCGCGCTTCTGGGTTAGCCCTTTCCTGCGGGCGGAGAGGGATCTGCGTTGACGCAACCAGGACTCTTCTGTTCCAGACATGAGCGCCTTCCCCGCGGGCACGCTCCTCAGCCGCGCGCCCCCTCGTGGTCGAACCTCACAAGGCCGCCTGCTGCCTCCTCCTCCTCCTCCATTGAGAGAGTCACAGGCCTGAAAACATACTATGCTCTGTATATTGCTTTAGCAAAAACTTAAAAAAAAAAGGATTTGTAGGAATTTGTCCCCCAAAGCCCAGAAATGGCTTCTGATTTGCTGCATCAACTGAATGAATGGCGTTTGCCCTGGAAAGATTGCTATTTCAATTATTTGCTAAATGTTTTTAAATTGTATTTTATTTTGTTGGGGGCATCAAATTGTGTCGACTGTAAACTGCCTTGAGTCACCTTCGGGCTGAGAAAGGCGGTATATAAATACCATGAATAAGTATTGCTTTGTTATATTTAATGGCATCAAATTGTGCCAAATGTAAGCTGTCCTGAGTCCCCCTTTGGAGGTTGAGAAGGACAGGGTAAAAATACTGGAAATGAATAAATAAATAATCATTTATTGTGTTGCCAGAGCTCATGGTGGTACAGTAGGTTAAACCCTTGTGCCGGCAGGACTGAAGACTGACAGGCTGCAGGTTCGAATCTGGGGAGAGCGTGGATGAGCTCCCTCTGTCAGCTTCAGCTCCCCATGCGGGGACAAGAGAAAAACCTCCAACAAAGATGGTAAACAGCAAAACATCTGGGCATCCCCTGGGCAACGTCCTTGCAGATGACCAATTCCCTTACACTAGAAGCAACTTGCAGTTGCTCAAGTCATTCCTGACTTGAAAAAACAAACAAACTTCCAGAGCTTTATGAAATCCTTTTGGAGTTGGTATCAGTGAAGGAAAAACAACAGTTGTTTCCCGTGAGCTATATCTATATGCATTTTCATCACTTGTAGAGCTGAGCCATTAAAAGATAGCTGATGCATTTGAATGAAATATTGCAGTTTTAGCCTTATTAACTCTTTCAGCACTTTTGCATCACCTCATATAGTGGTTTTTAGTAAATAAACACTTATCCACTAGTCATTAAGTCCACTGAAACATATCTATGTAAGAAACAATCCATGATTATTAGAAACATTTATTTACTCAAATGGCAGTTTCTCAAGTTGCTCCCGACATGGAAAAAAAATTGGGTGCACCTACCCATTTTGGGATTTGTAGTTTCACAAGGTATTTTGCCTTTTCTATCAGAGGATGGACCTACGCAGTAAAGATGATGCAGTTTGATACCACTCCGTAATGGTTCGACGCTGTGCGATTATGGGACTTGTAGTACTATAAGGTCTTCAGCCTTCTTTGGCAAAGTGCTGCTGCCTCATCAAACTACAATTCCCAAGTTTCAGTTGCGGTCGAGCCATGGCAGTTAAAGCAGGGTGAAACAGCATTCGTTCTACTATATAGATGCACCCTCCCCCAACTGAACTACAAATCCCCCAATTGAGATATAGCTGTTAAGTATCAAACGGCTGTAATTGGACAGTGTGGATACATCCCGAGAAAGGGGTTCAAATCTTGTAATAGACTTTCAGATCTTGCCGAGAAGACCCTATGGGAGGCTTACCTTCGGGTGGCTCTAAGTCAGAAATGACTTGAAGGCACACAACACACAGATATTTTGTCTTATCTAATGTCAAAGTATATACGTATATTTCAAACCCATGTCATCTGACAATACACAGAATCTGTAGTGCTGTTCTTTACAAAGTCACTTTGGAGTTAGATCCCATTGACGTCAGTGGGGTTTTGCCTTAAAGTAGGTATATGTACATTTTTTATTGTGTTGGAAGTGACTTGAGGAACTGCAAGTTGCTTCTGGTGTGAGAGAATTGGCAGTCTGCAAGGACTTTGCCTGGTGGACGCCCAGATGTGTTACCATCCTGAGAGAAGCTTCTCTCATGTCCCCGCATGGGAAACTATAGCTGACAGACGGGAACTCACCCTGCTCCCTGAATTTGAACCACCAACCTTCAGGTCAGCAGTTCAGCCAGCACATAGGTTTAACCCATTGCACCACCTGTTGCTTGTATCCAGTGCTTTAGATAAAAATGAGTCATAAGGTAAATTGTGATTCCAGATCAGTCACAGAGCTTATATATACTCTTTACAGGATATGTGTCTTTGTTTTTGTGTTTAGAGCCCCATTTTACATTTTTTTTAAAAAAAATCAAAATTCTATGCATCTTAAACTCACAATCTGTGTTATGTTGCTGTGAATGCCTACATTTTGGCATTCCACCAATGTAATCCTAAAATGATGTTCTGGAGAGTAAGGGCCTTTCCATACAGCCATATAACTCAAAATATCAAGGCAGAAAATCCCGCTATATCTGCTTTGAACTGGGTTATCTAAGTCCTCACTGCCGTATATTCCAGTTCAAAGCAGATCATGTAGGATTTTATTCAGCTGTGTGGAAGGGGCCTAAATCATGCTGAATGTATATTTTACAGAACAGTTTACAGCAGCACTCTTCAAACTGCTAATAATTGGCTACTGGTTACCGGAGGTTTTCCAGGAGTGAAAGAAACACTTGTAGTCAGTGGGTGAATAACAGCAAAGGTTATGCCCATATGTGTGATTCTCACCTATCTGTAGTGGAGCTCTGCTTCTTAAACTGTGGGTTCTGACCCCAAATGGGGTCCCGTTAGCTTAGTGTTGAGGTCCCGAAAAAATGGGCAACAGTCAAAGGTTTTTGAATGTCACCTAGTGGCTGTTTAAACATCCCATGATATCTTTAGCGACAGCAATACAGTACAGTGGACTGCAGAAAATTCTTCAGCTGTACTTTATGAAAAGGAAAAATAAGTAATTTAGCAAGCCTTGCAAATGCTGATTCATTATTAGTAATTGTTTGATGTTATAGGTATTTTATATATTTTTATACTAGGGGTCACATAGAAAAATCCTTGAGCCGAAAGATGTTGCAAGTGGAAAATGTTTAAGAATCTCTGCAATAGAGGACTGCTGTTGTTGGAAAATATTATACTCCTCCAAATTTCCAGTTTCTTCTGCAAACCCTTAAAACTGGCACTGGAACATGCCCAGTGGGGAGTGAAGTAAACTGGTGAAGCCTTGAGTACAAGGCAGAATGATGAAGTATTGGAAGTCATAGCAAATGTCTCAAAACTAAAAAAGAAAACCTCTAACTGACCCTCTTTTGTTTCCACCCCTGAAAGAAATCATAGTGGACTACATTCATTATTTTGATCAAACCCTTTCCTTATCCTGCTTGCAAAGATCTATTTGAGTCTACTGATAAAATATTTCACACGGGATATCCGCTGCACCCCCAATTTGAACTGTTTATTCTTAGGATGTTTCAGGGCACTTCCATTTTGAGCTTGGGTTTCTAAAATAGAAGCAGTCATGCTATAAATGAATTGTGGGTCAAATAGGTTTAGAGTTTACAGCATGCATCAATCCGACAAATTATAGTATGGTGCTAAAGTGTTTATTATACCTCTAAAATTAGCATGCATTTGCATTTTGAAATGTGCTGCAGGACCAAAGTTGTTTTTATAGAGAATTGTACTTTCCTCTGTGGTTGACTTTCACATTTACTGGTATATGTTGTTTACAGCTCTGGCTACTCGCCCTTGTGATATAAGTAAAAACAAGTGCTCACATCCTGTCTGCTAGTGTTTGAAGTGTGTAAAAATTGAAATGTCTCAAATGAAAACTGATGGCAGAGAAGTGGTATGTCTATCTCTGTATGATGCAGACAAGCATGGCTAATGTTAGTACTTAATACGTTTGAGAAGATGGGGAAGATACTTGTTTTATTGTAGTGTAGGCAAGTGTTCCATTTTTACATTTATGAAACAATATGACCCTCAAACATCTCTGGTTTAGAAATGTCTCTGTGGGACACTTTAGTCAGACAAATTCATTTTTTCCTAACCTAATATGCATAGAAGTACATCTATAATGTTTAAATGCAAGGCTGTCATTGGCAAGTGCCTCCCAAAGACTAGAGGTCCCTACAAATACTTTTCTCAATGTGTCTGGCTATAGCAGTGGTTCTCATCCTGTGGGTCTCCAGATATTTTGGCCTTCAACTCCCAGAAATCGTAACAGCTGTCAAACTGGCTGGGATTTCTGGGAGTTGAATGCCAAAACACCTGGGAACCCACAGGTTGAGAACCACTGGGCTATAGGAAAATGACATTGTGCCACTATTGATCCCCAGATTATCTCCACACTTCATTCACTTGCCAGATACAATTTTATCATATAAATAAAAATGTTATTGGGGTAAAACAAAAAGCTTATTATTTATTAAATGTAGAGAACAATTTAATGTATTTTGAGTTGTCTTTGAGGACAATCCCCCTTCACTTTGTTTCATTGAACTAATTCCAAGTGTTCATGGGAATAAGGTCTTAAAAGTATAAACATATTACAGTACAATGTTATACAGAAGTAAGCCCTAATAAATTCTGTGGGTCTGATCCCCCCAAAGTATGTATGTAGGGGAATCCAGCATTAACTTTGTATAAGCAGAATTGTAGAAATACCCATATTAGGGAGAAAACTGCAAACTGCTCCACTACATTCTACATAAATTCATAAATCATAAATATTTCCTTCTGAAAAGTAGGGAGAAAAATAAAAAAGAAACCATAAATTTTGTAGTAAGAAAAAACAAGTCCGTTATTTAGAAAAGGAGATTCTCCTGAAGTCATAGTGACTAGAAATATCTTTAGATATTAGTTAAATGCCATAACATTTACTTACTTGCTATATTTCTACCCTGCTCTTCTCATCTCGAAGTGGACTCAGACTGACTTACAGTTATAGCAAAATCCATGCTGTGCTACAAATACAAATGTACAAATACAATACATTGAACAATTAAAACACTTGAGTTCTAGAGTATGGATCTTAATATTCTAATGGTGTAGATATATGAAAATGAACAGGTTGTATATGTAACTATAGTTCTTTGAGTGGTCATTTGTTAGAGCTCTTACCACCCATAGTCACTTCGTACTCTTACTTTCTCTTCTAAACCCTCAATTTAATGGATTCTGAAGCAGCAGTATCAAAGAAACTAAAGAACGGCAGAACTCGAGAATGGAAGGATATGGAGGGCTATGTGAATTTAAAGGTGACTGCTTAAAGAAGTACAGTTACCGGCATAAACCTATCCTGCACATGATGGATTAATGCTTGAACCAAGAAAATCCCTAAAGATGGCAGAAAACAAATCTCTTTGTCATTTGCCTGGAAAGTAGGCCATGGTTGCGTGAGAATCTAGTATGGCACCAATGAATTTTACAGCTTCCGATGGTACCAGATGAAACTTAGTCAAAGCCTAAAGAATTGAGCAGGTGGAGCATAATATTGATATCATAGAATAATATGTCTCATGAATGGACAACATGACACTATTTGTCAATGTAAGGTAACATGCCAACCCTTGTTGCCTGAACCAAGTGGCCACAAGTGCCATCTGTTTTGTGAAAATCTGAGGAGCAATGGATGGTCTAAAGAAAAGGATGTAAAACCTATAGGCCCGGGTCTAATGGGGTATTGGGCCTGTGGGGACTCATTTCTGGGTAGTCCTGGGAGTACCCGGGGGTGAGTCCCCATTGCCATCTCGCACCTTTAAGGCTCCTGGAGCCCAAAGGTGAGGGATGACACCCGCCCTTCCCTCAACCCCAAATTTATCCTTAAAATTTAAAGAAAATGTAGTTGACCACTATATGTTCCCTTCTGGCACCCTCCTGGAGCTAGGAAATGATGCGCCAGGAGAGGGTGGGGTGGGGACAAGGATGAGGACGAGGAGGGAGCATATGATGGCCAGGTACATTTTCTTCAACCTTTAGAGGTAAATTTGGGGGGCTGTGGGGTGGCTGCATGCTATCCCAATTTTAATCGAGATGGCATATGGCGCAGATTTTTAAAACCCGCTTTGGTGCAGATTTTTTAAACTTGCTTTGGCGTGGATTTTAATCCTGTCTGGAAGCACCCTCAGTCACACCAAACCAAGGCAAACCACCATCCACATTGCAGTCAAAGAGAAAGTACAATCCAAACCAAAGAAATCCCAAAACCAGAAGAAAGCCAGGTCAAAATCCAAATCAACTGTATAGTCAAGAAAACCGAAAGACAGTAATTCTTAGAACAGTTCCTTCGATGCTGCTGTGGATGAAAAGGAACTGAGGGTTTAGGCAAGACATGTTGGGAACTAAGGATGTGGGGACTAAGTCTGGGTTGGATTCCCCCCCCCCCCAATATTATGTAATAATTATTAAGGGTTCCAGACAATGCATTGCGCAGGTGCAGATAACCCAATTTATGTAAGTCACAGGGACCATGAAGAAGAACTTCACACAGCACCTTTATATAACTAAAACATTGTCATTATATTACTGTATTTTATTTATTGTTAAAGGGGGCAGGGATCATACAACTGGTTTTCAAGCATTCCCAAAGTTTCCAATTGGGAAACCAAAAACCAAAAACAAAAGCTTCAGGAAAAAGTAAAGGAAACCCCACCCCACACTTGCTATATTTTTTCTAGGTTTTCGCCTCTATAGCTTTTACATTGATTAAACAAAATAAAAATGCCTGTTATTTGCCTAACGTTGATTTATTGTAGTCATAATCAGTTTGTTAGCTTATGCTGGATTTGGAGGGAGATTGTTTCATCTTGATATAAAAATATTTTCTTTAGCTTGTTTTCTTCACATATTCATAACTGAAATATCCTTTTATTTACCTACATGTGTGTATGTGTGTTTCCTTTTAAAGATAAAGCACCTTTGTCAAAAGGCCTTTTAATAATCCCAAGCACCTTCTCACTTTTGTTGGCTCTACTCTTTCAACAATACCAGAAGTTCTTTGTGTACAATCTACAAGCAGTGAAAGAAGAATTTCAGGTAAACAGCCATTCTTTTTATAAAACTGTACATATTGACACATAGTCATTAAGCAAGATACATTTTATAGGTTAGGATTTCTGTAGACCGTTTTGTTTTGTTTTAATATCTTAGATACACAATGTATTCTCTGCATTTTAGATGTGGAATCCTTGTGGTTTGAAGGTCTGATGTAAGACTATTCAGTTAATACTGTTAATATTGTTTTGAGCTCATATGTCAAACTGATGTAGCTGCCAAAGAGGACCTGGTAGAAGAGGTCAACTCTGTTGGCTTACCTCTTTTTATTTACTCAAACTTTAGGAAGAGTTTTTGCATAAATGTTCCTCCTTCGCCATATATTGACTGTTTTGTAGGTCTCAAATCAAAAGGCCAAAGGATTTGATCAAGCGGGAGACTCAATTATAGTTTTTGTACAAGGAATGTGTGCGTGCACTTGTGTGATACCATTGCTTATTGGAGACCTTGCTTTCAGTATATGCATTCCAATATACAATCGAGGGTGCTGTAAAAGTCTCCAGTGAGAGCCCTGGCTTGTATCAAAGCAAAATGACTCGGCAGTCTGCATAACATTATGAATGCTTAGAGCTCAGCCTGTCAAGCCTCCAGTAAAAAGTATGTGCTAGTGATGCAAGAGAGAAGGTGTTATGACCTGAGTACCTCAAGTCCATGAGTTGTTCAACAGGAGTAGTATGTGCCTTGTGGTCCTTGGCACATACAGCAAATGTAATCAAGGGGTTATGTTCTCGCCTACAAACCATGTACAGTATTTACTCAAATCTAATGCTTACCGTTTTTGTTGAAAATATCCTCCCAAAATTAGGGTGTGCATTAGATTCGCGTAATACAGTAATCTAAGTGTTGAGCCAAGGCAAAAAGGGAAGCTGCTTCAAGAGCACCTGGAGCTCCTATTGATGGGTATCATCTTTAATTTAATTGCCATGGCTCAATGCTATGCAATCCTGGGATTTGTGGTTTGGTGAGGCATCAGCATTCTTTGGCAGCTCCCATGATCCCAAACTACAGCCACCATGACGCCATAGCATTACACCAGGACAGTCAAAATGGATTAATTCTACAGCATAGATGCACCCCAAGGTTTTCTTTTCAATTGCTGGAAGTTTTGGTGTTCTTACACTTTTGTTTTTGAAGAAGGAATTTTAAGCAGGCAGGCACTGTAATGGATACCTTTTTGGACAAATTACAAAGAGGGCACCTTTTGTTGCTGCATATTACATTCACCAGCAATTACTTTTTTTTTTTCGTTTCAGAGTTTTGAAAACTTTGTTGTGCATTAGATTTGATTCCGCATTAGACTCAAATAAACAGGCTATCACTTGTGGCCGATTATGATTGCCTTTCATGTGTAGAATCTTGGTAGTGCATCCATAAGTAACCATAGAGACCTATTGTGGATCTGCATGGTCTTTTGCAGTGAGGACATCAATTTCCAGGTGGAAGGCAGACCAGACAAGGGTTGGCTTGACGCACCTTCTTCTTGACACATTTCTCTCTTTTGCCCTCCATTCATGCCTCTTTGAATCTCACAGCACTGTTGGTCACAGCTGAACTCCAGTCACAACACTTGAAGGCCAGGGCTTCCCATTTCTCAGTGCCTTTGCTACAGTTTTTACGGTTAGCTTTAAGCCCATCTTTAAATCTCTTTTGCTGTCCACCAACATTCCCTTTTCCGTTCTTGAGTTGAAAGTAGAGTAATTGTTTTGGGAGATGGTGATCAGGCAAAGATAAGCCCATTTTTAAATCTCTTTTGCTATCAACCAGCATTCTGTTTTCCATTCTTGAGCTGAGAGTAAAGTACAGTAAAAGCTTTGGGAATAGTTTAATAAACAAATGGTGATACGTATTGAACCCTCTTGCTTATCTCCCCATAGCGTTACCCAGTTGCTTATCTCCCCATAGCGTTACCCACTTCTCCCATAGAAATTTTGCCCAGATAAGCTTAGCTGATGTACAGCATGAGAGCATTCACTTAGCAAAAATTAAGAAGATTGTACAAAGTGAACACGGAGAAGCAACTGCCAAGAGGAGAGGGGTAGCTTCCTCCCTTTGTAAGGACTTCATTGCTGTTTATATCCAGCAGACAATGCCAGCAACCCCCTGCTTTATGCATATTGTATGCACTCAACTATAAATCAATTTTTTGGATAAGTTACAGGCAGGTTTTGGCTCAAAATTACTGAATTTGCTGTAATTCATGGGTACATCCAAGGGGCATATAACAAGCAAATATTTTCCTCCCCTTTTAAAAATGCATGTGGGGAACTTACTTAGGAAAAGCTAAAGAGAGGGAAAGGATCTGTTTATTTGATGAGTTACACTTGGGGCGGATGTGCATTGCATTACTGGTCTTAAAATCTATCTCTAAACTTATACAGTTAGAGATAGTGAAGATATCAAAGGGGAGGGGAAACTGTAAAGGCAAATGGCATTTCAGCACTGAAGGGAAAGATGTGGCAAGAGAGAGAGAGAGACAGACAGGAGAATGTATGTGAGAAGACTGGGTGTTGTTATGGTGACCCCAACTCATGTTTCCCATGGCTGGTCTAAACAATGCACATGAAAAAAAGGCAGCCCTCCCTCCACCTTCATCTTTTTTTTTGAACCCAAGCAATATTCAACAGCAATGGAAGGAATGTAAAGTGCAGTTGGTGCCTGGGGCTTGCTGCAACTCTACTGCTGCCCTTTGTTATAATCTAGAGGGGGAGTGCCAAACCTCATAAGGCTTGTACAGTAAGCCCCTATTAAAATGGTGGAGGGCAGTAGTGGAGGCAGCAGCAACCAGAGGCTGGATTGATTTCCTCCATGAATTCAAATGTATAATATTGTGTACATTTTTTTCATGCCGGGAGCGACTTGAGAAACTGCAAGTCGTTTCTGATGTGAGAGAATTGACCGTTTGCACAGACGTTGCCAAGGGAATGCTCGGATGTTTTAACCATTTTGTAGGAGGCTTCTATCATGGGAAGCTGGAGCTGACAGACAGGGGCTCACCCCACTCCTTGGATTTAAATCTCTGACCATTTTGTCAGCAGACCATTAGGTTTAACCCATTGTGCCACTGGGGGCTCCATTGTGTAAATTTGAAATCATGAATGTTGCGCCTGCAGATAAGTGCCTGTCCAGACCTGACTCTGCAGAGGCACTTAACCTGGAGGGAGAGGAAAGACAAGGGTGTCATCCACACCTTGTTGCTGTACCTGTTGCCCCAAATGCAGAAAGTACAGAGCTTATCACACCAGGTTTGTTGTCAACTGTTTCCAGCTTTGACCTGTGAATAGGTCGGCCTAGGTTTTTAGACTAATTTTTAAAGACCAAATTAATAGTTGAGTACATGCAGTAAACTGCAGCAAGTCACAAAGACAGAGATCTGACCTTTTTAATTGCAGTGTGGGTTTGAAATGAGCATATGATGTTTAACGTTGCTTTAAGCTTACCTGGGTGAGTGGAGAATGCAGACATCCCTTTGTTTCCTTTGTGGTTTGTCTTTGAAATAGGAGGTAAAATGCTGTTCCAGTAATAACAGTGCACTTTGCTGAAAAGTTTTGATTTGACCACTATTAACCATTTTTATGACTTTATAAGACAAATTGAAAGTGCCACGGACCAGTGGTTTTCCAATTAGAATAGGACACTTTTTCCTAAGCGCTGAGGAATCCCAACTGCATCAGCTAAGTGTGACTTCATTTAATGTGAACTTTGCAAGAGAAACATAATAAATGTATTTTGCATTTGTATAAAACAACTTTCCAAAAATATAAGTAACTTCGAGAAAAATTCACACATAACTCTTTTCTGCTATTTGTGTCATTTTGCATTGCAAATCCATGATAATCTCAAACCAAAACACATCTCTTAAAATAATTCCTGGAGTATGTAGGAAAATTCCTTATACCTGTGTATTTTTTTTCTTTTTTAGGTTTGGAGGCTTCTATGTGGGCGAACAGTATGCCTTGATCTCAAAGACACATTCTGCAGCAGTTTGCTCATCTACAACTTTAGGATATTTGAAAGGCGATATGGAAGCAGGAAATTTTCAGTAAGAGAAAGTTCTGTTTCCTCTCATGTTTCACATGCAATACAATTGAAAAAGTTCTGTTCTTGAACCTATTTTCCATCTAAATATATCACTAAACCTTAAAATCCAGCTGTCACAGCTCATAGGGATATTGTAGAACAACACATGATTTTTTTTCTTGCATGTTTGCTACCTTTAGGTGTCAGATAGCTAGAAAGTAGAGAGCAAATGTGAGTGCTTTTATTTATTTTATTTTATTTATATTCTGCCTTTCTCACAGGATGGAGTAATTTTAACTCTGTCATTACATTGTTTCTTGCTATTGTGTATCTTCAAGTTACTTCTGACTTATGGTGATCATAAGGCGATCCTTTCATGGGGCATTATGGGGTATCTGCTTTGAGTCTAGTTTGTACAGCGATAAAGTGGTGTGTTATTATTATTAATAATAAAAGGTAAAGTTTTCCCCTAACATTAAGTCTAGTTGTGTCTGACTCTGGGGGTTGGCCTCATTTCCATTTCTAAGACAAAGAGCCGCCATTGTCTGTAGACACCACCAAGGTCATGTGGCCAGCATGACTGCATGAGTGCACTTACTTTCTGGCAAATGCAGTACCTATTGATCTACTCACATTTGCATGTTTTTGAACTGCTAGGTTGGCAGAAGCTGGGGATAACAGCAGGAGCTCACCTTGTTCCCCAGATCTGAACCACCAACTTTTCGGTCAGCAAGTTCAACAGCTTAGCGCTTTAACCTGCTGTGCCACCAGGGGGCCCATTAATAAAAATAATAATAGCAAATTTGTTCCTCTGAAACTGAGAGAGTGTGACTTACCCAGGTCATTCAGAGGATTTTCATGGCTGAGCATGAGATTGATTTGCAATCTCATAGTCCAGCACTCAAAACACCATGCCATATAGAATAGAGATCTATAGATAGAAATGTATTTTTCCACTGTTGTTGCTTGCACTAGGCTAATCCAAACCAGGTACAATTAATGCTACAGAGATTCTCCCGTTGTTTCATTGACAATGCTGCACTCAGCTTGTACACTTCATGTGGTGTATTTGGATATTCTTCAGAGCTTTCAGTAATTTGTGTGGCCTATAGTCCCTATTTCATTTTGATTGTGTACTTAGTTTCTCAATTATTTTCAGATTTTGTGTTTTATGTATTGCTTGCTTTTCTAAGATATAATTTGTGTTAGTCTAACAATGTCACCCAGCTACTATTGCCAGATGTCCTAATTTTGAAAGTTCAAAAATTTGGACATGCTAGTTAGCTATATGGAAAATCTAATATATTTCTAAATTAGGATGCTTGCAGTCTCCATTAAGCCTCTTTCAGCACCCTTTTTGTCTAAAAGTGAGAAGTATGGAAAGCAATGGCCCAGTTTTGCAAAGAAAGATGTCCTATTTCAGATACTGATCCTTCATGCTTTCTATTTTCCAGTCATTTTTGCTGGGCTCTTGGATGCTGTCAGTGTTGTTTGACCTACTCCTGGTAGAAGCTGTGGAGTATTCTTTTGGCCTGACGATCAATAGCTTGCCTTCAGGATTGTAAGTAGCTGTAAGAAGCTTGCTGATTTTTTTAGTTTCAAGTGATTTCGTTTTAAAAACATTGTAACAGTCCTTTGTTATTTCTGCTGCCGCATATTAGCCCAGTATTTTCTTATCCGGATCAAGTCAGGTATGGTTGATTGTTAAGAGCCATAATAAATGATCATATAAATCACGTATGGGCAAACTTTGGCCCTCCAGGTGTTTTGGACTTCAATTCCCACAATTCCTAACAGCCGGTTGTGGGAGTTGAAATCCCAAACACCTGGAGGGCCAAAGTTTGCCCATGCCTGATATAAATGCACACTCAAGATGAGTGTCCAAAATTACTGCTAAATACATTTACTGTTAATCTGTGCCTTAGAACACAAAGAATATTGAAATTATGACCTAGACATTTCAAATATGTTCCTGCCCCATGTCATTTATAATACTACAATTGAATGTTTCATTTGCCTTTAGTATAGTCATCATAATGCCAAAATTTGATTTTCTGTGTATATTGTGCTGTTGTATCTTGTGTTGTGCAGTCCCTGATTATCTGAGATCATACCCTGAAGGTGTGTATCATATCCAAGCAGTAGCCAATAGGAATAATTATTACTGACAAATCTGGAAAAAAATGTGGAAACGTGGAATGCATTTTTGCTAATATCTCATCTAACCTCTAATGATCTCTTTTTAAAAAATTAGCTCTGAAAATAACCCCAGTGTTTTTGTCAAAAATATCCATTCTATTTGATATACCAACTCTCTCAAATTACCAAAATTAACAGCTTTGTTTTCTATCGGTCTATAAATATTTCTATACAACCAGAAGTATATGGGATTTTTTGTTGAACATAATGTATTTATGTGAATGTTATTTTTCCAGAAGTCAACACTTGTGAGTGTGCTAATTGTAAGACCATATGGGGAAATAATTTGGCACTCTAGGTGTTTTTAGACTGCAATTCCCAGTTGCCACAGTCAGCATAGGCAATGGTTAGGCAGGCTGAAAGTAGCAGTTGAACAACATATTGAGCGATTTATGATTTAAACCAAAGGTGTCACACTGTGGCCCTCCAGGTGTTTGGGACTCCAATTCCCAGAAGGCCCAGCCAGCTTGCCCAATGTCCAGGAATTCTGGCAGCTGAAATCCAAAACACTTGGAGGGCCACAAGTTTGATAGCTCTGATTAAACAGTATTTACTTACTTAGGTGATCCCTTGTTGCCCGAGTGTGATGGCCTTCCAAGTGCAGTGTCTTGGCGGTGGATACATAGGTGACTGTAGAGCCTGATTCTTGACCCGCATGTTCTTTCACAGTGAGGACATCGGTTTCCAGGAAGAGAAGGCAGTCCCAATCAGAGTTGGTTGACGCGCCTTCCTCTTGTCATGTTTCTCCCTTTTGCCCCCCATTTGTGCCTCTTTGAATTCTACAGCACTGCTTGTAACAGCTGACCTCCAGTTAGAGCACTCAAGGGCCAGAGCTTCCCAGTTCTCGGTGTCTATGTGATTAAACAGTATACCTTTTTGGTAACACAAAATCTATTAAGCTTACCAGCTTAATATTAACTTCATTAAATGTTGTTGTAACATATTCAGTTGTACTGTTCCTGATTGTCTGGAATTACACACTAAAAATGTGTTTTAAAAAAGTGCCTACATGCTTCCTGGAGGGAGTGGTTGTCATTAGAATTAAAATACGATAGATAATAAGCCTTTATGATAATAAGCTGAAAAGATTTGTCCGATTCCCTGATGCCACAGGCTGCCATAGTGTACTGAACTGTCAGAAAGCAATAAAATGTTTTAAATACTTGTTTTGTACATATCTTTCAAGTAAATAACATGTTTATTTTGAACTCAACAGATTAAAATAACAAAGACTTTCTTTATATTTTATTATCATAGAAAGCCTGTTAATTTGACAACACCAGGTCAAATTTATGCCCCTACTTTATAGAATCATAGAGTTGGGAGAGATCACATGGGCCATCTAGTCCAACTTCCTGCTAAACAGAAAAAGCACAATCAAAGTACCACTGACAGATGGCTATCCAGCCTCTCTTTAAAAGCTTCCAAAGAAGCTTTCATCACACTCTGAGGCAGAGAATTCCACTGTTGAACAGCTCTTACGGTCAGGAAGTTCTTCCTAATGTTCAGGTGGAATCTCCTTTCCTGTCATGTGAACTCATTGCTCCAAGTCCTAGTCTCCAGGGCAGCAAAAGTCAAGCCTGCTCCCTCCTCCCTATGACATCTTTTCAGATATTTGAACATCATTTATTTATTTTTATCCTGCTTTTCTTCCAGAAACAGGATTTATGGTGATCATGTCTCCTCATCTCCATTTTCTTCCCTTATTTTTGCACTAGACTTTTCCCCACTGTTTCACTAAAGCATGCTCAGAGAGAGGAAACACATTTTGCCCAAGTTTCTTTGCCCTGGATTGCCTTCAGGGGGCATCTCAGGCTTGTTTGCATATGAGGAGGTATTTGCACTCTGGAAATAATGGACTGTATTCTGTCAGCTGCTATTGCTGAAATATCTATTGCAAATGAAATGTTTGATTTAGAAATAGAAAGTTTCCTACACGTGTTAATTTGTTGGCAGTATTGTGAACATTCTGATATAATATTTTTATCTGTGTCTCAAATCAGTTCTGCTGTATTAAATTCTGCAGTTTCCAGAAAGTAACATAATAAGAGGTTAATGGCAAAGCAGGAAAGAGAAAAAAAATAATAAGTAAATAATGAATACAAAGTGGAATTTAATAAATATCGGGAATCTCGATTCATTTCATGTAAGAGAAGTTTGCCTCTTTATTGGGGAAAATCAGTTTCGAGATAGGATTAATAAAATTGTTTCTTTGCCAAAATGCCGTGATTACTTTTGATTTATTCTAAGCTTTGCCATTCTTTATTTAAGTAAGATTGCCTTGTTTTATTCTTTTTATATCATCTCACTGTTGATGTTGCTTAATGACATCATGCTACCAGATCGCATACTTTTCCTCCGCACGCTTCGAAGGTAATTGCGATAAAGCATGACACTGATTACCCGGGCCTGAAATTGTTTAGAAACCAGGTAGTACAGAATGACATCCAGGCATGTGCTGAGATTCATAAGGAATGTAGTAAATGCGCCCCACGGATTGTAGCTCACATGTCCATCTTGGAGCATCAGAAATGCAAAACAAATGTGGAAAGGCACAAAACATACAAGCACTTGGATGATCAGTGTCACAATAATTCTGATGGATCTCTCTTTAGCTTTTGGCTTTAACTTGGAAGTTCTTCCATGTATGAGACTGTAAATGACAACTAGGTAACAGCCAATCATGATGAAGAGGGGAATTAAGAAAAAAAATACCAGCCGAGAATAATTTAACACACTAACTTCCTTTAGATAGATGATATCCATCATCTTAATGCAGGTGGTAAAGTTTGTAATTTTATCTGGATCAGAAGATAAGAACAACAGTGGAGAGGTTGTCACGAGAGTCATTATCCAGAGACCTGCGCAAGCTATCAGAGCTTTGGTTGTGTTCTTGAGTTTCTTGGCATGTTTGGGCTGAACAACAGCCATGTATCTGTCGATGCTTATAAAAGCAAGCAGCCATAGGGCAATGCTGGGGTAGAAGACCGTGAAAGAGCTCAGAACCTGGCATAAGATGTCTCCAAAGAACCAAGTGCGTGTCACATAGTAATGCATCCGAAAAGGCAAAGTACATATAAAGAGTAAGTCAAGCAGTGCAACATTCATCATGTAGATAGTTATTGTTGTCCTTTTCTTGGTAGAACAGCTGAAGACCCAAAGTGCTGTGATGTTGACAAGTAAGCCAATAGTGAAGATAAAGCTGTAGAAAACCAGGGATGAAATTCTGTACTCTTCAGGGTGGCCATATCCAGACATGGTACTTATAGTATAGTTATTCATAACTTAATAACATGACACCTGGGATGAGAAAAAGAATGATACATTATTATCTACAGGCATCATCAGTCATCATCATCATTATTATTATTTTAAAACATCCTGAATTGCTATACAATATTCATGACATATAGTGGACAGAAAGTACAGATTAGTGGAGAATAATTTCACAAAATTGTTGTATCCTAGTCAATATAGTTCAAAATGCTTAGGGTGAGAGGAAGGAGCCCCCGGTGGTGCAATGGGTTAAAACCTTGTGCCAACAGGACTGAAGATTGACAGGACGGAGATTCAAATCCAAGGAGAGCACGGATGAGCTCCCTCTGTCAGTTCCAGCTCCCCTTGTGGGAACATGAGAGAAAACTCCCTTAAGGGTGGTTAAAAAAAACATCAAAACATTAGTGCATCCCCTGGGCAATGTCCTTGCAGATGGCCAATTTTCTCACACCAGAAGTGACTTGCAGTTTCTCAAGTCACTCCTGACACGGGGGGGGGGGGGGAGTGTGAAAGGATATGGTCTGTAAGAAGTTTATAACTCTGTTCTGTTTATCAACATTTTAAAATTTAAAGAATAAACACTGCATTCTTTGCCATTTTCCTATTTAATTATTTTACAAGGAGAGAGTTTAACTGGGAAATTTAGAAAAAAATCTGTTCATCAAACTATATTAATGTGTATCAACCTCATGTTTTGTTTGCAACGTTTCTAAATACAGCAAAAGCAATATGAAAATGAGTGCAATAAACCTCTTCAGTGGGTTCATAGAGTCCATTGTCCAACAAGAATCAATATATAGATAACAGTTTTTCAATCGTCTTTTATATGTAGCTTTTTTGTTTTATCTCGTGGACATTGGAACAGGAACATGCAGATGATTACGTAAAACTGCAAATAAATTGTATAAACAGTCTCATAACAATTATATTACCAAGCAGGCACAGACTGGCTTTAATCTCCTTTTTCCTACAGTTCCATTATGTTTGAGTGACTGTTCAAGTCTCAAAGCAAGCATAACCTGTTTAGTGGCAGGACTTGGATGAAACCATGGTTTGATCCAGGTGTCGATGGTAACCAAGAGGGCCTTTGCACAGTTAAAACTTGTGCGTCAGCTGTAGCCGTCCCTTGAAAAGTCTGATCTGGCCAGACTTTTCAAAAAGTCTTATCTGGTCCATGCCTTAGTTACATCTCAGATGGATTACTGCAATGCACTCTACGTGAGGCTGCCTATGAAGACGGTTCAGGAACTGCAATTAGTACAGAGAGCAGCAGCCAGATTTCTAATGGAAGCTCACTCACTCCCTTGTTAAAGCAACTCCACTGGCTGCCTGTGAGTTTCAGGGCCCAATTCAAAGTGCAGGCCATTACCTATAAAGTCCTCTATGGTTCAAGTCCAACCTATTTGTGTGACCGCATCTCCCCTTATGAACCAACTCTGACCTTAAAATCCTCTGGAGAGAGGCCTCCTCATGGTCCCATCACCCTCACAAGCATGGCTGGTGGGAACAAGGGCCTTCTCGGTGGCGGACCCCAGCTCTGGAATGCTCTCCCATAAGAAATCAGACAGGCGCCCTCTCTAGTTAACTTCCGGAAAGAACTAAAAATCCGGATGTGGAAGCTGGCCGTCGAAAATGGGTGATTATTTTATTACGATGGTGGTCTTGTTAATATTTATTGGTTTTAAACTGGTCATGCCTCCATGGTGCAATATGTTTTTAAATCCAGCAATTTAAAAAAAATCTGTTTGTATTTATTATTTTGATGCCATCTTTGTTTAATTTTCTTTTTGATTGTTTTCATTTGATGTACTGCTTATTTATTTATTTATTTATTTGCTTTGTATGTATTGTGATGATTTTGTAAACCGCCCCAAATCCTTGTGGAGAGGGGGCGGTATATAAATGAAGTTTTATTCATTCATTCATTCATTCATTTATTATGGATTGGCATTCTTTGTAAGAATCCCAGGAACAGCAATTCACCAAAAGTTAAAATAGGAGATTACTCTAATCTATTTTTCACCAGCCTTCAAATGCTGAGCATTTCTACAAATGATCCACCATATCTCCTAATGTATAAGTTGACCTCATGTATAAGTCAAGGGCCTGTTTTGGGTCCAAAATTATGGATTTTGGTAGGACCTGTGAATATATCGAGGGCCTTTCCATGGCGGTCAGCTGCCCCTGGCTACTACCACCATTAAATGTCCATACATTTAAAAAGTACAGATGCTGTGTCATGGCAGAGAAAATCGAAGTGGCCAATGCTTCCTCTATGTTATCCCTCTTCTGTGTTATCCATTCTACTCAGTGAAGGGGGTGTTGTTGTTTTTTAAGAGTTAAGGTACAGTATGTATATTGATCTCTGAATAAGTCAACCCAGGTTTTGGGGATGGTTACTGACTAAACTTCCTGTAGTTATATATTACTATATAGGGCAATGTATTGCTACCACAAGGGATTTGTGTAAATTGTTGAATTAGAATATTTATGTGTAGTCTTATCCACACACAAAAAAGACTTCTTGAATTTCCAGTAGATTGATAGTTTGGGAGGCCTAATGTAAACCTAATTTTGTTCTTAGTAAGTGGCAAATTCTAAGCAGCATGTTTAGTCCATGTCACTTGTGGCAAAAATTCAACTTATTTCCCCCCTGCTATAATTGTCTGCCTGAAATACAAAATGAAAGTGGAGAGACATAAGCCCCCACAAGGTTTTTTGACAGCAGATATTTTGAAAGAGGAAGTTTGTCTCTTCGCACCTTCTCACCTGCTGAAAGGTTCTTTCACTTTCTTGGCTGGGCTCCCAGCGCTTGTTGCTTTGCGCCTCCCTTCCCACTTCTCCGCCCACCTTGGCTTTTGTGGCCGAAAAAAAACTGTGGCAAGGAGAAGACTCATGTTCTCACTTTATTTTTGGAGTTGCTGTTTCTTTCAGCTGCCTTTCTAAAATCTGCAGAAAGGGTGGACACTACTAGCTTTGGTGCTTCCTAAATTTTTACAAAGCTTGCTTTATTGTGGACTGGTGCTATTGCAATTTGTTGCTGTTAGTGCCAAAATTGGTTGATAGAATGATTCCAGAAAGTGCAGATAAGGAACAGAACAGTATGAGACTGTATTATAAAGGTCAGACAAGGACAGAAACAATTTGATGGTACAGAATAGAGATGACTCATCCACCACACCTACTCCCCAGTTTTAAAAGGCTGCAGTTAGTTGTGATACCTGAGTCTACACAACAGATATTTTGCAGAACCCTGCTGCAATACAGCCTTACAAATATTTGTCCCTATTACTAACCCACAGACTTTACTCTAGGCAGTCTACACATCCGTTCCAGCAGTATCTGCTCCCTGTTTAATAGCTTCTCATTTCATAGAATCATAGAATCAAAGAGTTGGAAGAGACCTCATGGGCCATCCAGTCCAACCCCCTGCCAAGAAGCAGGAATATTGCATTCAAATCACCCCTGACAAATGGCCATCCAGCCTCTGCTTAAAAGCTTCCAAAGAAAGGAGCCTCCACCACACTCCGGGGCAGAGAGTTCCACTGCTGAACGGCTCTCACAGTCAGGAAGTTCTTCCTAATGTTCAGATGGACAAGTGCCAGGCAAGTGAACATTTCTACACCTCCTATAGTAGGAATTTAGCTTAGCAATGCAGAGCCGTGTGCTGTTGTGAAACTTTGGCTCTGGCCACCACAAGTGCCTGCCATAAAGCCCAGGTGCTACAGTGGAGCACCTGTTCTACTCTGACTTTAGCACACTTTTGGCAGGATCAGAAAGAATAGGGCTGGCTAATCAGCTTGAACATAAGTTAACTCATGACTATGTACTGAATTACTTATGATCAATTACTGAATTATTCAATTAACTTCCTTCAACCTGTTTTGTCCTGTAGGGCATTGTGCTATTGGATACGTAGTAACATATTTAAACTGATTAATCTGAACACATCAGAGTACAGATAGACCCCGACTTACAAACATCTGACTATGAATCATAGTCAAGAATACGGATGTGACAACAGGAAGTGAGATAAATCCACCCCTAGGAAGGGAAATTCATTCCTGAAAAAAGTTAACATGGGGGAAAGGTGTATCCACCAAAGGTTTATCACCAATCTTTGTTTCCACAACAAGCCAAATTTTTCAAAATCCAGTTCTCACAGGGACAGAAAATGAGGTAAAATGCTGTACAGACAGCAAAACAAACACCACAGGGGTGTTAGCCCTTCCCTGTGCTATCTAAAGCTAGCTAGCTAGCTATATGCATATATAGCGCTCTCTCTCTATATATATATAGCTATATATATATAGAGAGAGAGAGAAAGTGCTATATATATATCAACCAACCATCACCCAAGTCAAAAAAATAAGCACCATTAAAGCCTTGGCAGACCGTGCAAAAAGAATCTGCGAACCCCAACCCCCAAGATGAACTGAACCACCTCAGCTGGGCTCTATAGGCCAATGGAAACTCCACCTCAGACATCAGAAGAGCTGCAAGACCGAGAACAAGCCATGAGAGTCAAGACAAAGATCCACCCAGAGGAAAAGTGTTCTTGCCATAGATCAAGGGAACCACTGACCGCATAGGGAAGCTGATGAGGAAACACAACATAGTCTACCGTGTACCATGCAGCTGTGGACAAGTCTACATAGGGACCACCAAACGCAGTGCCCAAACACGAATCAAGGAACATGAAAGGCACTGCAGACTACTTCAACCAGAGAAGTCAGCCATAGCAGAGCACCAGATGAACCAACCTGGACACAGCATATTATTTGAGAACACAGAAATGCTGGACCACTGTCACAACCACCATGTCAGGCTACACAGAGAAGCCATTGAAATCCACAAGCATGTGGACAATTTCAACAGAAAGGAGAAAACCATGAAAATGAACAAAATCTGGCTAAAAGTATTTTAAAACTCTAAAATTAGAACAGCAAAGCAACAGAGGGAAAACAATCAGGGACATCTAATCACCTCTCAACAAAAGATTGCCTCAGGCACTACCAAGCCATCAAATGCTAATCAAGGTGGTCAGTTGAAACATTCACACCTAGCTCCAGCAGACAAAAGTTCTTTGTCCTACCCTGGTCATTCCACACATATATAAACCCATTTTCCTTGTTCCAACAGACCTCACTACCTCTGAGGATGCTTGCCATAGATGCGGGTGAAACGTCAGGACAGAATGTCTCTAGAACATGGCCATATAGCCCAAAAAACCCTACAACAGCCCAGTGATTCTGGCCATGAAAGCCTTTGCAATACACACACACACACGCATGCATGCTCTCTCTCTCTTACACACACACATATATATACACACACATACATACACACACACACACACACACATATATACATATATATACATTTGGCTGGAGTTACACTTAAAAATGCACCCATTCCAACTTACATACAAATTCAACTTAACAACAACAACGAAAAAACATGGCTGTGGCTCACAAATGGAACTTTGAAAAGGAGACGGAGGGCCTGATTCTGGCAGCCCAAGAAGAAGCCATTAGAACAAATGCCATCAAAGCCAGAATTGAAAAGTCGACAACAGATCCTAAGTGTAGACTCTGCAAGGAAGCAGATGAAACAATAGACCACATCTTCACCTGCTACAAGAAGATCGTGCAGACAGACTACAAGCAGAGGCATAAAACCATTGCTCAGATGATTCATTAGAACCTGTGCCACAAAAACCATCTGCCTGCAACAAAGAACTGGTGGGATCACAAGTTGGAAAAAGTTACAGAAAATGAACACACCAAACTCCTCTGGGACTTCCGAATTCAGACAGACAGAGTTTTGGAGCACAGTACTCCTGACCTCACGATCGTGTTAAAAAACAAAGTATGGATTGTTGATGTTGCAATCCCAGGTGACAGCAGGATTGAAGAGAAACAACTGGAAAAGCTGACACGATATGAGGATTTAAAGAACGAACTTCAAAGACTCTAGCACAAGCCAGTCAAGGTGGTCCCAGTGATGATCGGCACATTGGGTGCAGTGCCTAAAGACCTTGGCCTGTACTTAAACACAATCGGCGCTGACAAGATTACCATCTGCCAGCTGCAGAAGGCCACCTTACTGGGATCTGCACGCATTAATTGCCAATACATCACACAGTCCTAGACACTTGGGAAGTGTCCGACACGTGATGCAATACAACAGCCAGGAAAGCAATCTTGTTTGCTGTGGACTCAACTTGTTGTGTTTAAAATAATAATAATAATAATAATAATAATAATAATAAGCAACTTTATTTCTACCCCAAAAGAAGAATAGGACACAGTGGGCGGGCCAAATGTACTAGAAATAAAATTGATAAAAATTGATAAAACACTGGATGAGATAGGCAGAATATGTTTCTAAAGGAGAATGTGTTTCAGAGGGGGGAACTCAAAAGGGCCGAACAGTGGGGTTAAACCTTCATTAGGGGCAGGGGGAAACTTAAGAATGAACCTATAGAACCTATCTCATTCATAACTTGGGGACTGCCTCTACTGAAACCTTCAGAAAAGTTTTTAACATTAGAATTTCTATGTAGGCATATTTTACGAATTCGATCCATGTTCTGGCAATTCATAGGAATACCTTTCCATTTTACCATGTGATTGGATGTATGTGTTTTTGGTGTTCTAGAAAAAGGGGCAATAGCCAAGGCTGTAGTCCTGAGCATATTTATTAGTGAATGAGCCTCACTAAAAACAACATGATTGATTTTATGAGTAAACATATGGACAATGCCATTGTATTACAGTCAACTTGGCACTACCAGCTGTCATTTATCAGTCCTTTAATCTAGCACGTGGAACATCAAATACTGGGGCTGAATCCAGATTGCTGGAACTCAGTCTGGATACTATTTCCTTCATTTGTATGGAATTTGTCTCCATTCAAAAATCTTAAAATACTTTTCCCATAGGTCAATTAGTAGCAGTTAAGACCTGTAGGCTAAAACATGCCAGTTCTTTGGGTTTTATTCTTCTGCCACAGCCCACCACATGTATTTCTTGACTAAGAAACCCCTATAAAATTCATGAGCTCACCATAAGTCAACAGACAGCTTGAAGACACACATGTACACATACATACACACACACACTGAGCATTTTGTAAGCTTACCATTTTTGAAATGCCCATCAGATAGCTGATCAGTACTCCAGCTAAGTTCCAGATGAAAATCAATTTACTTGGGATAAGTTAGTGTGATGATCCTCCAAGTATTGCTAGATTCCAGTTCATATAAACCTGCACAATTGACTGTTGGATAGGACCTATGGGACAGCAGTCCAACAGTATCGAGAGGACCAGACTTCCTTTAGATGCAATGATGTGTGATTCCCTTTCATTTCCCTTTCAAATACCCGATACGCCCAAATTTGAATACTGGTAGGGTTGGGGTGGGTTTGATTTTGTCATTTGGGAGTTGTAGTTGCTGGGATTTATAGTTAACCTACAATCAAAGAGCATTCTGAGTTCCGCAAATGATGGAATTGAAGAAAACTTTCCACACAGAACTCCCATGACCAACAGGAAATACTGGAAAGGGTTTGTGGGCATTGAGCTTGAGTTTTGGAGTTGTAGTTCTCCTACATCCAGAGAGCACTGTTGGATGATGGATCTTTACCAAACTTGGCATGAATACTCAGTATGCCCAAATGTGAGCACAAGTGGAGTTTGGAGAAAATAGACTTGACATTTGGGAGTTGTAGTTGCTGGGATGTGTAGTTCACCTACAATCAAAAAGCATTCTGAACCCCACCAATGATAGAATTGGGTCAAACTTTCTACACAGAACCCCTATGACTAACAGAAAATACTTTCTGTTTTCTTAAGGTCTTTGGTGACCTCTTGGACCCCTCCCCCCCCTTGCAACCCCCCCCCCCCCCCCATGAGTACCAACTCCAGAGTTGAGAAATGCTGACATAGAGTGTTTGGCAACTGCAAATTCGAATCCTTTGGATTGATACAGAAAAGATTACTATACATTTGTCAAGAGAAATCTAAGCTCATGGCCCAACGAACAATGTTTAATGTCGCTCTCCCCACACATCCAAGCTCTCTTAGTTTAGTTTGTCTATTACTATTTATCTCTAACCTTTAAGATAACGTGAAAAGGGCTATGGCATTGACTATTAATATTTTCAACTTAAGCTGGTATGAGTACTTTTAAGGGTAAGCATTGTGACAGAATGCCATAAAATACAAGCCGATTCTCAAAGAACCTTGAAACTTGTTCCAAAAAGGGATTATTTGAAAAGGTATTTCTGCATGCGGATGAGTGGGCATACATGCATTTCCATCTGTGTGTGGGAGACTCTGTCTTTTACTTTTCAAAATGATTGCTGATTTTCAGAAAGCCTTTATTTTTCTAGTTAAATTGACTGAAAAATATTGTATTTATAGCTATGGATTATATCAGCCAGCTGGAAGCAGTTCTGCACAATTTCCTATAAAATGTTCTTTGGATTAATAATTCGATTATTTCTCATCCTGCCCTGGTTTGATTAAAAATATTGTGCAGTTGTGCACGGTTCATCAAGCTTAATTTAGAATACTGAAGTATGAGCTTCAAAAGTTCTTAAGAGTGAAGGCACTAGTTTTCATTAGCACCTGTTGAAAATAATATAGATTTTAAAAGAGTTGTTAAGAATGATGAAGATTGACAACTGACCACATCTTACCTTTTTGCTCTCTGCTGCTCTTTCAGAGATGCCTGCCTTATATTCCCAGACCAGTGAAAGATTTGGCCTTCTTCTCTATGTGATAACCTCCATGTACCAAAATAGAAACCTTTCTTTAGAGACAGGAAATGTCATAATGCAACTAGCTCGTTGATTGGTTATGTAAAGGAAACAATCTCTAATAAAATTTTGGTGCACAGTGTGTTGTTTTGTATGTATGTCTGTCTCATATGTCAGCTGATGAAATATTTCCTTTTATCTGCAAGTGTGATTTTCTCTTCTGACCTTTTTAAATCACTAATTTTTATCATGTAAGTACTGTAAGGAAATAAACATTTGTTTTTGCACTTTCAATAAGTGATTTCAATAATGGACATAAACTATTTTTAAAGAAAATGTTGTAACTTTGTGCTTCTGTGGAAATCCCCCTTCTGCATGTAGTTTGTCTTAATCGCCTCCATGACTTATTTTAAATTGGGAAGTACAGAATGAACGTGTTGATTATCTCCTTTCCTTATAATAAATACTAAGGATGAGTTTGTTCATAGCAGTTGGAATGAATTATTGTTCTAGTGATGAATATAAAAGTTCTAACTGTGGAAAAAAGGGATATACAGTATTACATAGTGTAAAGGTCATACTCAACTGCCTTTTAATGCATTTAATATAATATGGTGGTCTGAAGAAGTGAGCTAGAATAAGAAGGAATCAGTGGAGGTTTTGCAAAGAGTGGAATGTGTGTGTAAGCCTATGTGGATGCAAATGACTTTTGGTATGAATTTGTGTGGGATAAAGTGACTGTAGGATAACCAGAATCTTTGTGTATAAAGTAGGTTTCAGAGCAAGACTGGATAACCTTCCAGTACAACAATATCTCGAGGGCCAGTTTCCCTAGACCTATTTTTTAAAAATAGGATTCCCTATCTGTAAAAATAGATTGCCTCTTCTCAAATGTTGGGACAGGTCATTGTTGAATATGCAGAACACTCAAAAGTTAAATGTGCAAGAATGGATGGGCACTCATTCAGGAACATTCGTTCTCAGGCAGTTGATTCTTCCATTCTTCCTTTGACCAATCACTGATTGTCTGATTCATTAACAGATTTTGGAAGAAGGAAACTCAAGAAAAAACTGATACTTTGTTCTAATGGTAACTTATTGCAATTTTAGGACAGGAGTCAGAGATGTCCTGTTTTTCTAGCATCCATATTAGCTAGATTTTCTGGTTTTTACAAGTAACAAAGCACATTCAGCTGCATGTGCAGATCATATTAAAAAGAGATAACTTTTATTGGGCTGTAACAGAAGCCTATGATTAGATATGCTTGGTTCTAAGACTAAGTAGACAGTTTTGACATGATGCAATATTAGTATGTTGAAGAGGCTAGGTGGATGAATGCACCATAATTGTGAGAGTCCTGAGAGATACATCATAATAATAAAACTTATTTTTTAACTTGCCCTGTCTTCCTGGAGGGACTCAGGGCGGGGATACAGGCCCCTTCCACACTGTCCTCCAGAGGTACTTCTCGTCAGTCAGAAGGCAGACCAGGGAATAGGGATCTAGCCTGTGCTGAATAGGGTTACACTTTCCCTGAAGACACAGGCCTGCTGTTTGGAGGTCCTCCTGGACTCAGCACTGAACCTGGAGGCCCAGGTATCAGCTGTAGCCAGGAAGACATTTGCACAATTAAAACTTGTGTGCCAACTACGTCAGTTCCTTGAGAAGTCAGATCTGACCATGGTGGTACATGCCTTAGTTACATCCCATCTGGACTACTTCAATGCGCTCTCTGTGAGTCTGCCTCTGAAGAGTGCTCAGAAACTTCTGTTGGTTCAAAGAGCTGCAGCTAGGCTGCTAACTCGGGCTGGCTAAAGGGAGCGGACAACCCCTCTGCTGCAGCAGCTCCACTGGCTGCCAGTTTGTTTCCGGGCACAATTCAAAGTGCTGGTTATGACCTCTAAAGCCCTAGGTGGTTCAGGTCCAGGCTCTTTGGCAGACTCCATCCCCTTGTACGAACCTGCTTGGGCCCTGAGAGTTTCAATAGAGGCACTTCTCTTGGTCCCACCTCCATCTCAAGATCGGTTAGTGGGAACGAGAGAGAGGGCCTTCCTTCTTGGTGGCTGCCCCTCGACTCTGGAACTCCCTTCTTCCCAGGAAAGCCAGAATGGCCCCCTCCCTGCTGTCTTTCCAGTGGGAGGCTAAAACTTTTTTATTCAGACAGGCTTTTAAAGATGAAGCTGTTTAAAATCTACTCAGGAGGTGCTATAGTTTTTAACTTTGAATATGTTTGGATAGATTTTAACTGTGAATTTTTTAGTTCTATTTGTGTTTAATTCTGTTTTAATGTTTGCATATTTGTATTTTTAAAATTGTATACTAATGTGTTTATGTCAAACTGCTTTGAGTCCCCTCTGGGGAAGCAGGGTATAAATAATAATAAGCAGGGTATAAATAATAAATAAGCAGGGTATAATAATTATTATTATTATAATAATTATTATAATTATTATTATTATTATTATTATTATTATTATTATTTCCCCTTCTTCTCTTGTGTGCTGTCTACCTACCTGAATTGCTCTTTAGAACATAATTCAAATTTGGATCTTGAGACGGCACTAGAAGGCAGTTACATTTATCAATCTAACTATAGCTGACCTTGCCTTTCCTAAACACCAACTAAAATATGTGAGATTCATTCGTACTCTCCGGAAGGAACCTTTTGACAGGATTCCTAGCTCTACTGAGATAAATCTTAAGTGATCTCAGTGGTTTCTTGAATCTGAACCATTTAAATTCGTCTCCCAAAATTGGAAGTAGCCAGCACTTCCTCTGAGATTACCTCTGTCATCTCAGGCAAGGAGGAAGTGGGGCAGTAGTAATGGATGGTTCACCAACAAAATCAAAATGCTTTCCCTAGTGTCCTGTTACCAGATGCACATGCTGAAACCTTGATGATTGTTAGATAGGTTACTTTAGTAGGATCATGGACTTAGTGGTAAGTTATTCTCACTCTATCTCTACCCATTGGATTTTGCTACCTTGTGCACTTGTAAATCTGGTGGACAATATTGGAGAAATTTGTTCCTCAACATACACACACATTTCTTGCATTTTATTTTGGATGGGTTGATAACGTTTGCATTTCAGGTTTGCTCTTGATGTAAATGACAAAACATTTGTGCAGTAGTGTTGCCCTCTATTGGTCAATATCTAGTATAGCTGCAAAACAGGGTGCTGATGTCAAAGATTTGCTGTATACAAGTCAAGTATCCTTTATCCCAAATGTTTGACCCTTAAATGTTTTGGATATTTTTGAATTTTGAAATAGCTGTTTTTGCATATATAGTATTACCCTGGTACCCGTGACACAGGCAGCCATTGTTTCGTCTACTCACATGTGACAAAGTATGTTATCTAGGAAAATTCTAGGTTTTCCTGTGGGACTCAATGTTAACTTTTAATAGTAGTTGTTCATTTCAGTAGGATTTGCTATTATTCATGGTGTCCTATTTCCATGGTATGTTCAGGATTGTATACCCCACAGACACAGGAGTCATACTGTATGTAAATAATGAGATATCTTGGCAATGGAACCCAAGTCTAAACATGAAATTCACTTGTGGCACCTGGTAGGCACAAGTCTGCCAACATGAAGCAGGTGAATATAGAACTGAATGAAACATGTAGAATAATCACAGGATGTCTCAAACTTACACCTGTTGAAAAACTCTATAAGCTAGCTGGCATTGCTCCCCTGATGTGCATTGGGAGGTTGCTGCCAACTGTGAGAGAAATAAGGTTGAACAGTGTGAAAGCCATCCACTACATGGCTTTCAGGCTCCTCCCAGTAGACTCAAATCAAGGAAAAGCTTCATGAAAACCATGACTCCACTTAATGTTCCTCTAACAATAGCAAGAGTATCCCTCTGGGCAGCTAAACCAGGAAATCCCAATTGGATGGTCCCCCACAAGGGTCTTCCTCCAGGGGCAAACCAAGAATGGGAAACATGAAAGTCCCTGAACAGACTCAGAAGTGGAGTGGGCAGATCAACAGGCAACCTGGCAAAATGGCACTACCGAAAACAGGCATCCTTAAACTGTGGCCCTCCAGCTGTTTGGGCCTTCAATTCCCAGAATTCCTGACAATTGAACAAGCTCATTAGGGCTTCTGGGAGCTGGAGGGCCGCAGTTTGAGGATGCCTGACCTAGAAAAATCCTCTACCTTGTGCGACGATGGAGCAGAACAAACAACTCTAAATCTGCATGCTTGCCCACATGCACAAAGGAAGAATTGTTTAAAGCTACAGACAGTGCAGTCGCCGTCCCGTGTTTTTGGTCTAAAATTACTTAGCCACTTGTGTTCCCTCTATTTTATCAGTTTTATACTTGTCTTAATTAATTCTACACTGCCATATAAAATATAGATTATATGTTTTGATAATTTAGATCATATGGCAGTGTAGAAGGGGTCTTAGTTCCATTTCCTCCACCCTCATTCAAATTGCTCACTGAACATTTTTGTAGCAGCTGAAAAGAAAGTTGTAAGAAAAAAAGGGGTTTGCACAGGCAGCCATTCAGTTCTTGAGGAGCATCACTTTCCACCCTAAAAGCTGAGAAGTTGTGCACTCTGGCATAGTAAACAAACTATTGATATCTTGGTCATGCATTTAACAACGTCCCTGGTAGCTATAGTGTCATGTAGGTGAATGAGTCTAGAGGAGGAGGGGAGTTTCAGTCCTCATTTACTTCTTGTTATGATGAGCAAGAGCAGGATCTTAGAGTATATTATATGTTACAAGTGCTTAAATATTTCTGTAAAACCAATATTAGTTTGAGTTATGAACGATAAAAACAGAATATGTCTGACAAATTGCTTCAGAGACAGTGACACCAAAATGACTGTCTATAATTTTTTGTGCAGTGTTTCAGTAGAATTTTTCTTTAAAAATCCCTGTGGTTAGATATAGAAAAAAACAGGTTTCATGTGCTCAGCTTACATGTACTGTATCAGTATACCAGAAGGATAAAACTCTATACTCTTACTTTTTGAACCTTCTAATGTGCACAAGTTCTCTTCAGCGCTGCCATGATAACCCAATTACAGTGATGCTTCAAACAGTAGGCTCTGTTGTTTTCACTACCTTTTTTTGTAGTCAGTGATGTCAGATTTTCTAATATTTTAGCAGGAGTATTTTGATGAGGTCTGGTATAGGATGAGGTCCCTGGAAGTGACAGCAGGAGTTGACACATTGGATGAAACCTACCCTAGTGACATCATTGCTCAATCAGAAGGGATTTTTTGGGGGGGGGGGATCAGAGTGAAGACAGAGGGGAGCAGCAGAAGACATTTCCATCTTGTCTTCTGCCTACATCATCAGTTGGGAGGCCCCTTCCCCCTCTGGCACCAATGACTGCTCTGGCCAGAGCGAAGACAGAGGGGAGCAGAAGACATTTCCATCTTGTCTTTACTAATAATATCATGTAGTATATTGTATATACATATAATATTTATAATATTATAATGTAATACGATATAATACTAGTAATAATAATACAATATTATAATTATAATTATATATTTACATTACATGTAATATTACTAATAATATTACAATATAATGGTATAGTGCAATATAGTAATATACAATACTGATATTGTACAATGCTAATAATATAATATATTGTATGAAAATATATATTGTAAGCCGCTCTGAGTCCCCATCGGGGTGAGAAGGGCGGCATATAAATGCCATAAATAAATAAATAAATAAATTTTGAGAGAAACGTACAGATATTGATTCTCTATGCCTGGAACCAATTGCACATTTTTTTTCCTGTGCAGTTATACCAAAGTAATATGTTTTTGCAATATTTGAGGAAAGGAGCTACACTACAGCTTGACCACATTTTTCACCTTTGTAAAGAAGGAATGATTTATCTGTGGAATAACTTACTTTTTTTCTTTTCCCTTTTTTCTTGCTTTTGCAACAAAAACATATTACTTTGGTATAACTGGTGCTCTCCAATCCCTGAATCTCATAGTCTCTGAACAAATGCTTTAGAAAATACAAAATTATTTGTCCTATTTGGTAATTCCATGTGGGGGTGCTAGTTGTGTATTTTGACAAGCCTCAAGATCAGTAACAATCAGTATTTAAAAAAACAAGCACTTAAGTCGATTAAGCCTTCTAACCAAGGTGAAAAAAGAAAGTGCAAAATCTGGGTTGCAGTCAAACATAAAAAACCAAGATTATGGCAACCAGACTGATTGATAACTGGCAAACAGAGGGAGAAAATGTGGCGACAATGACAGACTTTGTATTTCTAGGCGCAAAGATAACTGCAGACGCAGACTGCAGCCAGGAATTCAGAAGACCTTTACTTCTTGGGAGGAGAGCAATGGTTAATCTTGATAAAATAGTGAAGAGTAGAGACATCACACTGGCAACAAAGATCCGCATAGTCAAAGCAATGGTATTCCCTGTAGTAACCTATGGATGTGAGAGCTGGACCATAAGGAAGGCTGAGCGAAGGAAGATAGATGCTTTTGAACTGTGGTGCTGGAGGAAAATTCTGAGAGTGCCGTGGACAGCAAGAAGATCAAACCAATCCATTCCCCAGGAAATAAAGCCTGACTGCTTACTGGAGGGAAGGATATTAGGGGCAAAGATGAAGTACTTTGGCCACATCATGAGAAGACAGAAAACTTAGAGAAGACAATGATGCTGGAGAAAATGGTAGGGAAAAAAGAGGGGCTGACCAAGGGCAAGGTGGATGGATGGTATCCTTGAAGTGACTGGCTTGACCTTGAAGGAACTGGGGGCGGCCACGGCCTATGGAGAGCTCTGGAGTGGGCTGGTCCATGAGGTCACGAAGAGTTGGAAGCAACTGGATGAATAAACAACAACAAGAAGTCGATTAAAACTGGCAGGCAAGGGTTGATGGGGTGAAGGTAACAGAATGTTTTGCAAAAGAAATTAAATGTTTTATATCGCACTTCCTTTCCCCGTTTGTCACAGATGTTTATCAACCTTCAAGAAGATTTTGAGGATAGCATCTTTTGGCTTTCTCAGAAAGCATTTTAGAACGCAAACCACATCTTGTGGCAGTAGCTGCCTTGGCAATTCTTACAAGTTTGTGTCAATATGGGTTGACCTTGATTTGATAGTTTAAAAAACATGTATATTTAAAGTTACCTTTTCAACTGTGATTTGTTTTTGTCAGGGAGGGGTAGTAATGTATTTATAACACAGAATCCAGCATTGCACGTTGCTGACTTCAGCTAGAGTGTCAGTCATTAAGATGGCTGGGAAGGGGGAAACCCCAAGTCTTGACCTGTCCTAACTTGAGGGTCAAGATTTGGGTGTCCCCCGTCCCCCCCCCCCCCCCCCGAATTAGAATTGAGATCACTGTTGCCGTAAACAACAATGCTTTTTCAAATGTGATTCTCTCTTTCACACAGTTTTTGTTTTCTTCATGATTGGTCAGACCTTACCTGGAATACTGTGTCCAATTCTGGGAACCACAATTAAAGGGAGATGTTGACAAGCTGGAATGTGTCCAGACGAGGGTGACAAAAATGATCAAGGGTCTGGAGGACAAGTCCTATGAGGAGCAGCTGAGAGAGCTGGGCATGTTTAGCCTGTAGAAGAGAAGGCTGAGAGGAGACATGATGACCATGTATAAATATGTGAAGGGAAGTGATAGCTGTTCAGCAGTGGAACTGTCTGCCCCGGAATGTGGTAGAGGCTTCTTCTTTGGAGGCTTTTAAACAGAGGCTGGGTGGCTGGCTCCATTGAAGCCAACACATTATAGCCATGTATAAATATGTGAAAGGATGTCCTAAGGAAGAGGGAGCAGGCTTGATTTCTGCTGCCCTGGAGACTAGGACACAGAACAGTGGCTTCAGACCACAGGAAAGGAGATTCCACCTGAACATTTGGAAGAACTTCCTGACTGTGAGAGTTGTTCAGCAGTGGAACTCTCTGCCCCAGAGGTTCCTTCTTTGGAGGCTTTTAAGCAGAGGCTGGATGGCCATTTGTCAGTGGTACTTTGAATGCAATCTTCTTGTTTCTTGACAGAGGGTTGGACTGGATGGCCCTCGAGGTCTCTTCCAATTCTATGATTCTATGATGTCAGCATCCTGAGCTATTGAACATGTCTGTTGGAATGTTTCAAGGGTTTCCTCACTTGAGACTTTTTCTGAAACTTTTTCTTCCATTTCCTCAAGCTTTGGGGTTCTCTGAAACCAGCTCTCCAGCACATATGGTACTGTGTATTAACCAGCATTTGGAGAATTAAAATTAATAATAAAAAGGGAGATCCTCCAGAAGATAACTCTAGAAGTATTTCAGAGTTGGTGTTGTCAGGTTTGAGTTAGTTAATAACATTGAGTTATTGTTAATGTTTAAATGTAGCTCACCAAAATGAGTCAACTCCAGGAACATGAATTTCAGATACTTTGAACAGATACATGGGTCAAAATATTTTTGAAACTTACTTTTGCAAGTTTGGGCTGCAATTTTTGGGGAGAAATCCAAACAAACTAGAAACTAAACACGTATCAATGCTTAATGGGCTGATAAAGCTACATATGCAGACCTTTTGAGTTCTTATACAATTCTAATAATTCACTTCTATAAATTGTTTCAGTGTGGGCCTCATCATCCTATCTATAATGCCACTACAACAATTGTATGCTCCAGAATTCCCCTGTTCCTTAGTTGCACAGTCTTTAGGCTACAATCAAAGGGATCTCTGCAGAGTTCTTCTACTATCCTCTTGACGTTATCAATAGTAAGCATGATCCTTCCTGCAGTTTCACACAGTCTCAGGGTCAGTTGTCCCATAATGTGGCACATTTGGTTATCTGTTTCAATACAGTTTGAATAACCTTTATACAAAATGTTTGGGAGCAGAAGTGCTTTGGATTTCAGATTTTTCAGATTTTGCGATATCTTGAACATGAGACCCCAGTCTAAACATGAGATCTATTTATGTTTCATATACACCTTATACACATGGCCTGAAGGTAATTGTGTATAATATTTTAATCATTTTGTGCATGAAACAAAGTCTGTGTACACTGAAATGAAAGGCATCACTATTTCAACCACCCAATCAGAACCATTTTGGATATTTTGAGTTTTTAGGATTTTGGAATTCAAGATAATGGAAGTACACTATTAATATGGCAAGCCATGATGGAGTGTTGTCATCTAAATTTCTCTGCATTTCCATTTTCTGGATGTAGCACTTTAAATTCTTTTGGACACTTTAAATTATTATCTGTAGTAAGGAATAGAATTCCAGTTATACCCAACAGTGTGATAACGTATTCACTTTAAAAATAAGGTTAATTGGTAAAATGGTTTTATCTATTTAAAAGGTGCACCTAATTCATTGGGAAAATATTTTAAAAATAATTATTTTATTCATATATATATATAAATGACAACTTTAACATGGCCACTTCAAAGATGGGAGGGGGGGATTATAAGTTTTAAAGGCTATTTTAAGTGTATTTATTATATTTTAATTGGTTGTTTTTACCTTAATCCATACTGTATTATTTAATTTTTTTATATTTTTGTATTGTAATTTTTAAATTATGACCAAAGTGTGGGATTTTTAGCTGCCTTGAGTCCCCATGAGGAGAAAGGTGGGGTATAAATAAAGTAAAATAATAATAATAATAATAATAATAATAATGGGTTGTTGTAGGTTTTTTGGGCTGTATGGCCATGTTCTAGAAGCATTCTCTCCTGACGTTTCACCTGCATCTATGGCAGACATCCTCAGAGGCATCCTCTGAGGATGCCTGCCATAGATGCAGGTGAAACTTCAGGAGAGAATGCTTTAAGAACATGGCCATACAGCCCAAAAAACTTACAACAACCCAATGATTCCGGCCATGAAAGCCTTTGACAATACAACAACAACAACAACAACTTGGGAAGTGTCCGATGTGTGATCAAATACAAAAGCCAGCATAATGATCTTGTTTGCTGTGTACTGATCTTGTTGTGTATCTAATAATTAATAATAATAATAATATAAAATTATTATTATTATTATTATTATTATTATTATTATTTAAGAAGCTGACACAATACGAGGATTTAAAGATTGAACTGCAAAAACTCTGGCACAAGCCAGTAAAGGTGGTCCCAGTGGTGATCGATACACTATGTGCAGTGCCTAAAGAGTTTGGCCTGCACTTAAAACACATTCGACGCTGGCAAAATTACCAAAATTACTAGGTCCACCGGGGGAGGGGGACAACAGCCTTGCGAACACTACTTTACCCATAATGTCTGGGAATCGCCAGAAGGCTAAACGGAGGGCTGCACAAACACAACAAGGACCAGGTACCAAAAGCACAATAATCCCAATTAAACAGCTCAAGGGAAGATCTCAGGGGCTCACATGTCTTTACACTAATGCACAGAGCATGGGAAATAAACAAGACGAACTCCAACTTTTAGCACAACACCACAAATATGATATCATAGGGATCACTGAAACCTGGTGGGATGACTCCTATCGCTGGAATGTAGATATCGAGGGGTATAACCTCTTTCACAGAAACCGAACAAAGGGGAGAGGAGGCGGAGTAACCTTATATGTCAAAAACTCTTATGCTACAGAAGAGATTCAAGACAGCAATCTGGGAAACCAGCTTGAAATCATCTGGATAAGAATCAGGGGAACTGGGACTCAAAAAGATGTCATTGTAGGCGTCTACTACAGACCCCCAAGCCAGGAGGAAGAACTTGATGAAGTCTTCTGCCAACAGTTGACCAAACAGGCACAGAGAAGAGATGTAGTAGTCATGGGCGATTTCAACTATCCCGATATTTGCTGGAAAACAAACTCGGCCAAGAGTACAAGGTCCAACAAATTCCTCGCTTGCCTTGCAGACAATTTCATGGTCCAGAAGGTAGAAGAGGCAACAAGGGGATTGGCTACTCTTGATCTCATCCTAACAAATGCGGAGGACCTGATTGATGCGGTCGAAGTGGTAGGATCCTTAGGGGCAAGTGACCATGTGCTCCTGCAATTTGAGGTACAAAGGAAGGCCGAAACTAAGACAAGTCAAACCCGCATTTTGGACTTTAGGAGAGCTGATTTCCAAAAAATGAAGGAAACGCTGAGCAGCATTCCGTGGACACAGATACTAAAAGACAAGGGAGTTACGGATGGATGGGAATTTCTCAAGAGTGAAATACTCAATGCGCAATTGCAAACCGTGCCAACAAAGAGAAAAAATAGGACAAGTGCAAAGAAGCCAGAATGGATGTCCAAAGAACTTCTAACTGTGCTAAGACACAAAAGAGACATGCACAAGAAGTGGAAAAAGGGAGAAATCACCAAAGAAGAATTCAAACAAATAGCCAACACCTGTAGGGAAAAGGTCCGCAAGGCTAAAGCAAAAAACGAGCTCAGACTTGCCAGGGACATTAAAAACAATAAAAAGGGCTTCTATTCTTATGTCAATAGAAAAAGGAAAAACAAGGAGGTGATAGGACCTCTTCGAGGAGAAGATGGGGCAATGCTGACAGGGGATAGGGAAAAGGCAGAACTACTTAATGCCTTCTTTGCCTCGGTCTTCTCACAAAAAGAGAGTCTTCAACCTCAGCAAGATGGAGTGGATGAGGGATTGGAGGACATCCAACCCCAAATTGGGAAAGAAGTCGTCCAGGAATACCTGTCCGCTCTTAACGAGTTCAAGTCCCCAGGGCCAGATCAACTACACCCCAGAGTATTGAAGGAACTAGCGGAAGTCATTTTGGAACCATTGGCAACCATCTTTGAGAGTTCTTGGAGAACGGGAGAAGTTCCAGCAGATTGGAGGAGGGCCAATGTGGTCCCAATCTTCAAGAAGGGAAAAAAGGATGACCCAAACAACTACCGTCTGGTCAGCCTCACGTCGATACCAGGCAAGATTCTGGAAAAGATTGTTAAGGAAGCGGTCTGCAAACACTTAGAAACAAATGCAGTCATCGCTAATAGTCAACATGGATTTATCAAAAACAAGTCATGCCAGACTAATCTGATCTCTTTCTTCGATAGAGCTACAAGCTGGGTAGATGCGGGGAATGCCGTGGATGTAGCGTACCTGGATTTCAGTAAGGCCTTCGACAAGGTCCCCCATGACCTTCTAGCAAGGAAACTAGTCCAATGTGGGCTAGGCAAAACTACGGTGAGGTGGATCTGTAATTGGTTAAGTGGACGAACACAGAGAGTGCTCACTAATGCTTCCTCTTCATCTTGGAAAGAAGTGACAAGTGGAGTGCCGCAGGGTTCCGTCCTGGGCCCGGTCCTGTTCAACATCTTTATTAATGACTTAGATGAAGGGCTAGAAGGCAGGATCATCAAGTTTGCAGACGACACCAAATTGGGAGGGATAGCCAATACTCCAGAGGACAGGAGCAGAATTCAAAACGATCTTGACAGATTCGAGAGATGGGCCAAAACTAACAAAATGAAGTTCAACAGTGACAAATGTAAGATACTCCACTTTGGCAGAAAAAATGAAATGCAAAGATACAGAATGGGTGACGCCTGGCTCGAGAGCAGTACGTGTGAAAAAGATCTTGGAGTCCTCGTGGACAACAAGTTAAACATGAGCCAACAATGTGATGTGGCGGCAAAAAAAGCCAATGGGATTTTGGCCTGCATCAATAGGAGCATAGTGTCTAGATCTAAGGAAGTAATGCTACCCCTCTATTCTGCTTTGGTTAGACCACATCTGGAATATTGTGTCCAATTCTGGGCACCACAATTCAAGAGAGATATTGACAAGCTGGAATGTGTCCAGAGGAGGGCGACTAAAATGATCAAGGGTCTGGAGAACAAGCCCTATGAGGAGCGGCTTAGGGAACTGGGCATGTTTAGCCTGAAAAAGAGAAGGCTGAGAGGAGATATGATAGCCATGTATAAATATGTGAGAGGAAGCCACAGGGAGGAGGGAGCAAGCTTGTTTTCTGCTTCCTTGGAGACTAGGACGCGGAACAATGGCTTCAAACTACAAGAGAGGAGATTCCATCTGAACATGAGGAAGAACTTCCTGACTGTGCGAGCCGTTCAGCAGTGGAACTCTCTGCCCTGGAGTGTGGTGGAGGCTCCTTCTTTGGAAGCTTTTAAGCAGAGGCTGGATGGCCATTTGTCAGGGGTGATTTGAATGCAATATTCCTGCTTCTTGGCAGGGGGTTGGACTGGATGGCCCATGAGGTCTCTTCCAACTCTTTGATTCTATGATTCTATGATCTGTCAGCTGCAAAAGGCCACCCTACTCAGATCTGCACACATTATTTGCCGATACATCGCACAGTCCTCGACATTTGGGAAATATCTGATGTATGATCCAGTACAAGAGCCAGCAGACCTTGTTTGCTGTGTACAAATCTTTTTGTGTTTCTAATAATAATAATAATAATAATAATAATAATAATAATAATAATAAATCACATAGTCCTAGACACTTGGGAAGTGTTTGACTTGTGATTTTGTGATATGAAATACAGCATATATATCTTGTTTGCTGTGACATACTGTAAAATAATAATAATAACAGTAATAATTTGAAACGCAGTGAGGATATAAATTTTTTCTGAATGTTTTTGTCATATGCAGATTTAACCTATTAATTAGTTAAAATGGACATGGTCTAGGGGTTACTGTTGCTATTTTCTGCCTTGTTTGTAGGTTTTAGCTCACTGATCTCAGCTCAAAGCTCTGCTGTTGTTTTCTGGAAGGTGGCATCCTGCCTTTTCAGGCTATCATCTGCTTTCCGCCTGCCATCTTAGTCACCAGACTTCCTTCCTCTTCTTCACTCATGATAAAGCCATAAGGGGAGATCATGAGACATTTCTCTGAGATACCAGGACTTTGCAGACATGTCATGCCCATTTACTGCAGTAGGGATAAGACCTCTTTCAAAATATTGGAATGCTCCAGAGGGTAAATGTCAGGCAGATGGCTGGAGTTTAAGGCACTACTCTGCATTTGCAACTATTTATAGATAACAGTGATAGTAATAGCTGGATAATATAGATGCTGGGTAGTAATAGCAATATCTAGAAATATTTTCATATTTCTAGCTATTGCTGTTACTATCCAGCAATGTCCAGCCATTTATAATGGCATGCAAAACATGTCAGTAGATGATATGCATTTCCCCCAAAGTACTTCATTAGCATGTCCCAGCATCGATATAATTCACAGCCGTATACCAGTTGGCATTCAGTTATTGATATATGTGTTATCTGGCACAGTGTATCTCAAAATGCAAACATTTATGCTATGTTGATTGGATGCCAGATTACAAACATAATAGGAAAAATAAAGGTTTCGCCTGACATTAAGTCTAGTCGTCTCGGACTCTGGAGGGTGGTGCTCATCTCCATTTCTAAGCCGAAGAGCCAGCGTTGTCCATAAACATCTCCAAGATCATGTTGCCACATGATTTACAGAGCACCATTAGCTTCCCGCTGAAGTGGTCCCTGTTGATCTACTCTCTTTTGCATGTTTTCGAACTGCTAGGTTGGCAGAAGCTGAACCTAACAGTGGGAGCTCACTCCACTCCCTGGATTCGAACTGCCAACCTTTTGGTCAGCAAGTTCAGCAGCTCAGCGGTTTAACCTGCTGCACTACCAGGGAGTCACAAACGTAATATATTGGTAGAAAGGTTAGTGTATCAGGTGGTCATCCAGTATAAGCCTTTTAGAGTTCTCACTTTCTTTTAAGGAAAGTGTTCCGTAGTTTCAATCTATGTAAAGCTACCCAACAAGATAACATGATTTAGAGGAGCTTGTGCTTTGTAACAACAAAAAAACAGAACTTATGGGATGCAGCCATGGCCACACAGAAGCAACTCTATCACCACCTCCCATTCCACAAGATTATGATAATGGTCCTTTGAAACATACCAGTCCTTGTATATGATGTATTCTCTCACTGTTGATTTTAGAAAAGAATGAATTCAAATGGTTGTGTATTGTTTCTACAAAAATGTGTAGTTATTGTTGTTTTCTACTAGCACTCTTTGGCCAATGAGCCAAGATGGTATGATATAACAGAACGTTCATAAATAATTGAGCATTTGGACAAATTGCACCATAAATACAGTAAATTACTTCTGTTATTTTGCATGAGTTAGGAAACACGTAGCTGACCTCACATGAACCGTCCCAAGGATATTTACTAGAAGTAAATGTGTGTGGCTTTTAGTATGTGAGTGTGAAACCAACATTTGTTTATGAAGTACAAACAAGAAAATAATTAGGTTCTTGTGGGTTTTTTCGGGCTATAGAGCCATGTTCTAGAGGCATTTCTCCTGACGTTTCGCCTGCATCTATGGCAAGCATCCTCAGAGGTTGTGAGGTCTGAGCCTCAGACCTCACAACCTCTGAGGATGCTTGCCATAGATGCAGGCGAAACTTCAGGAGAAATGCCTCTAGAACATGGCTCTATAGCCCGAAAAAACCCACAAGAACCTAGTGATTCCAGCCATGAAAGCCTTCGACAAGAAAATAATTTATTGACATGTTTTAAGGTGATACAGAACTATTGGGAATTAGGATATATATATACATATGTAATGCACGTATACTTTGTAATATCGCACACAGAAATTAATATTCATCTAGTGGGTGTGCTCCCCACATACTCATATGGATATACATATATGCTCACACAAAGAAGGTCCAAGTGTCCTTATCTAGGAGAAATTATGTGGATATGGGAACAAGAATCAAAGATGGAAACTGGGTAGATTTTGAGAGTGTTACTGCCTGAGAGAAATGATAGATAAAAAAAACTAGAGGAGGCTCTAACTTCATTACAGAAAATTAGAGGCAGCAGTTCACAAACTACATGAAGAATTCAGAGATATTTTGTTGTTTTCAAGTGGTGGAACTACTTGAAACTTGCTTTAAGATTTTATTTAAGTGCTAGGAAAATAATTCTACAAATTATTATAATTATCTCATGCAAAAAGACCATTGTTTAAGAATAAATTTGTTAAAATAATTGGCACAAGTCCCCAAGAAAATGTAGTTTGTTAACCTCTATTAATATGACTAAACGTGAACAGTATTAAGCTTTGTCAGGGTTCCATTTTTAAAGTCCTTTTGATTACAGTTACAATCTTAATTCCATGTTAAGTCTTTAGTGTTGTAGTGGTAAATCGGATTTGGAGGCCAGTTCTTTATGTCAGGGATGGCAAAGGATTTCCCTTGAGCTGCATGTGGTTCTTCTCCTGGAAACTTCTATCAGCAGTAATTCACTTTCCGGCACGGTTTAGCATATAGAACAGACATGGGCAAACTTCGGCCCTGCAGGTGTTTTGAACTTCAACTCCCACAATTCTAAACAACCTATCGGCTGTTAGGAATTGTGGGAGTTGAAGTCCAAAACACCTGCAGTACCAAAGTCTGCCCATGCCTCATATAGACACTGTTTTTCAAAATGGGAAGTGAATTTCTGTTCATCTTTATTTTTGAGCATTCGGGGAAATCCATGTAACCCTTGAAGGACCCCATGAATGGAAGATTGCCCTTTCAAAAGAAGTTCTGGCCCTCTAAAACAACTTCAGACAGCTATGTCAGATTAATGATTGATGTTATTTAAAATTATTTATTTATTTATTTATTTATTTGCTACATTTGTATATCACCCCTCTCAGCCCGCAGGCGACTTGAGGTGGTTCAAAGGCAACAATTCAATGCCAACAACAGCGCAAAAACATTAAAACATTAAAAAGCATTAACACATCAGTTAAGACCATAACAGTAGTAAAAAAAACAAATAAACAAAAAAGAACCACTTATATTATTCCTTATTCTGTGAGCCTGTAATTTTCAGACGGGCATGGAGTTTAGTATTACAGCACTGCTTGAAACAAGTATTTTATCATGGACTATAACTGATGCCTTACCCAGACTTGTTGACTTAACCCTTCTTGGAAAAGTACATTGATTGGACTCCGCAAATAATTTAATTGGTTTATATTCCCTTATATGATCCCTAGAAGAGAAAACAATTACATTATTTTCAGAGAACGAGCTTTTTGATGTCCATGTTTGAATCTGGCAATAGGCTAAAAATAGTCTATTTTGCAAGTATTACTTTATCAAACCTAGTAGTAGGATGACATGGAATTCTTTCTAACTACCGTATATGCTCATATAAAAGCCACCTTGTGTATAAATCAAGGGTGGGATTTGGGGCCAAAATGTTGCATTTTGATATGACCTGTTAATAAGTCGAGGGTTATTTTGCAGAAAATACTAATGCAACCTCAGGAGGCCAGCTGTCCTTGGCTGTCACCACCATCTCCTGCCCAGCCATTCAAAAAGGTCAGAAGTGTCACCATGACAGAGAGAATAAAAGAGGTCACCGCTTCCTTTATGTTCTCCTGGAATGCCCTCTTTTTTGATAAGAATTAAGGTACAGTCCTACAGGAAAGAAGATTCCACCTTAACACTAGGAAGAACTTTCTAACTGTGAGAGTTGTTCAGCAGTGGAACTCTCTGCCCCAAAATGTGATGGAGGCTCCTCCTTTGGAGACTTTTAAACAGAGGCTGGATAGCCATCTGTCGAGGGTGCTTTGAATGAGATTTTACTGCTTCTTGGCAGGGGGTTGGACTGGATGGCCCATGAGGTCTCTTCTCACTCTGTGATTGTACTCACATTCACCCATGAATAAATCGTCCAAGGTTTTTTGGTTTGATTTTTTTACTAAAATGTCTAGACTTATACATGAATGTATAGGGGAGTTGTACATGGCTGCACATTGTTGTTAAACAGGAAGAAAGTGCAAATAAATTGTCAAGAGCATTGATTTCTGTCCTTTTGAACTCTCCCAGTGTTGCACACCTGCAGAAGCAGCTGCCCATATTTGTTGTTTGTGACAGAGCAACTGTTTTTAGGTACCACTCCACATCTATTTATAAAATCAGGAAGTGTGACAACTTGTGTAATGAAACAAATCAGTTAGCTTGAATATGATTTTTTTCTAAAAATATCACAAGTAGGTAGTGCCATCTGAATCCCACCTCTAATTTTTTCTTTTGCAGGGATTCTTGCCTACAGCACTTGTAAAAACACGTTATCCATACCTCAAGTAATTCTCATTTGTATTGATAAACCATATGATTGATATATATATATATTTAAAGACTTATTTGGGGTGACAGTTTTTAATCCGACATTTAAAAAGTCTGCAATAGCACCAGTCTTAAAGAGGTAACTTTTTCCTGTGCATATTTGTTAGTTTTGGCATTTCAGAGGCTTTTCCCCATCCCAGCAAAAACATTTTAGTTTGGTTGCTGCAGAAACACAACTGTCTGTACAGTAAGGATTCAAAACAAACCACTTTATCCTGATCTAAGAAATATCCTCCTTAGAGAGGAAGGCGCATACGTACAAGAAGCATACAAACAAACGTCATACAATGGAAGCGAACTGAAAACAAACCAGTATGTAAAGTAAATACATATTACAACAAAGAACTTCTGAGACGTTGCACACACCCACTCCTTCCTTTTGTTTATTATATCATTATAGTTTTGTATTGTTTGGATGCTAGAAGAGGAGGGGTCTTTTTTTTTTACTTGGACTGCAGACTGCTTATATAGCAGGAAAAAGTCTCCTGAGTGATATCCTGGTTTTCAGATGCTTTTGTTTTGATTGCTTTGTTGCCTATCTCAGCGTAACACATTGGATGTTCACAAAACATACTCTTGTATTACTTGCATAGGTATTGAGAAATCATGTGGTGAGATTGTGTAAACACCCCATGCAAACTGTGAAGAATGAGTTGAACATCATGATAGAGGTCAGAACTGGTGGTGGTTGTTCCTGGTTTCACCCAGTGAGAGACTCCATTTGGTGAATTTAACCTAGGGATACCAATACCATATATTGACAAACATTTACAACTCTTATTACTGTATACTGAAAAGAAGCAGTGCTTCTGATCCTCAAAAATATATTGAAAGGGACATACCACAGTCTGGATACTTTCTCTTGAAAACCCCTTTTTCCCTCATTATACCATTTGAAAAGGCAAACAATATCAAATGTTTCCTAATCTATATTCCTATATTCCAGCCATAGAAATCAAGGTTGTGTGGAGACATTCAATCTAATATATATTTATTTGTTAGGTAACTAATTCATAAAGCCATTCATCAACAACTTGGCTTACTAAGATTGAAAAACAAAAATATGTAGGACATTCTTATGCTCCGTGATGACAACATTGTGTGAAGGTAAAAAAGGTAAAGGTTTTCCCCTGACATTAAGTCCAGTCGTGTCCAATTCTGGGGTGTGGTGCTCATCTCCATTTCTAAGCCGAAGAGCCGGCGTTGTCCATAGACATCTCCAAGGTCATGTGGCCAGCATGATTACATGGAGTGTTGTTACCTTCCCGCCGGAGCGGTACCTAGCAGTTCGAAACACATTGTGTGAAACCGAAGTAAAAAAAAGCAAAGTAATTGTTAGCTGTTCATTTTCTTGCTGTGCCTGCTACAGCATGTGCCACATGATCCACCGACCCTCCAATCCTAGAAGATTCACACTATTGAGTTCTTGAAGGAGTTTTCGCTGATATCAGTGTTTCTGCTTCAAGCAGCATTTGTGCCTAAATGTTCCTTCGGTAGCTTCCAGTTGCCAGATGTTGAAAGGGGAGAGAGCTGTGTGTCTCCAATGTCACGAGAGCTTTCATCGGCAGCTGTTTTGACAGCACTTGATACTGATACGCTTCCTTGCCGTCTCAGTATTTTCATTATTGTTCTTTTGTATCCTCTGCACGCAAAGAAATAGATGAAAGGGTCAAAGCAGCAATTCAAATTCATCAGGAATACTGTGTAATGGAGAGTCTTCTGGAAGAGCTGTTGCTGGCTGCATGGAATGATAGGAAGCACAATCTTCTTAATCATGTGTATAATAATGGCGAGATGGTATGGCGTGAGACAGACGACAAAGACGACAATGATAAAAATGATAGTATTGATCGCTTTCTTGTTTGTTCCTGATTTTTCAGCGATAGAGTTTCCCTTTGCAGTTTTACAGAGTTTATAGCTAATTTTAGAGTAACAGATTAGTGTAATCCCAAGGGGAATTATGTATCCCAGTAAGCAGGCACCAAGGAGGATCCAAGGGAGATTGTCAATCATGTTCTCAAAGTTGGGATACTCCATGCATGTTATCTTACTTCCTTCGTCATGTGACATCATATGCATAAGTAATGGGAGAGTTTGTCCGAGTACAAGAAACCACACCAAAACGCAAATGTATGTGGCACATTTCACTCTTCTGACCTTGGTGCGTAAAGGATGAACCACAGCTAGAAACCTGTCAAAACTCAAACACGTCATAAAGTTCACAGCTGCATAAATGTTGATGTAAAAGACAAGAGCTGTGAGCTTGCACAATGTTTCTCCAAACGGCCAATGGAAGCCCAGTGCATAGTACGCTATTCTTGTAGGTAAAGCTGTAGTAAAAAGAATATCCGACACAACAAGATTTGCTGAGTAAATAGTGGTAGAATTCATCTTTTTTCTGTTTTTAATTATCACAGTGAGAGCAAGTCCATTTCCAAGTATTCCAACTATGAAGATACCACTGTAAAATGCAGGTAGAAAGATCCGTGCCGACTCCTTATGTTCATATAGGTCACAGGTTGTATTGTTAGCTTGATGGGACATGGCAGCCACTGTGGCTGAGAGTGTTGCCATAGTTGGTGGACTTCCAGGAAGTTTAGGAGGCCTAGAAAACAGAAGAAGGCATTGAATTGAAATATTTTTAATGAATACGAGTAATCTTATTTCTGTTTACATCTTTCTAATTGGGAAGTGTGGCATTTTGGAAAACCTTGGTTGTTTATATTTTGACTGTCTGCTTTAAAAAGTCTTCAGGCAGTTACACAGTATCATTTAGAAGCATAAAAATAACTTGCAGTTTGCAAAATAACAGCAATAATGCCAAACAACTACCTATAGTAGTATTGAGAGAGAATATTAAGTTAGGTAGCAGTAGAGAAATACTTGAACAAATACTATGCACTGTTACTTTAAGATAAGTATTTATTATGCCGGGAAATACATGCAGGATTAAAATCTGAACCTACCAGAGGAATAGCCTTTCTCTACTAAGCAAAATTAATATTTGGAATAGGATCAATGATGTGTTGGTAGAAACAAGCGAATGGAAAATTAGATATGAAGACTGCTAAGAAAGCAAGACAATCCAAGAAGGAAGCAAAATGAATTTTCTCACATAAATTTGTTTTCACAAACCACTCAAGGAGCTCCCAGTTGAGCAGTGGGTTAAACCCTTGTCCCAGCAGGACTGAGGTTCGAATCCGAGTAGAGCACAGATGTGCTCCCTCTGTCAGCTCCAGCTCCCCATGCAGGAACATGAGAGAAGCTTCCCACAAGGATGATAAGGCATCAAAACATCCAGGCATCCCCTGGGCAACATCCTTACAGATTGCGAATTATCTCACACCAGAAGCGACTTGCAGTTTCTCAAGTTACTCCTGACACACACGCATACAAATAAACCACACTTATATATTTGCCATAGTCTCTATAAGTATTTGTGTCTAAGGATTAGTGTTTCCTCAAAGGAATGTGGTGTTTTGTGTGTGAAATTTTTCTGAACAGTTTTTCTTCTTCTTGCCTCAAGTAGTAAAATAGGAGATTTTTACTCTTTCCAAAATTGTTTCTTTACATTCATGTTGTGCGTATTTACAGTTTTTTAGACTATCTACAAAAATAGGTAAAGTTCAGCAGTGTAGCGTACTGTACTTTAAAAAAACGTTATGCTTTATATAAATTGTGACTTGAAAGTTAATATATATATTATATACACAACTTTTCACTGTGTTTTGTGGTGTGAGGCAGACTTAGGATACTCAGTCATGCCATGGGTGTGGCATGCCAATTTACTATTCTTTCCTCTGTGTAGAATCACATCTCTCACATTGAGCATTTGCCATATTTCTCTAATATTTGTTTAAAATTGCGTTTTTACTACCATTTTATATTGCTTTTTGAATTATTATTTTTTCTAGGACAAACTTTTTCCTCCAGTGATTTGTTCACACTGCATGACTAATAGTTGTTGTGTTAAACAATAGAATGTCCTCACTTGGCTGTGCGGAGTAGGAGTAGTGGAAGAGTAACATGCAGTGTTATTTATATTCACCCACAGAGTTTAAAGTTAAATTAAAAAGAAATGCCCTGGCTTCTGGGGAAGTGGCAAGAGAAGTGGCTGCGTGGTTTTCATCCTCTAGACTCTTGAGGTCCTACACTTGGTTTAGACAAATAGGTCCTGTGGATAGCAATCCAAATTGCTTAACACCAGTATTTCATAGCTGGCTTGCGGCAGTACTGTTATAAACAGGATATTGCTCCAATTTGTTGTCAAGTGGTTTCTGCATTTCTTTAACTGTCTTTGCTGGTGGGGATGTGTTATTTTTCTTCTCTGGAAACTTATGGGATTTGAGATGTACCTTCAGAAGCAAGCTCAATCTTTGCATAATCAATGTGAAACCTTACGCTGTTCTGCTGGACTTAGTCCTCTAACAGTAGGTTTAAACTGCATCTACACTGCCATATAATACATCTTCAGAATGTGGATTAACTGCATTGAATCGAGTTGTATGGCAATGTAGACTCATATAATCCAATTCAATGCAGTTTATTCACATTCCGAAACTGCATTATATGGCAGTGTAGATGCAGCCTTAGTTTCGTAGCCAAGCTGTGATCTTTTGCATGCTATTCATGGAAAAGCCCACTGAACATGATGGAGCTTCTTTCTTAGTATACATATGTATTGTTTGCCCTCCATCTTATTGAGACATTTCATTCTTTTTGTCTGGAAAGAACAAAAAGGAACTTAGCTTGGGGGGAAAAACTAGAAAAGGGACAACAGATGCCAGAAAGAGGAAGGAAGACACTTTTCTAACTCCTGGTGATTTCTTATTTCAAGTGTCAGAAACTTGCAATAGGAAGCATGGGCAGATACCACTGTTCCTGACAGTTTTTGTGTATTTTATGGCTTGTGGTCCCCATTTTCTGGGTTTTCAGTTGTTTCAGTGGAACTTCAGCTAAATTCAATCTTCTAGGTTTATTTCATTTGGAGCAATAACCCTGCCCTGATCTAGTTAGGAGCTTATCTGTCTAGAAAGGGTCATCCATTTCTCAATCTGTGCAAATAGGAGTTGTGTCAGTGACTTTCAATCCAGTCTAATAGATGGATGGCTATTGATTGGTTAAAACTCTTTCCTCCGATCCCAGTGCCTTCTTCATTATAAGGCTATAGTAAGGCTGTGAGTATTCTTACATGGTTCCAGGCCACCTGAATCCAAAATACCTATTTTTTTAAAAAAAAATCAAGTCTATCCCCCACATTTTGTAAGAAGAGTAAAGTTGTGATGGATTAACAGAAGAAAAAAAACAACAGCTAGAGGAGACAAAAAATAAACCAGCATTTAAACATTTTAGAAATAAACTATACATAAAAGTTCTGCTAAAATATTAGAAGATTGTGCATGAAATAAAAGATTTATAATCACAAATCGATATGACAGTAAATTATTATGAATGGGGGGATACTGGATGACCTACATATAATTCAGCTTCCAAATACCCCACCCAGCATGGTAAATGATCAGGACATCTGGGAGCTGTAGAGCCAAAGATTCTCCATCCACAATTGGACAAGCATTTGTTTATATGTGGAAGCATTTGGTAACACATGTTGTATTAAAATGTATGGCATTTGAAGAGCTAATACTGTGACTTTGCAGTTTGTGCAGTTTGCAGTTTTTATTAACAAAGACGACTGTTATCAAACTAATAACCATACATACATTTACCAAACATCAATCCCACTGAAAATATTGTGATTTTTCCTGCATTAATAGAATACAATTTCACTTTTTGAAAATGATGAATCATAAATGTGATTTTATCAACCTCTGACAATGCCAATTTTATAGGGTCTCTACCAGTTTAACAGCCCCCTGATGATGCAGCAGGTTAGACCACTGAGCTACTGAACTTGCTGACCAGAAGGTCGGCGGTTCGAATCTGGGAGCAGGGTGAGCTCCTGCTGTTAGGCTCAGCAAATGTGAGTAGATCAATAGGTACGGCACTCCATGCAACTATGCTGGCCACATGATCTTGAGGTGTCTAGGGACAATGCTGGGTCTTCGGCTTAGAAATTGAAATTGAAATGAGCACCAACCCCCAGAGTCGAACATAGCTGTCAGGGCAAACCTTTACCTTTTACCTTACTAGTTTAACATAAAGAATACTATATTCTGAAAACATATTCAGCAAATGTCTGGGGTTACAATCTTGTTTAAGAATAAGATCCAGTGAGCTCAGTGGGAATGACTTGGGAGTAAACATGCTTCAACTTGGACTTCGAAAAACAGTATTTTAATTAAAGTAGAAGAACAACTTAAAGCATGTAAAAGAAACTCAGTCTAACAATTGCACACAATATAGCAAAGAAAGCCATTTTAGTTGAGGGGAGTTAAAATCCATGAAATAAAAACAGTTTTAGAAGAAATGCCTGTCAGAGTTAGAATTTAAAATAGCACATATTTTAAACACTAACAGTGGATAAAGAATACTTTAAAAAGTACCTCCTATCCTATAAACATTGGTCTCTTGTCGTCTAAATACTTGTCTTGGACCAGAACGTGATTTTCCCAGAACTGCTTTAGAAATAAACTAGAGCTTTACCAAGTAGTGTATTAAAACAAACCCAAAACACTAACTTTAATGTTACCAGATTTTTTAAAAAATAGAACAAATATTTGTTTTAGGCATATCTTTTTCTCTTCTGATTATATCCCCTTGAGCTAAGTAACATAAATAACATCTTTGTCACTGACACAGAAATTGTGTTGATGGATTCTGTTGCACTGGTCTGGACTGAAGTCCTGAAATTTATCTGTGAATTACTGCTGCCTGAGAAATATTTTTAATTTACTTCTTGGCTTCTTAAATCAATTAATTGTCTTTGTGCAGGGGAATAATATATAATATTACTGGTACTCACGCAACTGCTGTTCATGAAATCCTCTGTGTGTTTGTATTTGCCGCACATTTCATATGGAGCTGTTTCCTCTTTGCATGTTTTTCTTAAGAATGATTACGGTAGGTCAGACTAGCCTTTTATGACGTGGATGGCATTTCCCCTCCCTATAGCTGAAGTATACCTTAAAAAATATGGGAAGTGAGAACATCTATTCAGCTCGCATGTTTCATTGTTCTATTTTAGTCAAAAGCCCTGTGGGGTGTTAAAGACTTATTTTTTAAAAAAAGTTTTGTGGGTTTTGTAGAAAAAAATGTTGCGTCACAAGATTATTTTTTTAAAATGATAGAACGACAAGATGTGGTGTTCCATGAAAGTAAGTTGAAAGTGATAACATTTTATGCAAGTTTGCACACAGCTTTTGTCTGTTGGCCTGATTTTGTATGAGCTACCACCTTGAACCATTTCTCGTTGCGAGCGAGGCAGAACCTTCCTACTTGTGTTCTGCCAAGATCAAGATAGGTGTCATGGTGTCAGCTATATGTTTCTTCTTCTGGATCATCCTTATTACCATATAAAATGAGGAGGAAGCCTTGTTTTACCAGTAAAAGGAAAGCAGATGCCAAAGGTTATGAATCTTAAGTTCTTTAATTCTCATCAGTGTCTCTTGCGCTTTGCTGCTCTGCTGCTGAATACGCATGCACAGTGAGGAATACATCTCACTACATTAAGACAATGGGTGTGGCTCTTAATGAGACATGCTGCATTATCACAGGATGTCTATGACACACACCACTGGAGAAATTACATTGTTAGCAGGTATTGCATCACCTGACATCTGTCAGGAAGTAGCAACTTGTAATGAAAGGACTAAGGCCCATCTGTAATGAAAGGACATCTCCAGCCCATCCTCTGTTTGGATATCAGCAAGCAAGCTAATGCCTTAAATCAAGAAATAGCTTCCTAAGATCTACAGAGATACTCGCAGGAGCACCTCAGCAAGCAAGAATCCAAAAGTGGCAGGTTAAAACCCAGAACCTCAATCAGTGGCTGATACCAGATGAAAAACTCCCCCTGGGCACACAGAAGACTGGGCGACTTGGAAGATACTGAACAGGCTGTGCTCTAGCACCATGAGATGCAGAGCAGCTAACCTTAAGAAATGGGGCTACAAAGTGGAGTCCACAACATGTGAGCGTGGAGAAGGGCAAACCACAGACCACTTACTACAATGCAGTCTGAGCCCTGCCACATGCACAATGGAGGACCTTCTTACAGCGACACCAGAGGAACTCAAAGTGGCCAGCTTCTGGTCAAAGGAAATTTCGCATAATACCAAGTTTTTATCTTTGTTTGTGGTTTTTCTATACATTATTACTGTGTTCTCAGTTCGCTTTTGACATGACAAATAAATAAATATCAGTGTCTCTAGACATTTGCCTTTCTTCCTGGCAGGTTGTGATCATTGCTCTTCTTCAGTATGTTGCTTTTTCTGTCAATGCTTATAGACCACAAGGGGACATTTTAGTCCTCCATATTCACTTTTCTTCTGAAGAATTTACATAGAAGTTGACCCACAATATACATTGTATATACAATATACATTGTACAACATTGACACGTACACCGTATCGAAAAATTGATCATGTTAAGAGCTTTCCCCATAAACAAGCAAAATTTTTCTAATATGATGTTATCTTACTACAACAGAAAGAAAAAATCTGTGCTGTTTTTTCAAACCTACCAACCATTTTGGTTGTTGGTAGGGTTTCCCATTGAAGGAAAACTGGATTTTTCCCAATTAATGTAGACAGTTAAGTTCACTGGTGTGGAAAATGTTAGTGCAAGAGGAATGCATTTTTAAAATTTTATAACATTGTGTTTGTTTTTATTCCGTCTTGCCTTTTTTGGCTCCGTTTAATAGAGCACACTTGATTCTGCACTTTTTCAGCATGGAACCATCCAATACCCTTCAATAATTAGAATTATTTTACAAAAATGCAAATCTGTTTACCCTAGTATATGGCGGTTGAAGCAAGATATTTATACTCTTCTAAACTGAGTGGACACATAAACATTTAACATCTTTCTTTGCCCAGAATAACACAGAAAATCTGGTATGGTATGTGTTTGTGTGCGCATTCAAGTTGCCTGTCAGCTTATGGTGACTCCCATAAATTTCACAGGGTTTCTTAGGTAATGAATTCTTAAGAGGTAGTTTTGTCAGTTCAGTCTACTGGAATATAGCCTACAGCTCTGGCATTTGTTGACAGTCTCTCACCCAAATAGTCACCTTGCTCAGCTCCCAAGATCAGACAGGATCTGGTATTCAGGCTGTGGAAGTGTGGTATAATGTAGTTGACTCTTTGTGTTGATGCAGCAATCTTTGGAGTTGTGTAGTGGTAGATCCTTCATTTTAGTAAAAGAGATAGACATTTTAAAGCCTGATATCTGCAAAGTAAAGACTTTCTATATATATGAGATTTCAATATTAATGTCCAAAATATGTAGTATGATTTTACATAGGATTTGTGCTACATTGGAACAGTAAAGATAAATATCACTTAAGTAAAATAAACATTAAATATTAAATAACCTAAAAAATAAAATAAGGCGTAAACACTAAACTGATCTGGGAATCTGCTATTGCAACACATCCAAAGAAGTGGTTTAAAACCAGTATAAAAAAGATTAGGACTAAGTATGTTCCAGTCCACATGAAATACACGAAGCTCATTCCAGAAGCGTGTTTAAGAACTGGTTCAAGATTCCAGAAGAGCCTTTACTCCCAATGTGACCATCATCCCAGTTTTTTTTTGCTAGTTAACTTGTACCCAGTATGTTTTATTATGCCAAGTCTTTGGCATAATAGTTGCCTCTCGCTAGCATCGTGGTGAAAACTGGGCGTTTGTTGGCGATTCTGTGTAAGATTTGAGTTCATATGCAGCGCTGCATACGGAAAACTTTACAGAAAACTCACATTTATGTCTTACTTAAATATAAGGCTCTGTGGAACAGATAGATGTAAAAAAAATGAAGCCCTGGTATGACAATGGGAGTGAAATGACTGATACAATCTAATTTATCACAAGTTTGTGGCAAAACATGAAGAAATTGAAACTAATTTACATTTCCAAAAGATTGTGTTGTCTGCTTGTACCTGTGAGACAATAAAGGTAGCATTTACTAGAGGAAATTACCCAGGGTATCTACAAGCCTAATTTCCCTGAAACATCTCTTTATACTGGGGGCGGGGGAATTCTGCATGAGTAAATTCCAAGCAGTCAGTGCAGTTCTTAGTCCATGAAAGATATAAATATTATTCAGTCCAGAATCAGATTTGTTCATTTACTCAACAGAGTTAAGGGGTTAGTTATGTTTATGGCAATTTGTAAATATGTTTGGTATATTCTTCTAATTGTTTTTAGAAGCAGCAATACAATGCTCCTGTTAAGAAAATACAGACAATAGTATTTGTGATTCAAAATGTATACTGTAGTCATTTTGACAGTTGATTACCTGTAACAAAATCCTTTGGCTTTCATGTCTGTGATGCTCTTCATTCTGCGTAAAATCCCACATGTCCAGAGTGCTTGTTTCTGGTTCTTTCCAGTAATCATCTTCATAATGCCACTAAAGTGGTTGAATTTAGTAGCACTCTACTACATTCAGATAATGTTAGCTTATGTAAATGTTTAAGTTTAGAGCCAAGTATACAATTTTCAATGCCATGCAATTTTTAATGGCTGGAATCTACTATTTAAGATTACATTTATGGTAGAAGAATATGTATGCATGTGTGTATGCATATGCACACAGAGAGGCGCATCAAATATTTGAATGTTTTTATATGTAACAGCTTTCTTCCTTGATGTGTTACTTTAGACATGTGGGATTTGACGTTCAGCTTTGATCCAGCCCGTTAGACTATCCACCAAGTCAGCCTGCTGAACATTACACTGTGTTTTGGAAAGAATTATAGTACAAAATATTTAAACAGCTTGACTCATATCTCATTATGAGGTTCCTTCTTCCACAGTACTATAACCCTTAAAAAGCAATTTTTATGTATCACAGAATTAGCTGCCAGCTCTCTTAAAAGAGAGTTCGTGGTGTAATAAATCTCTTAAAGTCTACTGTAAATTGACTTTGTTCCATTATGTGGGCGGAGGCCACCAGGGGGCACTAGAGTGAGAAGGATAATCCATTTTATGGGGGTGGAGGGTGGGTTGAAGAAGGAAAATCATTTCCCCTTTTTTCCTGTTATTCCCTTCACCCATATCCCCGCTGTGGAAACAACTCTCTTTATGAAATGGGAAGTGGTGAGGGGAAATAATCAGCAAAAATGTGGGAAATTATTTTCCTCCTTCAGCTTCCCCTCTGTAAAATAGAGTATTCTAAATAGTACTTACTTTTTATGAAGTACAGCCGAAGCATCTTCTGCAGAGTCCATTGAAAACACTGCAAAACAGATTTGTGTAAATATCTAAAACAGCCACTAGGTGAGATTTAGAATTTGTCAAAATTTTCAGGACCCCAACATTAAGCTAAGGGGATCCCATTTAGGGTCATGTCCCACAGTTAAGCACTTCATCCCACAAGGGGGTAAGCAGGTGTAATTGTCTTCTTTGCATGGCGTTTCATAGGGTTCTATCTTTAAGGAAGATGGAGAACTTACTTAACTCCATTACACAGGAATGTCTCCTCCATTTTCTAATTCAACCATTTCAATTATACTTTTTAAAACAGGCATCCTTTTTGAGACACCACTTTCCATGGGGGCATTCTCCTGAAGCCCCTACACTAATGTAGACAGACACACTCTTTAAAACACTTATTTCAATGGGACACATACAGTCTATAAACCACTAAGCATTAGCAGACCGGCCACATGAGCATCCACAATGAAATATCACAAAGTAATTGGACAAATTCACCACTTTCTATCACAAGGCAAAATGCTCATTTTTAAAAGTTTCTATGCGCAGGAAAAGGAATGGAGTTGATTTCTGCCCTTCTTTGAAATCCTCCCGTTGCTACACACTGCAGAGATGGAGTCCCATGAGCAACCACCAGAAGCAGTCCTTCGTCGTTTGATGGGCTCCATGACAGTCTGTCTTTGAAGTATGTAGAAACTGATATAAATGGAGAAAACATACGTATGATGAGGTCATAAGAATTAGTGATATAGACCACCAAAAGGGTTTTGGAGACAATCCTGTACTGTATTGAAGCAATTATGGAACCTTGCCTTTATCATGAAAATATTGTGGGTTTTATTCTTATTTTTTTCTCCTACACCACCACCTCTTCCCTCTTCTTACATCATTCATTTAAAAACATGTGATGCATTTTTAACAATGGCTTACTGAAAAACATGGTATATTTACAGGTAAAATGGGAGATGAGATTTTACTTTTGTCCTTCTCTTAGTCATTAGCTCTTTGTTTCAGCCTTAGGCCACATCAGCATAGTATTGTACATAAGTAGCTTCTGGCTCAGTGAGGTTTCCCACAAGTCAGTTGTGTCAATAGGAATATTCCCACAGAGCAGTTTCACCAGAAAATGGTAACCCACAAAAGAGAAGAGCAGTTATCAAGGACGGAAGAAAGGAAGATTAATGAAGCCACATTTTTTTAAAGAAGCACAGGCAGCAAAGAAGGTAGATCACCTGTCAGAATTTCTAAGGCAATAGAAGGCAGGCCTAGCCAGAGTGCTTCCAGACAGCCCCTTTAACATGGGAATTCCCACAATTAACAGGGGCTGTCCAGATGACGTCCTAGGGAAACACGAATTAATTCATCACAAACCAGGAAAACCCTGGTTTGTGGTAAATTAATTTGTGAGTGGGTTTATTCCGCGCCTTCTTGGAAGGCACGGGATAAACCCACTACTTCCACTGTCTGGACCGCTCCCAGTTTTTCATTAACTGGTAATTGTTTTAATGAAAGTAAGAGGCAGTGTTTACTTTCCTTAAAATATGTACGCATTTGCACAGTATTTTCTGTTTTAAAACTGTGACAAAATTAATCAAATGTTAAAAGCGCCCATCCAGTTATGCTAGTAACTTAAGTCTCAAGAAGCCCTATCCTTAACAGATGCGTTACTATAATATATGATTGTGTCTGAATAGCTTGATTCAAACACTTTGAGGAAGATATGGGGCACTAATCTGTAAACCCTAATTAGACAGATGATAGAACAGATTAGTCTGTAAAGTTAGCTTGCCTAAAATGTAAGTGGGTCTGACTTTAAAACCACAAAAAATTCTGCTAAGTTTCCATCAATTAATAGCACTTTTTATTGTGCTACTATTTACAGGAGCCCTGAGTGGATGAATCTTCATACATGTTAAAATTTGAGCACTTCACTTTTTGAACCTCATATCATTATTTTTAATTCTGCATCTGAACTGGAATTTTTTAAAAAATACATCTTTCTAGGAAAAATATTTTACCACTTATCTTAGATAAACTGTCATTTTTGTATTAGAATATCTCTCTTCCGCTCATGTCATAAATACATGTCTTACACGAAAGCCATAGATTATGATCCTAGCTTCCATTTCTTTGTCACACTGTAGCATGAATACATCCAAGAAAATTGCAGATCAGGGAACAGATCAGAATAACCCTACATCCTTGCCATGCTGGGTGGCAGCTGCCAGTGAAGGCCTCAGTCCTCCAGGTCTTGTCTTGTGGTGGCAGAAGCTTTGTATTAATGATGGGTCGGTGGATGTCATGTGGGGAGGCATGTACTTCCTTGAGGATGTACCTGTCCTGTAAAATCAGCTAGTATGTACCTGATGCTAATTTGAATGAGACTTTTCAAATTAGCTCTGGTTTAAACCATGGTGTTGCACCTTGCTGAAAGCACTCACCAGGAAACCAGTCGTGGTATTAAACATTTTCTTGATAAAATACATATAAGAAAGGGCCAGAAGCACCTTAAGCAAATAATAGAGTAAAATCCAAGTGTGTATATAGAAAGCAAGTCCCATAAGCAAAAGGTAAATCCCAAAAAACAAGATTAAAACTTGAACATTAATCCAGAAAACAAGGAACAAAACAAGAGCTTGAATCCATAGGTAAAACCTTAACACAGGAAGCAAAACTTGACTAGGAATTTTGGGCCTTGATGAGTTCATGTTATCCTCCCTTCCCTGCCTGTCAGCTTCCAAACCAGTTTCATTTTCACACTCGGAGACAACATCTTGCTCCAAAACCTCCTTCGTTCTCCCAACCGGAGAACCATCCTGCTCCAACATCCCCAATGTCTAGGCACCTACAGAACAATTAGGCTCTGCACCCCCAAATCACTCATCGTCATCAGCTGGCTGAACTACAACACAGGCCTTCTTAAACTTTTCCATCTATGACCTCTTTCTACCTGAGAAATGTTTATGTGACCTCAAGTATATTATTATTATTATTATTATTATTATTATTATTATTATTATTACTTTATTTGTACCCCGCTAGCATCTCCCGAAGGACTCGATGCGGCTTACAGAGGCCAAGGCCTCAAAACACAACAATGAACACCTAAAGCAAAATTAAAATTAAAATTAAAAACAGATAAGCAATATAAACAACAAACAATAAACAGTAACATCGAGACACTATAAAACTGGGCCGAGCCAAAGTAATGGGTACAAGATTAAAAGTGCTGATATGGCAGGAGGTATGTAGTGCAGTGTGCGGTGTGCAGCACTCTTAGTTCTACTAAAGTGCTTCTGGGACTTGGTAATGGATATTCCTAATCTGGGAAGGCACATCGGAACAGCCAGGTCTTCAAGTTCTTTCTGAAGACTGCCAATGTGGGAGCCTGTCTTAGATCTTTTGGGAGGGTGTTCCAGAGTCGGGGGGCCACCGAAAAGGCCCTGTCTCGAGTCCCCACCAAGCGCACTTGCGACGCAGGTGGGATCACGAGCAGGGCCTCTCCAGATGACCGAAGTGAGCGCGTGGGTTCGTAGACGGAGATGCGGTCACGCAGGTAGGATGGTCCCAAACCGTTCAGGGCTTTGTAGGTAAGCACCTGCATCTTAAATTGGGCTCAGAAGATAAACGGCAGCCAGTGAAGCTCCTTGAACAGGAGGGTTGACCTCTCTCTGTAAGGAGCCCCGGTTAACATCCTGGCCGCTGCCCGTTGGACCAGTTGGAATTTCCGAGCCATTTTCAAGGGCAGCCCCACGTAGAGCGCATTGCAGTAATCCAATCTAGAGGTGACCAAGGCATGGACCACCTTGGCCAGATCAGTCTTCGCGAGGTATAGTCGCAGCTGGCACACAAGTCTCAATTGTGCAAAAGCCCTCCCGGACACCACCGACGCCTGAGCCTCAAGCGTGAGCGATGAATCCAAGAGGACTCCCAAGCTGCGGACCTGTGGCTTCAGGGGGAGTGTAACCCCGTCCAGCACAGGTTGCCACCCTATACCCCGATCCGGTTTGCGATCGACCAGGAGGACCTCTGTCTTGTCGGGATTGATCTTCAGCTTGTTCCTCCTCATCCAGATAGACACAGCGGCCAGGCACTCGTCCAGCACCCAAGAGGCCTCCTTGGAATTAGGTGGAAAAGAGTAGTAGAGTTGTGTGTCATCTGCGTAGAGATGGCACCCGACTCCAAAACCCCGGATGACCTCGCCCAGCAGTTTCATGTAGATGTTAAAGAGCATGGGAGACAGAATAGAGCCTTGCAGGACCCCACAGGTCAAAGGCCAGGGGTCCGAGCAGGCGTCTCCCAGCTTCACCATCTGGGTTCGTCCCTCCAGGAAGGACCGGAGCCATGACAAAACCGAGCCCCCGAGCCCCATCCCAGAGAGATGACCCAGAAGGATACCATGATCAATGGTATCGAAAGCCGCTGAGATGTCCAAGAGAACCAACAGGGTCACACTCCCCCTGTCCAGCTCTCTACGGAGGTTATCCACCAAGGCGACCAAGGCTGTCTCGGTGCCGTGACCAGGCCTGAAACCAGACTGTGACTGATCCACGTAGTTGATGTCATCCAAAAAGCCCTGAAGCTGGGAGACGACCACCCGCTCCAGCACCTTACCCAAAAAAGGGAGGTTGGAGATTGGTCTGTAATTGTTCAGCACCGTGGAGTCAAGGGAAGCCTTTTTGAGGAGTGGGCGGACCACAGCGTGTTTCAAATTAGATGGAAAAATCCCTTGCTCCAGCAATGCATTAATGATCAACCCAAACCAATCAACCAACCCCTCCCTGGCCGATTTAATTAACCAGGATGGGCAAGGGTCTAGACAAACAGATGCCTCAATCACCTCATCTGGTACTGTGGTGAAATTGGAGTCAAGCTCAAGGCGTATCTGAGCAACTTTTCCTGCAAAGTGGTGTGCGAACTCGCAACACCGAGTTGCTGGGTCGTTGAAGGTCTCCTCCACCACAGGTGGGTGAAGGAGTGCCCCGACAATCCGAAACAGCTCCGATGATCTATTTGCTGCAGACGCTATACGGGTGGTCGTGTAAGATTCCCTGGCCACCTGTATAGCCGCGGAATATGCCTGAAGAGAGGCTTTAGCCCGTGCTTGGTCAGACACGTCCCGAGATCTCCTCCAAATGCGCTCTAGCCCCCTTCTCGTGTGCTTCATCACGGCCAGCTCCCCAGTAAACCAGGGGGACGGCCTGTCACGACGCAACATGATGGGGCATTCGGGAGCGATCGTATCTATCGCCTTGGACATCTCCCTGTTGTAGAGATCCACCAAGGCGTTGACAGAATCGCCAGGCTCCATGGCAGAAAGAACCCCAAGATTCCTCAGGAATCCATCCGGATCCATCAGCCTCCTGGGGCGGACCATCTTAATCTGTCCTCCACCCCTGCGAAGGTTGAGGGTCGCAGAAAGTCTAAAACTGATCAGATAGTGATCAGACCATGACACCGGAAGGATGTTTTGTTCTTCCACTCTGATCATTCCGCTGTCCGCCACAAAAACTAGGTCGAGTGTGTGCCCAGTCTGATGGGTGGGCCCAGATATAATTTGTGACAGTCCTATGGGCGTCATGGCGGCCATAAAGTCCTGAGCTGCGCCAGACAAGGAGGTCTCGGCATGGATGTTAAAGTCTCCCAGCACCACCAAGCGCTGGGAAGCCAGGGCCAAATTAGAGACCACCTCTGCTAGCTCAGACAGGGAAACTGCTGGGTCGCGGGGTGGGCGGTACACCAGCAGAAACCCCACACTGTCACGGTTCCCCACCTTCAGGTGGACACATTCAAACCCAGGTGCTTGCGGAACAGCACACCTGACCATGGCGATGGATTGCCGAAAGACTACTGCGACCTCTCCTCCCCCCCCCCCCCGTCTGGCCTGCTTATGCACTCCGAAACCCGGTGGACATAGCTGAGTGAGATTTACTCCCCCCAGCTCATCCAGCCAGGTCTCAGTAATGCAAGCCAGATCCGCCCTCTCATCCAGGATCAAATCCTGAATGGCAGCGGTCTTACCATTGACGGATCTGGCATTAATCAGCAGGACCTTAAGACCAAGGGGACTGCCATGGGGCCTACCACTTCCTACCTTCTCCAGGGTTGCAAGAACTCTGTTGCGCTTCTCCCTGGAGTGTTGGTGACCAGCAAATCTCCTCCCCCACACAACCCGAATGGCGCCCCCCTCCTCTGGTCCCCCCTCCCCCCCTACATGGTTGGAATCTGTGGCTAGTCAGCTCTCAGAAGAAGTAAGGCTGGAGAAAAGTCTCCCTTGGGTTTCAGGTGGGGATGCTTCCGATGTTAAAGTGGACAAGGAACCAGCGAGGGAACTGAGTGGGCTGAACAGGGGAAGTGTTCTTGGACGGGAAAGTGTGGCTGATTGCGTGGGGACAACTGGGGCAGATGGGGTCTCAAATTGGTACAAACCAGGAGGGGGGGCTCTAACAGGGTAGCTGTCTGTGGATTTATCTCGGGGACCTGATGGAACAAGGCGAGAAGGTACCCCAGTGTCAAAGAGGGGGCGAATATGAGGGTCCACAACTACCCTTCTGATGGTAATGCCCCATTTCTTTAGGCAGGATCGCATTGCCAATAGCTCGCCAAGCCATAAGTTGTCTTCTGGGGTAATTAAAAGACGAGTGGAGCGGTCAGGTGATTGATAGTCCCTCCGCAGCCATGTTATGGCTTTCAGTCTTACTTCCCAAGGTCTTTTTGCTAGGATTTGGGCCAGAGAGTCACAAACTGCCCTCCTAGAAGTCCATCTGCCTCTGTTAATCATTAGGTCAGCAATGTCTATCGCAAAATTGTCTGTTAGGAGATGTTGGTCCTGAACACAAACTGCGATTGGCTGAACAATAGGATCTGATGTTATATTATCAGTCGTCCTCTGAGAGACCATGGATGTCATCCACCAATCCAAGATGGTCTCATTCCTATGCTTACCTGACAACCCTCCCCTTCCCTCAGTCATCTCAACATTCATCCCTCCTTCCAACCCAAGGTCCAATGAGGCTTTCTCTCCAATTGGGCACAAGTCCTCAGCCAGATCCGCACATGGGAGATTGTCCACCCTTGGGGGATCGGATTGCACTGAAGTTCTTGAAAAAGAGGCAAAACCTCTAAAGAGGTGGTCCATTTTCTCGTTCAAAATCTTAAGTTGAAGCAACATAAGGTTGAACGATTCACTCAGGAGGTCATAAAAGTGCGATAGATCGTTCTTCACACGAGACTCTGTTTCAGCCATTCCTATGTCTATAATAAGTACCACTCACACCACTAACACCCGTCCACTCTTACCAACCCTCATTCACAACTTCCGTCACAAACATTCACTCCTCCAGTCACTCCACAGGATCCCATACTCTCCTCATTCTTCCACAATTTCTCTCACCAACCGATACTAGTCTTCACACTCTCTCACCAATGTATACATCCATCTACCATCCACACCTTCCTATGTAACCACTTTCTCTATCACAGTCAGTCTCATGCGCTCTCCCGGGGCCACTTCATACAGCTCACCCCTATCCTATGTTATCAATGCAATCCTTATCCTATACTATCAATCTCCTATGTATAATCCTATTTGTTCTCTACACCTCCCGACGCAATCAGCAACCAACACACACAACGTACAACATGCAGCCAACTATAACTATACAAAAACTAAGCAAAGAGAGAAAGGTAGGAGAAAAAATAAAACAAAAAGAATAAATAAAATAAAATAAAAATAAAAGATAAAAATAAAAACACACAAAAATAAAAATAGAGTCAGATGGCGAAGATCACAGCAACAACGATGGAAGTACTGTTGACACTCCAAAATCTCCTCCGTTGCCCAGGTCTGCTGGCAAGGCCCGATTGGCGATGGAACAGGGGGGCAGTGATACTGCACCCAAGTGGCCGGGCCTGTTTACGGGGTCTGCTGGGCTCTCTGGCCCCACTCGATGGAATTGGGGGGGGCAGATAATGCGGCGCCCAAGCGTCCGGGCCTGTTTACGAGGCCTGCTGGGCTCTTCGGCCCCACTCGATAGATGGGGGTCGGATGATGCGGTGCCTGCTGGGGGGGGGGGCCCAGATGATGCAGCACCCAAGCGGCCGGGCCTGTTTACAGGGCCTGCTGGGCTCTTCGGCCCCACTCAGTGGAATGGGGGGCCAGGTGGTGCAGCACCCGAGTAGCCGGGCCTATTTCGGGGCCTACTGGGCTCTTCGGCCCCACCGGATGGAATGGGGGGGCCAGATGGTGCGGCGCCCAAGTTGATGCGGCGCCCAGGTGGCCGGGCCTGTTTATGGGGCCTGCTGGGCTCTTCGGCCCCACTCGGCAAGATGGGGGGGCCAGATGGTGCGGTGCCCAAGCGGCCGGGCCTGTATATAGGTAAAGGTAAAGGGTTCCCTTGACATTAAGTCTAGTTGTGTCTGACTCTGTAGGGTATATAGGTATACCAAGTATATAGGTATATAAAAGACATATACAAATCTAACATTTATTGATAATAAATCAACATTTCCAAGGATTGCTAAACAGGCTGATTTCCCCCTTTTTATGAAGTACAGATGAAGCATTTTTTGCAGAATCCCTGTAAACTCTGAATGTTATTGGTAGCAGGCTTATTGTTGCCAAATTTTACGGGACCCCATTTAGGGCCAGGATCCACAGTTGAAGAAGCAGTGGTTTAAACAATATTGACATAACATTTTAATATGTTAAAAGGCAGTAGAATGTGTTTGCTTTATTCAAACTAATCAAGTAGATATAATTAGATATCTGCAAACGTTCTATTGACATCCTATTTTTACATTGTATTTTGTCTCAACAGCTTGGGACCTGTATTCGCACTTTTTGTACCATTTTATTGCTCCATTCCAAGAGTACAAGTGACACAAATTCTAGGCCAATTTTCCATCACGAACAAGACATTGGTCTATGTATTGGGTTTGCAGGTACAGTATGTGCTGACTTATTTGTTTTTTTAGTTTATTAGTTTATCAGAATCTTCTCTGAATGTTCTGTTTTCCAGAACCATGTAATACGGGATCCCCTGTTTCCATATTCAGCCAGCTCTTCCCATTAGCTATGGCTATGGAGACAGGATCTCTGTGAAATTAAAAAACCATGAATAAAGAAATGGCTACAGTTTTTAGATGAGCGAATACCTCTTTTGGAATTTCTAGGTTTTCCAGAAGTACTTTGTAATCAACTTCTGCTGGAAGCTGAATCACACTGGAGGACCTAGAGATTGCTAGAGAGAATATTTTAATAAAATCCGCAAAACTCAAGATCACAAATCTGGAGAGATGCTTGCATTGAGTCTTAAAACATAAAGCAAAAATGTGACATTGGAATTTACAATAAAAGCTATAGTGTATCCGGAAGTAGAGTGTACTTGAGGCTGGTAGTGATTTGGCAATTCCTACATTCAGACATACGTATATATAAACAGATGTTGAACACAGTTTATCCTACTTGCATACCTGTCAATAGGGCAGCTTTCTTTCTATGTGTCTGTATTGTTTTGCTTTATACAAATATCTTTTATTTTGGCAAGGAGGTTGTTACTGATATATTAAAAATAATAGACTATTTTCAAAAGTTCTATGGAACTGGGGCCTAAAGGAGCTCTGGGGCTTAAACTGAAAACTTTAGGAACAAAGACCTAGGCTATGAGTTCCCCAGTTCAGCTAGAAGTTCTGCAGATATTAAGATTCTTTTAATATTGACAGAAACAAACTAGTGAATTTGGCTTCTGATTCACTTCAAGATCCAGTTCAGGTTATTAATGGCAGCATTTCTGAGGGACAGGGTGTCCTTGCCAAGAGTGTATTTGAGTGCAACCACCACCCCATGGCCTTAGTATGCACTTTGCAAAGTCTGTTATTTGATTAATCACTTTCATCTTATGATTAAACTGATGATTCCTAACATAATTATCTTAAATTTAGTTTCTCTTGTGTTTCTTTCCCTTGTTATCACAGTTGGGTAAGGCAACCGTTAAACGTTTGACACTGACATTTATGAGAGTGAACTACAGAGATGTTAAATTATAAGCATTTGACATTTCTTTGTGTCCAGTATATAGCATTGTTCAAATTCCCAACATGTAATGAAAAAGTCATACTAGAGAAAATACTATTGACCCTAACTGATACGTGTAAAATGATTAAAAAGAGCTTTGCATATGTTCACACTCACATGCTATAGCATGATTTACACACACCCACACACATATATAGGCCTCTCTCTCTCTCTCTCTCTCTCTCTATATATATATATATATAACCTGAAGAATTCGTCTTTCAATTGATATCACCATATTTATGCATTTGCTCCTTTTTTTCATTTCATATTGTGGTGTTGTTTTTGTTTTGTTGTAGTTTTTTGAGAGGGGAGAAATTAATATGTCGGGTCCCAGATCATTATTACTTTTCTTGCAACACTACAGTTTAATACTTCTCCTTTTTGCTGGACTTCCCTGCAGTTTAACTTACTTTCCTGTTCTTTTTTCTATTAAGCATGTCCCCTTTATAAATAATAATGATGGTGAAGATGTATTTTTGGACATGAATTGTTATCAGTCATTTTTAGTGGGTTGCTATAGGTTTTTTCGGGCTATATGAACAACGGGCCTCTAGAACATGGCCATATAGCCCGAAAAAAACCTACAACAACCCAGTGATTCTGGCCATGAAAGCCTTCGACAAAGTCATTTTTAGTCTCCTGTTTGGCTTAACATTGCGACTGACCTTATATTCTTGAAAGGTGGTGGTGGTGGGTCATTAGAAAAAATATTGTATTAAGATAATCAAAATTGTATTGAAATTTATTATATTCCATACCATGAACATCTCCACAAGTAGCGTATGTTTTTATTGCTCTCACTTTGTTTTTGTATGGTACTGAATTTATGCTAGATGGCCTCATCACAATGCTAGTATGCTCTCCATACAATTTGTGCAAAACCTGGAAGCTTTCCTTCTGATTGTGCATTGGATTTGTTGATCATTCTAAAGTTTTTCTACTCATACATATCTGTCTGTGGTGAGAAGTTATTTTTCATGTGTTTATTAGTAATAGTAAAATGTTTGTGCAACCACCGTTACATTTTAAATTACACATTTTTGTCTTGTAGCTTTTAACTTCTGGGTCTTACATTTGGATTGTAGCTTTAAGTGGGCTGGTAAGTAGACCTATTTATTTTTTGCTCAGATTCTCATTAAGTCAAAACACCTGGATAAATTTCTTTCTTCTTTTAATGTTTATGTGTGTGCATTTTTTACTTCCAATGTTTACTAAACAATGGCTTCCTTTGTCATTTGTTATGCATGCAGCTTTCTTAACACACACTAGTTTGGTACTTCTTGGAAGCATTAAAAGCTTGGATGCAAAAAGTTTTCATAGACACAACTTGCAGATAATATACTTGACATGTAGTGTTTGGTCAAATCTATTAGTTAGCACTAAGATATTGAACATCAAAAACACAATTGGTGTATGGGTAGTATTGGTGCTATGCATCATAACATACTACTGGTCTTTTAAAATTGCTAGCAATATAGGCTAAGTGTAACAGATGACAGAGAATGACATTAGTTTGCTAAGGGGCTTGGGGGGGGGGGTAGGGCCTCCACATGTTCTCTCGGGCTAGTCCTGAGAGAACGTTTGGACAACCCACCCCAGAAAGTGCACGCTTTCTGGGGTGGGTATGGACAGACCCCCAGAAACATCCACGTGTTTTTAATGCAGGTGCTTCTGGGACAAGGGCCTGTCTGGATCTAGCCTCAAATAATGTGGGATTTCCTGCCTTGATATTCTGGAATATAGGGCTGTGTGGAAGGACCCTAAGTCTATCCAGCTAGGATGAATAGCTAATGATACTGAATGCAGAATCAACAGGTTCTTTCAATCCATCTACTCATAGCAATTGTTCACTACAGTTAAATCAGGCAGTACTGGTAGTTCAGCTTCTTGATATCTCTAGCATTAGCTCCCTGCAGACATCAGAGGGCCCTTCACACATCTCCTGAAACAATTTTGGGGACTCCAGACTTAATATGAAGCAAGGAGATAACAAATCCTTGTCCCCCCAAATGGTCCCAAATGACTAATAGCATCACAAAGAGAATTTGGTATATGCAGTTGGCCATTACTGTGGTTCCTTAGATGGAGTATAAATCAAAGTGCATAGGAGATAGCAAAAATAACATTTGAAGCTACATACAGCTCATGGCTCAAACCCCTCCCTCTTGCACAAGCACTAGGGCAAACAAAAGACTTTTTGTCCATACTTAAACTAAAGCCCAGACTAAAACAGCTCAAAACATAGAGGAGACAAACATGGGGTTGATCCACTAAGCACACTCTATGAGTCCCTCTATTTTCCCAGCTACATTTTCCGTCCCCAGCGAGCCTTGGGTTGGAGTCTGTATGGTTCGGAAGGGCCAAAACCAGTTCAGCCCTGCTATATCATCAGCTTACCTTCACTATTGCTGTTGCTGCTGTCAGACAGCTGCAGAGCTCCGAGAGAGCATCTGACTATTGTGGGCATCCCATGCTGACATCATCAGAGGCACCTGTACAACTAGAAAGAAGGAGAGAGATTACTCTGCAGGAGTGATGGGGCTGACATGACCTGACCATTCCCTTTTCCTGCTCTGACAAGGAATGGTGGTGACGGGGAACAGTGGACTGGTCTGCATCAGACCAGGTTGTGCTATCTACACTATGGCCAAAGACTGGGGCTGTTCTGGAGTTTCACTCCAATGTTCCTTATGCGCAAGGCTAAACTGGTGTACCCGGGGATCCTGGATGTCCTGTAGACATCCAGGAGCAACTTCATGGCCACTGTATGCTATATCAGCCTCTTCCACACAGCCCTATATCCCAAGATATCAAGGCAGAAAATCCCACAATATCTGCTTTGAACTGAGTTATCTGAGTCCACACTACAATAATGTGGGATTTTCTGCCTTGATATACTGGGATATAAGACTGTGTGGAAGGATCCTTAACCTGTGTAGATGAGCCTATAAAGCAATTTTTCAAATTTCTGTAAAGTTTTCCCCCCTGTAATAATTAGATTAGATTGGACTGGATTACAAAGGAAACCTTGACTTCAGAAGCTTGTTAAGCGTTTCATCCATATTAGGCTAACACTGCTTTACTTGTTTTTCTTCTGCTAGCTGTTTGGTAGCTGATATTTTTGGAAAAATGAGCAGGAAAATTAAGGCTTTCATTTCTGTTTTTAAAGCAAAGAAATGCTTACACTGATTATTTGGACAGATGAGGGGAAATCGTCTTCCTTGACATCCTTTGTCAAATGTAGCTTCCTTTGTTTGGAAGACAAAAGCAAATGAATTGAATTGCACCATTTCTTTGGCAGGATGACAAGCTATACTCTAGACAGCACATACTACGTATTAGTAGTTAGACACTTGGCAGCCTTCCCTTAGTGTACTATTCGATGTATACTTGTTTATCCTCAATCTGATACTGTGAAATATGCTAGTAAACATACACCTTTACTACTATTGCATGTCAAATTTTCTTTTAATCCAACATGTCCAATTCCCAAGAACATGATTATATATTATGCTTGGTTAACTTTTGGCTGAAATAAGTACACATTTCTGTACGTATTAAGACTAGGTTTGTGAAGATTTTTCTTGATAAAAGATATGTTCTTAGTGTGGAAAACTGTTCAATTTGCAGTCATGAGACCAAAATAAGTACAGTAAATGTGAAACCAGATGGCATTTCAATGCTGGAGATTTCATAATTACCTGCGCTATCTGGACTGCAGTTTCACCATGGAGATTAAACACCTGTAAACTGTTCTTTATTGGAAGATTCAGTATCATACCTACTGTGTAAAAATTAACCACAATAGTTAGGTGTTTTAAAGTAAAAGCTGAAAAGTTGAACGTTCTTATAAAACCTCCAAGTATTTCACTGTAGGTTTTTAAAATACTAAGATACTACAATCTTCAAGACCCAAGTCCCCTTTCTCTTCCCAACTTTGTTTAGTCAGATAATAATAATAATAATAATAATAATAATAATAATAATAATAATAAGCCAGTATAGGTGGTCCCAGTGGTGATCGGCACACTGGATGCAGTGCCTAAAGACCTTGGCCTGCACTTAAAAACAATCAGTACTGACAAAATTTCCATCTGTCAGGTGCAAAAGGCCACCCTACTTGGATCTGCACGCATTATTCTCCAATACATCACACAGTCCTAGACACTTAGGAAGTGCCCAATGTGTGATCAAATAGAAAAGCCAGCATAGTGATCTTGTTCGCTGTGTACTATTCTTGTTATGTAAGTAATAACCATAATAAAGTATTTGTAGATTGGTAAATGATGGCATGACTTAACAGAATAACTTCCATAATGTCCTTTATCCCAATGGTCCTCAACCTATGGGTCCCCAAATGTTTTGGCCTACAACTCCCAGAAATCCCAGCCAGTTTACCAGCTGTTATGATTTCTGGGAGTTGAAGGCCAAAACATCTGGAGACCCACAGATTGAGAACCATTGTTATATGCATCATTTTGCATCATTTTGCGACCCAGTAATTCAGTTTTACTAGCAAATCAGAGATTAAACCAACCCCTTATAAGGGATACATATGAGGGACACATACGTGTATTGTAGCAACAAGATGTATGAGGGCACAATGTGGCTCAAGAAATTTCCATTTATATTTTTAAAAATATGTGATTGATTACTTATTTGACATAGAATCCTTTTGTTTGCATGACATTTCCACACTGCAGCCGACACAAAATGACATGACACACAGTTTGGAAAGCTCTCCCCTGATGGATAGCCTGAAATGATATGTAGAACTGTAGTCAGAATGGAAGGAGGATAAAGAAAAAGTAATTCATGAATATCTATTGGGAGTGACTGGAGAAATTGACCGAGGTTGCCTTTATATAATTCTCTTTAGAAGAGAGGTGAGCAACAGAGCAGCATATTGTTTCAATCCACAAGGCAGTCATTAGTGAATAATATGCATCTTAGCATCCCTACTCCTGCTAGAGTATTAATTTCATTGCTGATTCCCTCTTCCATAGTGACAAATTTTTATGACATCTTTATTTGGCTCCAATACTAATCTTAAATGTTTGTTTTTCCTTCCTTTCAGTGTTTACTGATAAAATAATAATACATTACGTTGTCTCCAACAGTTCCCTTCTGCTAATTGGAAGAAATCTTTTTTCCAGCGGAGGAAACCTTTCCTGTCAAAGGACAGGAAAGTTTGGCTCCAATCCGTTATGTATACAGAAACAGGATAAAGATTTAGCTTCATATGCAATCCATATTAATGTTAACATTGTCCATATGGTCAAGCATTCTATTGTACACAGTGGCCAATCAGATGCCTCTGGGAAATCCATCAGGCACCTGAGGACAGCTGTTCTCTTTTTGGCCATTACTTCATTGGAAATTGCAGTTTGAGAAATATTGTTGGAAATCCTTCAATTGTGAGTCTATGTCTGAATTTAGATATATATCATGCAGTGTTTGGAGGCAGTGATATGCTTTGAATATGTTTTGAATATAAGCTAGAAACATTGAAGTGTCAGTAGTTGCCCAATATAAAGTAGCACTTACATTTTCATTATATAGTTGCACAATAGTTTCCAAAAAGGAAGGCTTATAAGTGAACTGGTCTAGAATCAGATTTGATGAACTGGTCTAGAATCAGATCAAATGATTTCATCGATTCCTAGTGAAACTTTTGAAATAAACTTAAGCGGCCTTGTTCCAGTGTGCAACACTTGACACTTACACTGAATCACATTTTTGGTTTTATTATCCAGATTTGAAGTTCTTTATAAACCATTTCCTGGATTCTTGTGGGTTTTTTCGGGCTATAGAGCCATGTTCTAGAGGCATTTCTCCTGACGTTTCGCCTGCATCTATGGCAAGCATCCTCAGAGGTTGAGAAGGTCTGTTGGAAGTAGGAAAAATGGGTTTATATATCTGTGGAATGGCTGGGGTGGGGCAAGGAGCTCTTCCCTGCTGCAGTTAGGTGTGAATGTTTAGCTGATCACCTTCATTAGCATTTGAAGGCCTGCCTGAGTCTGGGAAAATCTGTTGCTGGGAGGTGTTAATCTGTGCCTGGTTTTTTCCTCTCTGTTGTTTAGCTGTTATAATTTTAGAGTTTTTTTAATACTGGTAGCCAGATTTTGTTCATTTTCATGGTCTCTTCCTTTCTGTTGAAATTGTCCACATGCTTGTGGATTTCAATGGCTTCTCTGTGTAGTCTGACATGGTGGTTGTTGGTGTGGTCCAGCATTTCTGTGTTCTCAAATAATATGCTGTGTCCAGGCTGGTTCATCAGGTGCTCTGCTATGGCTGACTTCTCTGGTTGAAGTAGTCTGCAGTGCCTTTCATGTTCCTTGATGCGTGTCTGGGCGCTGCGTTTGGTGGTCCCTATGTAGACTTGTCCACAGCTGCATGGTATACGGTAGACTCCTGCAGAGGTGAGAGGATCCCTCTTGTCCTTTGCTGAACGTAGCATTTGTTGGATTTTCTTGGTGGGTTTGTAGATTGTTTGTATGTTGTGTTTCCTCATCAGCTTCCCTATGCGATCAGTGGTTCCCTTGATGTATGGCAGGAACACTTTTCCTCTGGGTGGATCTTCATCTTTACTCTCGTGGCTTGTTCTTGGTCTTGCAGCTCTTCTGATGTCTGGGGTGGAGTATCCATTGGCCTGGAGAGCCCAGTTGAGGTGGTTCAGTTCATCTTGGAGGAGGTGGGGTTCGCAGATTCTTTTTGCACGGTCTGCCAAGGCTTTAATGGTGCTTCCTTTTTGACTTGGGTGATGGTTGGAGTCACCATGTCAGACTACACAGAGAAGCCATTGAAATCCACAAGCATGTGGACAATTTCAACAGAAAGGAAGAGACCATGAAAATGAACAAAATCTGGCTACCAGTATTAAAAAACTCTAAAATTAAAACAGCTAAACAACAGAGAGGAAAAAACCAGGCACAGATTAACACCTCCCAGCAACAGATTTTCCCAGACTCAGGCAGGCCTTCAAATGCTAATGGAGGTGATCAGCTAAACATTCACACCTAACTGCAGCAGGGAAGAGCTCCTTGCCCCACCCCAGCCATTCCACAGATATATAAACCCATTTTTCCTACTTCCAACAGACCTTCTCAACCTCTGAGGATGCTTGCCATAGATGCAGGCGAAACGTCAGGAGAAATGCCTCTAGAACATGGCTCTATAGCCCGAAAAAACCCACAAGAACCTAGTGATTCCAGCCATGAAAGCCTTCGACAATACATTTCCTGGATTTAGCAATTTGAATAATTTGGTTTTATCCAATGTGACTGTCTAACCACTCAGTTCCAGATACTTATGTACAAGCAAAACAGCACAGTTCCCAGTACAGGTGAATAGGGTTTCCCCACTGTTTTCAACACAACATTGTCTGCACTGTCCATTTATTCTGTACTGTATCCATTGCCAGCAATTCTAAAATAGACGTTCCTGGAAGCAAAATATAGAAAGCTATTTGTAATAATTTAGAGGAAAGAGATTGTGAAATATCTATCCAAACATACTGAAAGGGACAGTACTTCATGAAAAAGAAGGGGTGTTGCATTACCAGATATTAACAAACAGATTATATGTAGTAACGAGGAATATAAAGATAAAGGTTTTCCCCTGACATTAAGTTCAGTCATGTCCGACTCTGGGGGTTGGTGCTCATCTCCATTTCTAAACCGAAGAGCCAGCGTTGTCTGTAAACGCCTCCAAGGTCATGTGGCCAGCATGACTTCATGGAGCGCTGTTACCTTCCCACCAGAGTGGTACCTATTGATTTACTCACATTTGAATGTTTTTGAACTGCTAGGTTGGCAGAAGCTGGGGCTAACAGGGGGAGCTCATCCCACTCCCCAATTCGAACCTGCGACCTTTTCGTCAGCAAGTTCAGCAGCTCAGTGCTTTTAACCCACTGCACCACCGTGGGCTCCTAACAGACAAATTATGTGTAGTAACTAACAAACAGATTATATGTAGTAACTAGGAATATAGTTTTGAGAAATCATGACAAACATGAAAATGAAATGAGTGGTATCTAAAATTATGGGACACAGTACTGTATCATGAATAATTAATAAACACACTAAAGGCACCAGATCCAGTCTGGTCTTGGAAGCTAAACAGGCTTTGGACTGGTTAGTGCTTGGATGGGAGACCACCAATAAATGCTAGGTGCTGGATTCAGAAGAAGAAACTGGCAAAGCTATCCCTGACTTTTCCTTGCCTAGGAAAACCCTATTAAATTCATGGGGTTGTCATAAATCAAGAGGCAACTTGAAGGTATATACATACGCTCCATGAGTAAAGTGGAAAGTAAACAATGAAAATGCAATATTGAAATGCATGACAAAATCACATAGTGGGGCGCCTGTTTCTTTTGCTAGAGTTGTGTCTCTTTTTATTTTTTGTTTCATGGTCATTTAAAAAAAATAAAAATATTATAAGTTTGTGCCCTCATACTGATTAAAAATAATTTAAACTTTTTTAAAGGGCTAGGGGATAAATAAAGGTTGTGTTGCTTAGTTGTCATGGTAAACCAAAGTACTTATGAGTCACAAATGTCCTGAATGTTTAGAATGACAAAATGCTTCTTTCCTGATGTTTTGCTCACAGAAAGGAACAAGAGGAAGGTTGGGTGAGGTGATGGGACAACCTTGTTTCACATGAATGCAAGCGATACGGCAGAAGCATATTCCTTCTTCCCCTTTTCAAGTTTAATGGAATGCGGAAAATTCAAACTGAATTGTAAATCTCTTATGTTGTAAAAAATGTGTGCAAACGGATGGCTCTGTCCTCTCGCCTGTCAATGCAGAGTGTCTGTTTGATTTATTAGTAGTGAAAACAAACCCACAGCCACTTCCTTTTTCTTTGTGCGCAAGTATGGGAGGGTGCAGACCACTAGACAGCAAGAGTAAAAAACAAACCCATAGAAGTATATTTGACCTTGTCCTAGTAAAGTGAGTGACAGAAAGAAAAGATATTGTCTCTGTGCCAGATATCACCTGCTTTGGCTTTGTCCTCTCCCAAAAGGGAATTGGTGCTCCGTCTGTGGGAAATTGAATAAATGATGCAGGCTAAGAGTTGCAGTCCTGATACTCTTGCAGACAAGCTGATAAAACTAGATGATGCTTCCATTGGGTGGTTTATAAAGATTGACAGATCAAACTGTCATCTGATAGAGATTACTAATGGTTACCTCTCATCATGAAGAGGAGTAATAAGAAGGCTGTTTAGGCTGATTTGAACTGGATTATATAGCAGTATAGAGTCATATAATCCAGTTCAAAGCAGATAATGATCTGGATTATTTATTTATTTATTTATTTATTTGCATTATTTCTATCCCGCCCATTTCAGCCCGAAGGCGAGTCAGGGCGGTATACACAGTTGGCACAATTCGATGCCAAAACAAATTACATACATTGATAAAGCAAAAACATCAAGTGCAATTAAACATAAACGACAGTGCATAATAAACAATTTTAAAAGAAACTATGTCCTCTCGTTCAAATCTTCATCCGTTACATTGTCTTGGCCGTTCCTGGGTCAATTTCCAACTCTAGTTTGTCTGTTTACTCCGGGGTTCTGAATGCTTGCTCGAAGAGCCAAGTATTTACTCTTTTTCGGAAAGTCAGGAGGGAGGGGGCTGATCTAATATCCCTAGGGAGGGAGTTCCACAGCTGGGGGGCCACCACAGAGAAGGCCCTGTCTCTTGTCCCCGCCAGACGTGCCTGCGAAGCAGGCGGGATCGAGCGTAGGGCCTCTCCAGACGATCTTACGTTCCTGGGGGGTTCGTAGGGATTATATGGCAGTGTAGAAGAAGCCTACATGTTGTTCACAATTTTGGTAAATAATAATTTTATTTCTTCCCTGCTTCTCCTCGGGGCAGGGCACAACATAGTTAAAAACACATCACCCCAAAAAACATTGTGTAAAATACATATATTGAAATGGATTTTTATTAAATACATATTTTAAAATACACAAAACAAAGATTAAAATAAACACATGACATGAGTTTAAAATTCATAGTTATACATTGACTGGATAAGCCTGTCAGGTGTGATAGGTCTTCAGTGGTCTTTTAAATTCCAACAACTGATTCAAACAGAGAATCATCATCACATTTTCAGATGACACCAAAGTGGGATGGGTAAGTCACAAGACATAAGACTGTCTACTACTACTTAATCCCAGCTATTTTAGACCTTTTGAATCAATTGTTGACCAACGAGTCACCAAGTAAATAAATGCCATTCATTAAATAAGGGCCCTTCTACACTACCATGTAATCCAGAATATCAAGGCAGATAATCCACATCTGTTTTGAACTGGATTATCTGAGTCTACACTGCCATATAATAGATAATAGATAATCTATTTTATACAGTGAAATTGTGATATGTTCTAAATCATACCACAATTAGGCTAACAGTAGGATTCAGGTCAGAATCAAGATGCAAGGCAATAATAAATGTGAGAAGAATGCAAAAGAACAACCCCAAAATGAGATAGTAAATGTAAACTTCTACATGGAATTTCCTGAATTAGCAGTAAGTGGAGGTTCTACAGTTTTGTGTCTACAATTTTTTTTTATCTTGGAAACATTTGTCTCTTACGCCATGCTTTTAAATAGTTTTGTGAATAAGGAGAACAACTGATACAAAATATGAATATTTCATCTACTTTGTCTAGAATGCAATTGTCTGTGAAGGAATCTGTAAAGGCCCCTTTTTCTTTTTCAAAAAATACATTTTGTAGAAAGAAAAATAATTGGTATTTGGATGTTTTGAGGCTTTTTTCTGAGTACATCTGAGGCTTTTAGGTTATAACATGACTAGGGAAAAAAAGGAAGTTTTGAATGCCGAAATACTTCCTAATCTAACTAAAATGTCATTACCGGTGTGGGGATATGCTTGAAGGACTGAAGGGAAGTATGTAGCACATGGTTTCATTCTCTTATTCTAGATATTTATGCCAATAGAAACCCATCAGTACTGATGTCAAACTCTGCTGGCATATATGACTCTAGAACAGACCTGCACAACCTGTGGCCTCCAACATGAGTTGGAGAAACCCTGGCCAGCTTGTCCAATGAACAGGAATTCTAGAAGGTGACGTCCAAAACATCTGGAGGGCTACAAGTTGTGCAGGCCTGCTTCAGAATATTACAAGTATTAGCTGATTTTAGACAACAATGGTCTTCTGATATTATTTCCTCTTAAATCAAATTGGGAATAGTTTTTTTCCCTTGTGTCAGGAGCGACTTGAGAAACTGGAAGTTACTTCTAGTGTGAGAGAATTGGCCTTCTACAAGGACTTTGCCCAGGGGACGCCCGGATGTTTTGATGTTTTACCATCCTTGTGGGAGGCTTCTCTCATGTCCCCGCATGGGGAGCTGGAGCTGACAAAGGGAGCTCATCTGCAGTCTTCTTTCATACTTCATAAGATGTGCTGGAGAGATAAGTTCAAGAACAAGCTGGGGCCTTCCTATAGTGTGTTATATGGATAGAATACAGTGAAAGCATTCAGCACGTAGGTTTGGATGGGTTTAGGTAGTCCCTCTTTAACACTGTATCTCCAAAAACATATATTAGCTCTTGGAAACTCTTCAGAACAAAAGAGCAGAAGTGAGAAGTACACCATTGGTTTGATTTCTGCTTTTGTAAGGTCGAGGTCAACCTTTTTTTTTTTTTTTGCTGACAGGAAAAAATAAAATATTGTGCTGGCTGTCGTTTCCCCCCCCCCCCCCTTTTTTTTTTTTTTAACCAAATGAATACAAAAAGTAAGTCTGGTTACCCACATTCATTGTATTAATTTTTGGAAGGATAAACCTTCCTCATTCACAGTGCTACAAGTGAAGTACTTCTTCAGCAAAACTGCCCAGTGCATGAATTAGAGAAGTACTTATCTCTTTCCCAGGGTGGGTAGTTTGATTATAGAGTCATCCAGAAGAGATCCCTGTAATGGAATAGCAGCCCAACAGTGTCTGATTCCCAGACAGCTTAGGTGAAGAAACAGATGCCCTTACTCTTATTTGCCATATACAACTGCCATCTTAAATGGAAAATTATTCACAAGGCATGTACTCATTTCAGATGTTTAAAAATATCCTGTCCTTGTTAAACTAAGAAAAAAATAGCAAAAGAAAAATAAAAAATCTACAGAGTGGGAGAGGCAATGTAAAAAAAAAATGAACAATTTATGATATAACTTCTTTGTTTCAGTTTCCTGCTTTGTCCCGAATTACTTTGATACCCCATTAGACCCGAGTTGTCCTGAAAGTCCGGGGTCGAATGGGGTATGGGCTCTGTGGGGGTTAACCCACAGATAGTCTTGTGATTACCCAGGCGTCCATCCTCACACCCATCTCACGCCTTTTGGACTCCTGCAGCCCAAAGACGTGTGATAGCACCCACCCCCTTCCCAACCCCCCTCCCTCAGCAAAGCCTTAAAAATTTGAAAACCCTTATGGGGTTGCTGTGGCACTGCTCCGACAGCCCTTCTGGTGCATAAAAACCATGCCTGAGCAACCTACCACCACCGCAGCAGTCACCACATCCGAATGTATTATTTTTACATGTCAGGAGAACTGCTGGAACAGTACCGTGGTGACCCAGTAAGATTTTTAATTTTTTTAAAAAATATTTATGTAATTTCTAAGCATTTTTTCTGTGAACATAGCTTGCAAAATCTGATGTAGATTTCATGTGTAAATTACTTTCTAATTGCTCAGCCTGATTGCCCATATTCAATTGTATTGTGCCCTTGTGTCTTCCAGATCATCAATTATTAGGAATATGTTTCATTATATATATGTATATTGTGCTGCATTTGAATTCATAATTTGAATAGTTGAGAACCTGTGGGCCCCCAGATGTTTTGTCCTTCAACTCCCCGAAAACCTAACACCTGGTAAACTGGCTGGGATTTCTGAGACTTGTAGGCCAAAACACCTGGGGAGCCACAGGTTGAGAACCATTGCTATGGATAGTCTAAAGTTCTGTAGCTCAAACACAAGTTTAAGACATTCGTAAGACCTGCGCTGTAGCTGACAAAGATACTAAATAGTCTTATTGGGAGGAAGAACTGCTTGAATGCTTTCTGTCATTTAGAAATATACTGTTTCTTTCATAAGCCACTTAACCACTTTATTAGCACACCAACATTAGCATGTGGTAGCTTGTTTTTTGTTTTGTTTTTTCATTTTGATGTTTTCACTACCATGTCAAATGGAAATATGAAGATCACCAAGTCCCGTAACTAGGTGGTTTCACAACAAACATTCAAACCACTTCTTTTTGTAACTATTTGGTGATGTTATGCCGTCTCCTCTTTCAAATTTTGGGGTGTTAATCCCTTTTTTATCCCTTTTTTATCAGTTTTCCATTCAAAGTGCTGTGGTTGTTTCCTGTACTACTTAACAACTACATCCTTGATTACAGACTCATGATAGAATACAATCTAGATGAGAACAACGATAAAGTGAATGTTTACATGGGGGGGGGGGGGATGCCTTGGCAGTTGAACTAACGATCTCTTGAACCCCAGATTAGATTATGAGAAAATTATACAATACTAGTGGAAAGCACAAATTGTATTTCAGTATCGCCTATCGACAAATCCCTTTGATAACTGTGGGATAAACATTTTAAATTTCTTTTTTACTTTCAGATTTCTGGAATGTGCTACAGCAGCAGTGTGCTAAAAGTGTACCAGGTACTTTGTATACCTAATGGTGTGGCAAGAATATTTGCTTGGACTCTCGAGCCAATTTTCTCATCCACAGAGCCATCCAGTGAGACCAGAGTTGGAATGGGAGCAACTGTGGACATACAGAGGCAACAGAGAATGGAATTACTGGATCGGCAGATCTTGATGTCACAGATGAGGCGGCAAAGGCAGCAACAGGTAAATAAAGCTGTTTTTCCTGAAGGATACAGCTGATTTTTAAAAGAAGTACAACTATTTAGTTAGTTAATCATCCTCGGTTTACCTTGGGTGGGAGAAAGGCAGAGGTGGTGAAGTCTGCAGTCATTTCTAAATAGTGGAACAGCACCTCTCTTTGCCAGGACTTGATTTGGATTACAAATCTCAGCATCAACAGCAGTAAAAAGATGTATGTATGTTTTCCACTGATACCTGAATATGTTGAAGATCATCAAATTCCTCCTGAACTTTGAAACTAAGCAGGGTCAGCCCGCATAAGTACTTGGATTGGAGTGCGCTAAAGCTATAGGGAAGGCAGAAATTGTTGCACTCCAGGACAGGAAAAGCCCCCTGACTTTAGACACCACACCTTTGGATAGGGAAACAATCCTTTTCTTGAAGATAATTAAAAAGCAGTAAAATAAAAAAGCACTTTAAAGAAATAGGTAAATCTAGTTAGGTAGGAAGATAAGCAGGAACAAAGTAGTCCAGGGTTTTAGTCCAGCAAAGTCCATAAAAACAAAGTCAAAACTTCCCAATAAAATGCAAGAAATCAGGAAACATGGATCCAAGGCATGAATATAAAAGCATAGAATCCAAAAATCAAAACCATGAAACAAAGGCACTTTAAACATGAATTTTCCAAGCAAAGCTTCCATGAAACAAGGACGAGATCTTGACTTGATTCCAAGCGATGCTTCATCTGACTACATATCCTGTACTTGAGACTTTTATCTCCTCGTTAGCTATGTCTCTAGCGCTCAGTAATTGATTTCTCTTTAGCTGAGAATTTCTTATCTTTTTCTCTCAGAGCCTGGCAGAACACCGAGGCTTTCCTGTTTTGACTGTTCTCCTCCCGTCTATCTATTTGCTCATTAATTTCTGCAGCTGGGCCAAGTGCCTAGCTGTTTTCATGTTCCCTATCATGGGAACTCTCTGGTAACAATTCAGAGAGCACATCATCATCCCTACACCCCTCAGGGACATTCTCATGGGAAACTAAACTTTGAACAAGGAACTCCTGGTCATTCTCTGCATCAATATCCTTGACCAAACCATTGCCATCTTGCAACTCATTGACATCACTCTCCACATGTAAAGCACCCTGATCCTGAAACACAATCACAGGCTGAGCTCCAACACAAATATTCAAAGTTGGTTTTGCCAATTTCCTCCTCTAAAATATGGCTTACAGTGTCTGGAGGTTTCCTATTCAAGTATTGCCCAGGACTGACCCTGCTTAGCTTCTACAATCAGATTGGATCTGGTGCCTTTAGGTTAGTTAGGATGCAGTGTACATATCTTGAAGAATTTAACTAGCAGTTATTTCTTTTCTACAGAATAGTTATGTCTGAGCTAAAACCAAACCAGCCTGTCTTTCTCCAGACAGAATGTGGTCAATAGTTTTTCTAAGCTGAAAGGTGTAGTTAGTTGGAGGCAAAGGATCAGAAACTAAACTTTTTTAACTTGGCAAGCTATTTTGCTAGTCTCTGATACTCAACTACCCCAGTATTGAAATATTCCCAATTTTAGTCACATTACACTGAATAGAGCATTAAGTCCTGAAACAGAGCACATCATTCTTGAACCTTTCCCAATTTTGGACATTTTAAAACACATGCCTCCTTGTACCCTGACTGTTTTAGTAACAATGCAGTCTTGTTGCTAAAACATCCTTAAAAAGTTCTTCCAAGTTTTTCAAAAGCAGAATTTTTATTTGTGTGTGTGTGTAATGTTAGATAACAAGGGCATAGAAACATACAAAACAGTTTTGAGCATATGCAGGTCATGGGCTACACTGTTTCACTGGAATAAAGCCATAACTAAAACTTTGAGTAATCCTGGGCTCATCAACTAGCTTATTTTTGGCCTGGGGAAATAAGCACGGAAGTTCTCCTCACTGGTTTGTTGTTGTGTGTCTTCAAGTCATTTCTGCCTTATGGCTTTCAAGAAGTTTGCTGGGACTGAGATTGTATGACTCACCCAAGGTCATTCCATGGGTTTGCATGGCTGAGCAGAGAATCGAATCATGATCTTTTCTCAGAGTTCAAAACTCAAGACCACTACTCTATGCTGACTCTTCTCCTCTTTGGTATCACTGACTAGTAGTGACTTTATCATAGGCTTATTCTGTGTTGCCTTTCTCCTGTTCTCCTGCCTAGCCTCTAGAACATTTATGAGTGGTTTTGAATATAAGAAAAAAATAGTAAATAATGTAATGGAGATTAAATTGTTAGAAATGCAGGTATGTACCACATGTACTGCAATTGTGATACACAATGGAGTTGGCCCTATTTCACTTCCCTTTTACTGCATACAGCAAAATAATGACAGAGACACTTCTTAGCCTCCCCGTTGCAGGATGTTATTTATTTATTTATTGCATCAGGAGTGAATCAAGGGTACAGTTGTGATGTATTTGAGAAAACACAAAACTTGGCATTCTGTTAAATGTCCTTTGACTAGTAGCTGGGCAGTTTGAGGGCCTCTGGCGTTGCTATAAGAAGGTCCTCCATTGTGCATGTGGCAGGGCTCAGAGTGCATTGTAATAGGTGGTCTGTGGTTTGCTCTTCTCCACACTTACATGTCATGGACTCCACTTTGTAGCCCCATTTCTTAAGATTGGCTCTGCATCTTGTGTTCAGCACCTTCCAAGTTGCCCAGTCTTCTGTGTGCCCAGGAGGGAGTCTCTCATTTCATATCAGCCATGGGTTGAGGTTCTAGGTTTTAGCCTGCCACTTTTGGACTCTCACTTGCTGAGAGTATCTCTGTAGATCTTAGAAAACTCTTTCTTGATTTAAGGCATTGGCGTGCTGGCTGATGTCCGAATAGGGGATGGGCCAGAGATATCACTGCCTTGGTCCTTTCATTATTGGCTGCTACTTTCTGGCGGATGTCAGGTGGTGCAATACCGGCTAGTCAGTGTAATTTCTCCAGTAGTGTAGGGCAGAGACAGCCTGTGATAATGTGGCATGTCTCATTAAGAGCCACATCCACTATTTTAACAGGGTGAGATGTGTTCCACACTGGGCATGCGTACTCAGCAGCAGAGTATCAAAGTGCAAGGGCAGATGTCTTCACTGTATCTGATTGTGATCCCCAGGATGTGCCTGTCAGCTTTCATATGATATTGTTTCTATCACCCACTTTTTGCTTGATATTCAAACAGTGCTTCTTATAGATCAGAGAACGGTCCAGGGTAACATCCAGGTGTCCCCTAGGCAACTTCTTTGTAGACGGCTGATTCTCTCACTCCAGAAGCGACTTGCAGCATGCAAAATGTAGTCATTAGCTAGGTATTGTCTTATACTTGTAGTCACCTGTAATCTCTCAATATTGCTGCAGTAGCACAGTGTTTGATTGTCTTAATGAAATAAGACACATAGGATAGTGGGTGGATATAGTATTTGCCAGTCAGAGCCACATCTTCTTGAATAGCTCACACTTTGCAGGGGAAGTATGGATTTCTAATGGTTCCATCTGCATTCACCACAGTGTAGCTTCTGGAATAAAGGAACTTATTTGAAATGTTGCGAGGGTAAGGGTTTCTGCAATTTTTGGTACAGGGTGGTGAAACAATCTTCTTGCTTCCCCTCACAAACCCATTCCCCGGGCTTTCTTCACTCCATTACCCAATGTTTTCCTTACCACTCACTATCTTGACTGTTGTAAATATTCTTTTCGTTAGAAAACTGTATTGCAGTAAAGGCACTCAAGAGGAAAAATGAGAAACTTAGCTAGAAACTGCATATTGAGGCATATTTATGAAACTCTGATAAGGGGTTTGGAAGAAATGTTTTGATATGTTTTTTCCCCACGTTTCCCCTAGCTGCACGGTTTCATTTTTGGCTGGCAGTATGTCTGCATGCAAACTGTGAAATTTGGGCCTTAAGTGAAGTTGGAAAAATATTTCACCATAATTTTTTATGTATAGATAAATGAACACCTAAGGAAATGTGTCTGATCTGAACGCATATGGCATTGCCTTCAGAATGTCTCTGAATTGCAATTCTCATGATTCTTGACACGTCAAAATAATCTACGAGGACTTTATAGTTTTGCTTGAACAAGGGCATAAATACTGATGTTATTGGGGCCCAACATTTGAAATCTGGGCTTTCTTTCATTGTGTATTTGACTTAAATTCACTTTGCTCCACATCACTAAAAATACTGCCTCATTTGGTAATGAGGTCTACCAGTTTCTCAAATCTCAATTTTAAGGTTTTTAAGATCAAGTCAGAGGGTGCTGTGGTTTTTAACTTTGAATGTGTTTGGTTTTTAACTGAGATTGCACCCAAATTTGTGTAGCATTGCACAGAAGTCTGCAAACTCCATCAATGATGCTTTCTTCCTGCATGAATGCTGAGGCATTTCAGAAACAGCCTTTACACTTTAATATCTTTTGTTTGTTCCTCCAACTTACGAACTACTCATAGTTTAGAACAAGGGTGGGAGAACAGGAAGTGAGAGAAATGTATCCCTCCGAAGGGAAATTCACTCCTGTAAAAGTAATCATAAGGAAAAGGTGTCTCCACTGAAGCTTTATCTCCAATCCTTGTTTCCACAACAAGCCAAATTCTTCAAAATTCAATTATCACAGGGACAGAAAGTGAGGTGAACTCTTCTGGGCAGGGAAACAAACACCATAGAGGGGTTAACCCTTTCCTATGCTATCCACCGCTAAAGAATATATATTTTTGACTGGAGTTACGCTTTAAAATGTACCTGATCCGACTTATAAACAAATTAAAATTAAAACAAACCTCCAGAACCTATCTTGTTTGTAACTTGGTGACTGCCTGTAGGTGATTTTAAGCAGTTAGTTGTCTCAAATGGACTACTTGAAGGTTACTTTTGGTGACTCAATGCTGGAATCATATCACAAAGCATTTTTCCCCTAAAGGAAAATTTACATTTTCTTCCCACAGTATTATGGTTCATGAATATCTTTTGACTCAGTTAAAAAGCAATCACAGCTCTTCTACAGGTTGTGTGTAAGTATAAGTCGAGATCTCCCCCCACCCTACAAACAATATTAACCACCTCACTGCAGGAAGCTGTCAAAAATGGCCCAGAATGTTTCAAACCAATGCTGGAAGGCTCCTATATTCATATGTGATGGTCTTGCAAAAAAGCTTATTGGCTAAAACATATATGATAATTCAACAAAAAATTAAAGGCAGTAAATATGGATCAGTTCTTTGCATGACAAGAGCAGCAAGAATATTGTTTGGTCAAACATGGAAACAGATTGAAGTACTGACAATGTAAGAATGGATTGTAAAAGCTACTGAGTTAGTTCACATTACAAAATTAGCATGGCTGCTAATTGAAGAGTTTCCAAAAAATTGGATACTGTTTATGGACTTTTGGGGCAACAAGAAATATAACTATATGATAATCTGTGGTTATGGTTATTAGTAATTAGTACAAATATTGTATTGTCAAAGGCTTTCATGATTGAAATAATGATTGTAGGTTTTTCGGGCTGTATGGACATGTTCTAGAAGCATTCTCTCTACTGACGTTTTGCCTGCATCTGTGGTAGGCATCCTCAGAGGTTGTGAGGTCTGTTGGAAACTAGGAAAATTGGGTTTATATATCTGTGGAAGGTCCAGGGTGGGAGAAAGAACTCTTGCCTGTTGGAGCTAGGTGTGAATGTTTCAGTTGGCCACCTTGATTAGCATTTGGTGGTCTGACAGTTTTTAGATGTGCCCTGTTACTGCTTGGGGAATCCTTTGTTGAGGGGCAATTAGCTGTCCCTGATTATTTCTTGTCTGGAGTTCTCCTGTGTTTGAATGTTGTTTTTTATTTACTGTTATAATTTTAGAGTTTTTTCAATACTGGTAGCCAGATTTTGTTCATTTTTCATGGTTTCTTCCTTTCTGTTGAAATTGTCCACATGTTTGTGGGTTTCAATGGCTTCTCTGTGTAGTACAAATATTTATTTGGATCTGTAATGATAAATCTTTGCTTCTGTCTCTCCCCACCCCCCTCTGAATGTATATTACCATGTGAATAAGACTGATAATGTCAATTAATCAATCAATCAATTAAAAAGAAAATAGTCAAATACTTTCCTACAATCTATCATCTCCTCCATCTGTGTCATGCACTCCTTTTCATGCACAAAAAGTAGGTGAAGGCAAAGGAAAGGCCAATGCAGCAAAGAAGAGGAGGGCAAGGAGCCTGAGCTGAACCTCCCTGCCCTCCCTTCCTTGTGGGAAGCCCTGCTGCCATCTCATTCAGAGAAGTTGAGATAAAGTTAGGAGCTGGAAGAAGCGAAGGAAGAAGAGACTGTCACTGCTAAAGAGGAGTGAGTCATAGGAGTAGTTAGAGTTCTCTCCTTTGTTATTATTGCTGTCTCTATGACTTTGGAACCATTACCGCCACCACTTTTGTGCCCACCCCCAGCACTGGCCTGAGGTTTCTGAAGTGAGGCAAGGCAGAGCAGCCTGGGACTCCTCTCCACTTCCTCCCTCTGTCTGACCACTGTCCCTGCACCACTGCCATCCTCAGTTTCTCTTCCTTGTTACCCCTTCTCCTTCTTTTTTCTCCTTCTTCATGTTGTCAATCCTTACCTTCATTCTTCCAATCATGAAACAACTACTGTTCTGGAAGACAGGTGAGCAGAATGGTGCCTTCTGTGATGCACCTGCTCATTCATTTGCACTCTCTCTAGAGATCTCCTATACAGTATTGTATTTTATGTATATGCATATACAAGTATTCCAAAATCCAAAAACCTTCTGATCCCTAGCATTTCAGATAAGGAAGATTCGACCTGTGTGAGTTAATGAAGACATAAAGGACACAATTTAATAAGCACAAACTTCTCCTTTTGACTATTGATGCTCTTTTTATCTTACCTCCTTCCTTCTCAGCTACTTCTTACTTCCATCCAGAAATCTCTTTCCTTCAAGTATTTCTAAGCAGTTGCTACTCATAATCAGGGGAATAATTTAGTCAATGTTTAAAGTGCATTTTTCTTACTGTCTGACTAGAAGGAACCCTCAACTGAACCTTTTTTTCACTTACGATACCATAACTGAACATGTCAGTGATAAAATCTAGGATGGTCTCAATAATAAACCACTTGTTAGTTTCCTTTTTGTTACTTACATATATTGCAGTACATGTTCGGTTTGAAAGATGTTTCACAGAGATCACTTGATTTACTAATAAGGAGACATTCATGTCATATGTTTTTTTTAAAAAACTGTTGAAAGAATTTGACATTTATTATTTGTGAAATTTCATACTAGATCTTCAAGGTAACATATATCAGAGTTCTCCAAAGCTTAAGAGTTGAACTTAAATGGCTTGTCAAGCACTACGTGTATTCATGGCCCACAAAGTCTCATAACAGTCCCTCAAGATGAAGACAAGGCAGTGGCTTTTGAACTGGCCTCCCTTCTTCAATTTGATTAATTTTGTACATTTTTCAGGCCATTTTCCTTGAAAACCACACATGAAGTTCACTGAAATCCCATCCCTGTCCCCCAATTCGCATCTCTATTTTCATCAGTGACCATCTCAAAATGATCACTGGAAGTGACAGGACCTAGTTTCTATTTGCCATGTTGTGATGGACTCTATTGAGGTCTATCCTTGATCTATTACTGTGACAATATATATCTGAATATCTGATTCACAGTCAAGAACTAGGATTGTTTTTAAGGTCTTGCTTAGATTTATTTATTTATTTATCGTGTCATCCGCAACCAGAACATTGTATTACATTTCTAACAGAACAAAACAAACAAACAGATAAAAACAAACAAACAAAAAAACCCACACATTTTGCAAACTTGGTAGCTGATTAAATGTCCTTTGACCAGTATCTGGCCACTTGAAGTGCCTCTGGTGTTGCCGCAAGAAGGTCCTCCATCGTGCATGTGGCAGGGCTCAGGTTGCATTGCAGCAGGTGGTCAGTGGTTTGCTCTTCTCCACACTCGCATGTCGTGGATTCAACTTTGTAGCCCCATTGCTTAAGATTGGCTCTGCATCTCGTGGTGCCAGAGCGCAGTCTGTTCAGCGCCTTCCAAGTCGCCCAGTCTTCTGTGTGCCCAGGGGGGAGTCTCTCATCTGGTATCACCCACGGATTGAGGTGCTGGGTTTGAGCCTGCCACTTTTGGACTCTCGCTTGCTGAGGTGTTCCAGCGAGTGTCTCTGTAGATCTAAGAAAACTATTTCTTGATTTGAGTCGTTGACGTGCTGGCTGATACCCAAACAAGGGATGAGCTGGAGATGTCTCCAGCCTTTCTTACATAAGAATGCAAAAGTGGTCTCACAATACTGGACAAGGCTGCTTTTTTGTTTGCTGTAGGAAGCATGTAATATCACAAGTTGAAGCAGAACTGAGAAGTGTTACTTTGCAGATATCTAAATGTAAAATTTGAAAACAAATTTGATAATGATCATCATTAAAATTATGGATTAGCAGATTTACTGCAATGTGAGTTTCATGATTTTTTGTTGCTATCAACTGTCTTCAAGTCCATTCTGATTTGTGGCAACACAGTGAATGAAAGACCTCCAGGTCACGCCGGCCTCAACATACCTCCTCATGTCTTGCAGGTTCAGAGCTGTGGCATCCTTGATTGAGTCTATACACCTTCTACTTTTCCTACTGCCTTCTGTCTTGCCAAGCATTCATTTCCTTTCTAGAGAGTCATATGATGTGTCCAAGATACAACAATCTCAGTTTAGTCATCTTGGCTTCTAGAAAATGGAGCCATCCGTCGGGGTGCTTTGAATGCAATTTTCCTGCTTCTTGGCAGGGAGTTGGACTAGATGGCCCATGAGGTCTCTATGATTTTGTGATCCTAGAGCAAATCATTTATTTGCTCTACGATTCATTTCTCTGTCTTTTTAGCAGTTTAGGTTATCCATGAAACTATCCCCCATCACCAAATTTCTGTGTTGATTTTTCCTATCAGCTTTTTCACTGTACAGCTTTCTCATCCATACATAGACATTGCAAATATCATGGCATTGGCAATCCTGACTTTGATATTCAGTAATATATCTTGGCACTCGAGAATCTTCTCTTGTTCCTTCATAGTTGCCTTTTCTAAATCCTAGTTATCTCTTGATTTCTTACCTAGTTCACGCTATTACAAAACCTAAATCATTTCCAGGGTAACAAAAGAAAAGGGTAACACAACTAAGAATAGAATCGGTGTTTTTGCAGTGTGCCAGCATGTGTGGTGAAGGAGAGGAGCATCCTTCTTTCATTATTACACACAGCATTGTATATGCACATAGTGGCAGGAACAGATTTTGTTCATTTTTACTAATGACTTGTGATTTTACTCCCCTATAAAAGCAGACAAGAGCTTTTGAAATGAGACAGGACATTAACGTCCTAAACAAACCTGCTCCTTTTCGCCATAACATTGAAGTATTCTTGGAATTCAAGCTTCAAGTTGGTGTATTGTTCACCACAAAGCTACATTCCTATCATCTGATGGAAAAAGGTGGTAGCAGGCCTCAGGCATTCTCAGATTATTGGAGATAAATTGTATTTTACCAGATTATGACATATGCCACATGTTGTGAGAGAGCACCTTTCAACATTTGGAAACAAGTAAAGAACAATCTATATCTATCTATCTATACATATAATAAAGAAGAGTGTTTGTATGGGAAGGACAGAGGTGCGGAGGGCGGAAGGAGTATGTGCCAGCGTTCTGATTGGCTGCGGCTGTGGTGCTATTTGCATATGGTCTCTGATTGGCCAGCTTCAATAGGAGCCCCTGGTGGAGAAGAGGGTTCATGGCAGAAACGGGGCATGACAGAAGGAAATTTGCATATGGTCTCTGATTGGCCAGCCTCAAATCCAACATTCCGAGATGACAAAGAGAGGAAAGGAAAGGCCAAAGGGGGCTGGGTCAGAACACTCCCAATACAGACCGAAAGAGGCACACAGAGCCCCCATCACCCACTCGACATCCTACTGCAGTTTGGAGGACTATGAACCATGGATGATGGGACTTGCAGTATCACCACTCACATTCTGAGACCGCTGTTAACCTTATCCAATGACTGATCAGGACCAAACTTCGCACATAGACCTTTCATGACCCACTTTACGTCCTGGTGTGGTTTGGCTGGGGATGGACCGTGGATTATGGGACTTGCAGTACCATTCCTCATTCTTCAGACCACTGCAACCCTCATCCAATTACCAATAAATACCAAATTTGGCACACTGAGTCTCCATGACGCACTCTACATCCAGGTGCAGTTTGAAGGAGGATGCACCATGGACGATGGGACTTGCAATACCTGCACTCCTTCCTAAGATCATTATAACTGCCAACAATGATGGATCAGGACCACAATTTACACAGAGAGCCCGCATAACTCACTCTACATCCTGGTGCGGTTTGGAAGAATTTGACAATGGATGATGGGACTTGCAGTCACTTCACTCACTTCCTGAGACCACTGAGACCCTCGCCAATGACTCATCAAGACTAAACTTGGCACATGGAGCTTCAATGACCCACTCTACATCCTGGAGCAGTTTGGAGGACGACAGACCATGGATGATGGGACTTCAAGTACCTCCACTACCCAAGACTGCTGCAAAACTCATCTAATGACCAATCAAGACCAAAGTTGGCACACAGAGCCCCCATGACCCACTCTACATCCTGCTGCAGTTTTGGAGAAGGGTGGACCATGGATGATGGAACTTCCAGTACCTTCACTCACATTCTGAGACCTCTGCAAACCTCATCCAATGATGGATCAAGACCAAACTTGGCACATAGACCTCTCATGACCCACTTTACGCCCTGGTGTTGTTTGGAAAAATTTGGAGATGGATGATGGGACTTGCAGTACCTTTGCTCACTTCCTGAGACCACTGAGACCCTCGGCAATGACTAATCAAGACTAAACTTGGCACATGGAGCTCCAATGACCCACTCTACATCCTGCTACAGTTTGGAGGAGGACAGACCATGGATGATGGGACTTCAAGTACCTCCACTACCTTCAAAACATTGCTGCAACCCTCTTCTAATGACCGATCAAGACCAAACTTGGCACACAGAGCCCCCATGATCCACTCTACATCCTGCTGCAGTTTGAAAAGGGATGGACTTTGGATGAGGGGACTTGCAGTACCTTCACTCACTTACTGACACCACTGCCACCCTCATCTAATGACTGATAAAGACCAAACTTGCCACACAGAGCCCCCATGACCCACTCTATATCCTGCTGCTGTTTGTAGGAGGATGGCCCATGGATGATGGGACTTCAAGTACCTTCACTCACTTCCTGAAAATAATGCAGCCGTTATCCAAAGACCAATAAAGACCAAACTTGGCATACAGAACCACCATTACCCACTTTCTCTAATAACCCGGGCAACGCCGGGTCCCCAAGCTAGTATATAATAAAGAAGAGTGTTTGTTTGTATAGGACAGAGGAATTGTGGAGGGAGGGCGGAAGTGTATGTGCCAGCGTTCTGATTGGCTGCCGTTGTGGTGCTATTTGCATATGGTCTCTGATTGGCCAGCTTCAATAGGAGCCCCTGGTGGAGAAGAGGGTTCATGGCAGAAACGGGGCATGACAGAAGGAAATTTGCATATGGTCTCTGATTGGCCAGCCTCATTTCCAACATTCCGAGATGAAAAGAGAGGAAAGGAAAGGCCGGGGGCTGGGTCAGAACACTACCAATATAGACGAAACTTGGCACACAGAGCCCCCATCACCCACTCGACATCCTACTGCAGTATGGAGGAGCATGAACCATGGATGATGGGACTTGCAGTACCACCACTCACATTCTGAGACCGCTGTTAACCTCATCCAATGACTGATCAGGACCAAACTTCGCACATAGACCTCTCATGACCCACTTTACGTCCTGGTGTGGTTTGGCCGGGGATGGACCGTGGATTATGGGACTTGCAGTACCATTGCTCAATTCTTCAGACCACTGCAACCCTCATCCAATTACCGATAAAGACCAAACTTGGCACACTGAGTCTCCATGACGCACTCTACATCCAGGTGCAGTTTGAAGGAGGATGCACCATGGACGATGGGACTTCCAATACCTGCACTCCCTTCCTAACACCATTACAACTGCCAACAATGATGGATCAGGACTACAATATACACTGAGAGCCTGCATGACCCACTCTACATCCTGGTGCGGTTTGGAACAACACCAAACTTGGCACATAGACCTCTCATGACCCACTTTATGACCTGGTGAGGTTTGACTGTGGATCGTGCATGGATTTTGGGACTTGCAGTACCTTCGCTCAATTCCTGAGACCACTGCAAAACATCATCCAATTTCCGATAAGGACCAAACTTGGCACACCGGGTCTCCATGATGCACTCTACATCCTGGTACGGTTTGGAGGATGATGCACCATGGACGATGGGACTTAGAGTACCTTCACTCAGTGAAACCACTGAGACCCTCATCCAATGACTGATGAAGACCAAACTTGGCACACAGAGCCCCCATGGCCAACTCAACATTCTGGTGAGGTTTGGGAGAGAACAGACTATGGATGATGGGACTTCAAGCACCTCCACTCACTTCCCAAGACTGGTGCAACCCTCATCTAATGACCAATCAAGACCAAACTTGGCACACAGAGCCCCCATGAGCGACTCTACATCCTGGTGCTGTTTGGAGGAGGACGGACAATGGATGATGGGACTTGCAGTACCTTAACTCATGTTCTGAGACTGCTGTGATCCTCATCCAATGACTGATCAAGACCAAACTTAGCACACAGAGCCCCCATGACCCACTTTACGTCCTGCTGCAGTTTGAAAGGGGATGGACTTTGGGTGATGGGACTTGCAGTACCTTCACTCACTTACGGACACCACTGCCACCCTCATCTAATGACTGATAAAGACCAAACTTGGCACACAGAGCCCCCATGACCCACTCTATATCCTGCTGCTGTTTGTAGGAGGATGGCCCATGGATGATGGGACTTCAAGTACCTTCACTCACTTCCTGAAAATAATGCAGCCGTTATCCAAAGACCAATAAAGACCAAACTTGGCATACAGAACCGCCATTACCCACTTTCTCTAATAACCCGGGCAACGCCGGGTCCCCAAGCTAGTATGTAAATAACTCTCATGGATTTAGGAAGATGGCTTTCTTGTGCTGAGCTTGGACATACAGGGAATGCTGCTCTCTCAAAACGAAGAGTATAGTTTAGGATGGTTGTTATTTCTGTTTCTACTGTAAGGTAAAGGTAAAGGTAATCCCCTGACATTAAGTCCAGTCATGTCTGACTCTGGGGTGTGGTGCTCATCTCCATTTCTATGCCGAAGAGCCAGCGTTGTCCATAGACACCTCCAAGGTCATGTGGCCGGCATGACTGCATGGAGCGCCGTTACCTTCCCGCCAGAGCGGTACCTATTGATCTACTCACATTTGCATGTTTTCGAACTGCTAGGTTGGCAGAAGCTAGGGCTGACAGCGGAAGCTCACGCCGCTCCCTGGAATCAAACCTGCGACCTTTCGATCAACAAGCTCAGCAGCTCAGTGCTTTAACCCACTGCGCCACCCCTTCAATTCCCTTTTATTCTATCAGTGTGAAATATCAATGTAATGCTTTACTGATTCCGGCATGATGTTAATGTTTTGTCCAGTTGTGAAGTGTCGTAATTATATGTGATCTTAAATTGTGGGATAGTTTTTTTTAAAAAAAATACAAATGAAGAAACACACAAAATTAGTTTTTCCTCTTAACTTCCCTTCCTGTTAATTTGAAACTAATGATTTAAATGGATTTTTAAGTGGTGGTGATCCACTAAGTTTAATGACTTCTTCTTTGCCACAGCTTGTTGTAGAAAGTACCTTCAAAAAAGAAATCCTTTTAAAACATATTTCTTTCAAGAAACTATTGTTTCTTGTTCTTCCAAACTTTCCTAACATAAGAAGCGTATAGATTAAAGAAATCACTGCCCAAAGGAGGAACAATCCAAGTAGATAAAAATAGATTCCTTTAAAGTGGGAACCCTGGGAAATGAGACCTAAAGTCTCAGCAGGAAGGAAATCAAATTCCTATAGAAACAGGAAAGGAGTGGAGTTTTTTTTTCCACAAATCTGAGCTAAAGGGAGAAGAAATCCAGTCTTCCCCTGTGACCCATACGCACATAACACACGGGGACTATAATGAAAGCTAAATTCTCAAAGATATCCAGATATTTGTCAAAGGTCTTATTAATGTAAGACAGAGGTAGTCACTAATGAAAGGCAATAGGTGATTCAGTGTTAAATCTGCTAAGATAGCAGGAAATTTTAGAGTAAGAGTACAGTAGAATATGCCTACAGCTGCTTCACATTTTATATCTTGTGGAATGAGTCCCCTCGGGGAGATAGGGCGGGTTATAAATAAAGCATCATCATCATTTTATTGACACAAAAACACAGTATGACACAGCAAACGAGATATATATGCTGGGTTTCAAATAATAATAATAATAATAATAATAATAATAATAATAATAATAATAATCGGCACACTGGGTGCAGTCCCTAAAGACCTTGGCCTGCACTTAAACACAATCGGCGCTGACAAAATTACCATCTGCCAGTTGCAGAAGGCCACCTTATTGAGATCTGCACGCATTATTCGCCGATACATCACACAGTCTTAGACACTTGGGAAGTGTCTGACCTGTGATCCAATTCAACAGCCAGCAGAGTGTCTTCTGTGGACTCATCTTGTTGTGTTTCAAATTATAATAATAATAATGCTTATTATTATTATTATGAAAAACAACTTTGCAAAGTCTGGCAAAAGTAGAAAGAGATATTTTCTTTCTTTAAAGGGACAACTATGGATGCTGTGTGTGTCAGAAATCCTTAAAATAGGGAAGATTCTTGGTACCATCTGCATTTCTTCTATTCATGGCTCCTTCCTGCAGCTATACAAGAAAAAGACCCAATATCTATCCATGGTGCAATGTGACTAGGAATTGCCTTTCAATGCAAGATAATTACAGGGAAGCAAGCTGAATTCAAAATAGTGCTTCAGGTGAGAAGTGTTGTTTTCCCAAGACTTTAAACAGATATGACAAATGTAATTCATAGGTCATACTTACCAAACCCCTAATATCTCTTTGTGGCCTTGCCTCTGCTCTTCAAACATCTGAAACCCCCAAATTAGTGAAAAAGCCTCCCAAATTAGTGAAAACGTGCGCATTGTTGTACTTTATGTTCCTGCAACCCTACAAAAGAGAAAGTCTCTTGTGAGCTGAGCCTCCCAAAGAGACAACTCAGCATTAGTGAAAAAGAAGATAAATCAAGCCAAAACTTCTTTGTGATCATGCCCAGAACACTGAAAATATGGCAGTGTGCGCAACTACTAGGGAAACGAAATTCAGTCCTAACGCGTTGTGCATCTTTTAAAGAAGCCATCCCCTTAATCCAGTCTTTCAAACTAAATGTGTATAAACTCCTCAGACACAGTTGACGACTTTTGGCAAATTGTGGCTAGAATCAGTGAAAGTCATACAATGCAGCCAATTTCAATACATTTTCCTCTGTGACTCTAAAGAAATGCTATTGTTTTATTATTTGTGAGTAAAAGACAATGGTTACTTCAAACTGCAGTGCTATAATTATCTGGCAGTACATCTTATACATTAAGTGGAAGTTATTTTCCACTGAGAGAGCAATTTTTGTGTAATGTGGACGTATAAGGAGCATAATAGTAAATACTGTACTGATCAGTCTTATACAACTTTGAAACACAGGTCTAAGAGTTGAGGTTTGGTGGGACACCAGCACCTTTTTGCAGAGAAGGCTAAAGGTGTTGTGAAACTACTTCCAATGTCATTGCCCTCCCATGAAAATCTGCTTTTGTGAAATGAATCAAAATGAAATTCTTTGTTTTGAGAAATATATGTTATGTTGACTCCCTGTTCTCTGATCATTCCAGCTTTACATTCCCAGGTGGCATAAAATATTTAATAGTTAGGTTACCTTAAGAGCATAGAAGTAGTTAGGTTACCTTAAGAGCATAGAAATAACTACTAACAAGTTATATGCAATTAGTTCTTTTTCCATAGTAATAAAGATGCAACTGAGTTATGTTTTAATTGTAACATAACAAAAAAAACCCTATTCTTTTCAGATGTAATTATTAAATATTTTATGCCACCTGGGAATGTAGAGCTGGAACAGGAAAACATCCCTGGAATGTTTTTGTGTTGCTATGTGAGTTTTTATCATGTTTACTGCAGCTAATACATGGCAAAGGGTAGATTTTGCTAGCTTCCAAAGTTTGCTACCCATATACAATTGAATAATGAAAACTTCTGTTTTTCTTTACAGTTTTTTACTGTGCCCCCCCCCCCCCAACACACACACACATTTTAGTAGCTATGCAGAAAACATGTTTTGACAACATTTGGTTGGAATGCATTTTCTGTACTGTGACTTTTGAAAAACTGCACAGAATTAACCTCTGACCTGGCAATATTCTGGTTATTACTATTCACAAATTGTTCTATTTCTCTCTGCTTTTATTAATTGATTTTGCAACAAATGTGAGAGAAATGTGAGAGAAATGACTTACACAAATGTTTGTAAACATAACTTTTAATGCTCTAAATAGTGCCCTAATTTAAATAGTTAGCCGTACCCACACATACCCGATGTGTATTAAAAATAATTTGTTTGCTGAAGCATGCAAGACTGTACTGCTTTTTGCATGTGACAAGAAAAAATAAGAATGAATAAATGTTTAAAATGTCTTGATAAAAAAAACACACACAAAGTTGTGGCATGGGTTGTGATCAGCTATAGCCCCAAGCTTTAGCTTCTTAAAATGCAAATAATGATATCAGTTAGAAGTCTTGTTTTTATGTTTTGGATGTTGATCCGGGTGGGTGTGGATGGGTGTGATTGAGAGAGGAAGAGGCCTTTAATACTGACTCATAGATGTGCTAACATATCAAAATGGTAACAGGCCTTTACAACACCTAGATGTGGTTTCATGCACAACGCTTCAGTTTTTAGAACTTTTAGAACAACATTTCTACCACTGCTTTTAAATTAGGGGCCAGTTGTATGCTCCAAAATAGTGAGGGTACTTCCATTTCAGAACGTTGACATTTTACATTTTACAGTCAAAATTGGGGAAGGGTAAAATGATCTCATGCTACAGCTATCTTTGATACTATCTTTCTAATAATAATAATGTTATTTATTACCTGCCTTTCCTGATGGCTCGAGGCAGGGAACAACAAAGTAAAAAACATATGAACATAAAATATATACAATAAATTGCATAGATAAAAACACAAAAAATATATTTTAAAAACCTGCACCAAGAATGTAAAACAAAACTCATGATTGAAAGTTTATTGGATAGGCTTGCTGGAAGAGATGGGTCTTCAATTGCATTTTAAATTCTGACATAAAGTGTGGTATGCACTGAATTCCCGCCCCCCTCCCTGCACACACACACACACACACACACACACAATTTCTTTATATTTGATATCAGCAGAAATACCTAGCTTTGCAAGAATTACAAAATCACTTAGCCCTACATATCTATCCCAGTGTTCTTTTCTCTTATATCTATCTAGACCAGTGGTTCTCAACCTGTGGGTCCCCAGGTGTTTTGACCTACAACTCCCAGAAATCCCAACCAGTTGACAAGCTTAGGATTTCTGGGAGTTGAAGGCCTAAACATCTGGGGACCCACAGGTTGAGAACCACTGGTCTAGACTCTTTCTGTTTCCCACTTTGACCCAAATGGTCTTCCCTTGCCCACTTAATCACTAACCCAGCCAGTCTTCTACCTCATCCCCACCTACCTACCTACTTACTTGATGAGTCTTTCTCTCCTATTGGAAATCCTGTGCCATGGTGGTTAATAAGGTCATCCATCCCTGCCACCATCGTGTCTGCACAGTGTTTTCCAGGGCAGCCCTCACTGAGTGGCATTTTGTGCTCTGCTCCAGAAGAAAAGAATACAGACCATTTGATAACCCACTGGGAATAATTTGCATGACCCTTTGCTGACAAAATTATTCAGATCCTCTGTGATCTGGAGGCTGTTGTTGATACAGGTCCAGTGCATCTTCGCTACTGCTTGTTCTGGGCAAATGGTAATGTTTCAGTTTGTACCGCCTAAGAATGTAGACAGCATCCTTGGAGAGGCAAGTCACCATATGCCACTTGCACCTGTGTTCTTGCTGATTCATAAAAGTAGCTAGAGGACATCAGGCTAGTGACAATGAAAACTACTGCAGACTTCCAAGCTGACTAAAACCTGTTATGAGGTCATAACTTTTTTTTAAAAAAACCCTCCCCGAACCCCTCCAAATTAGAACATTACCACCCACTGTCCAATATCACTTTCTTCATTAAGGTGCCTAAGCTCATGGTATCTTCTCATCTCCAGGGTTTACTGAATGATAGGGATTATATCAATGTGTTACACTCGAGACCTGTGGCCTGAATCCGGCCCACCATGCAGATCCATTGGTTACAATTCAATTTCTGGGTAGAATTCACATTGCATGATATCAATTCACATTACGACTGATAAGAGCCTGCCTGAGTTCTGAAATCTTTGAAGGGCGGTCTTTCTTTTCATCCCACCACTGACATTGGTGAGGGTACAAGATAGTAGACTTCCTAAGTGGCTACTCCCAAACTGTGAAGTGCTCATCTCCATTGGGTTAGACCGGCCCATTTTGCTATTCTCCTACTGGCAGGCAAAAATCTTCTTATTTAGACAGGACTTTGCGTGTTAACTAGCAGTGGCAGAAGGATCTTTTAATGGGATGTGCTGTTTTTGTGTTTTGAATATGATCTAAACTGCCTTAAATGAATATTTTAATAAATTCATACGGTACTACATTTTTAGTTGTATTCTATTTTAATCAATACCTTGGGTTCCATGGCAGGAGAAAGGTGGGATGTAAATTGAACAAAGGAATGTGTATTAATTGCCTGTTTTTTACATTCTTGTAGCTATGATGAAAGCAAGGACAGAGACACATATTATCTGTTGTTATTTTTGTTATTGATTCACACAGTTTTATGTCTGTCTTAAACTTGATTTTAACCTGAAATTGACCTGAAGTTGCAATTTTCTTGCCGTTTTATTTTTTTGAATAATTTAAAATTTGAAATATTGCTTATAGGGTGGAATAATTAACTGGAACCGTCTCTTCCCTCCTTTACGCCATCGGCATAATGCAAACTATCAGGACAATCACCAGCCTGAACACGAAGGACTGCCTCCAGCTGAGGTTTCTGAAGAACAGGTAAAACACACACACACACACACACACACATTGTGATTGTCTTGATAAAGGAGGTAAAAACATCAATGTTGTCTGGTAATTTTGATTACATTAGGGTATATATTGTTTCCTACACGTCCTGCCCAATAAGCAGAATAAGCCCTGGATGCTAGAAGGTAATGGTGGCAGCCTTCTGGCTGTTCCTTTCAAATTCCTTGGCGGTTGTTCCCCAATACCACTATGGAATAAAAATGCATATGCCACACATATCCTGAGCCTCTAAGTGTGCGTTCTATCTCAGATATGATATAAGATACTGTGTGTATTGTTCCTGTTGCTGTGTGCCTTTAAGTTGCTTCTGACTTAGGAAAGGTTTTTCTGGAGCTGAAAGTGTGTAACTTATCCAAGGTGGGTTTTCATGGCCAAATGGGGAATCAAACCCTACTCTCCAGAGTTGTGATCTAACACTCAAACCACTACACCATGCTGATTTTCTAAAATATATTAGCCCACTGTAAACATTAGTATGAAGACAACTTCTTTGCATGGTTGGGCAAGAGATGTCATACTTGCCACAGGAAGCAAAATTTCTGAGACCTTCCTTGCTGCACTGGCCTGTCTAACAGGAAGCATGGAAAGTGTGCCTCTCCTTTGTGCCGAATGTGGAAATCCATGTGCTCTGTACCATTTGAGCTGATGCCACTGTGGCCGGTCAGACTCAGAGTATGGGAATAATATAGCAGGTGGAAGGTTGAACTAGTGTGTATTTTATTTCTATATATTAGTATTTTTTGGCTGCTAACTGAAACAGTATTTGTGGTATCATATACAAAATGATTGGGGATAATTTTTCAACTTAAGGTATAGCACCTTGCAAATTCAGATAATGAGGCACACTTTGAGAAGAGGGTAGGGAAAAAGGGGAAAAAGAAAGTTCAGGTCCATAGTGATGGTATGCACTGGAAATGAATTTAAAGGTTTTGGGACCAGAGAGTACCGAATGGCATTTAGCCCTATTTAGAATTTGGAAAAACTGCTTTTTGGGCTTCCAGCTCCCAGCATGTGCAAACACAGGCCTTTTGTCATTTGCGTCTCTGTTCCATTGAGGGTTGTTGTTCCATACCTCTATGGGATAGTGGTGAAGGATGTTTTGGTGACAACAGTTGGGATCAGAAAAGTAGCAAGAATGAAAAACATTAAACTCTCCTTTCTCCCTCTCCTTCGCTCCTGAGGTGCACTCTCCATGAATCAGAAATGACCCGCAGGCACACAATAAGAACAGCTACATTAATTAAAGTGGTCCTGCTCGGATTTCAAAATTTTGTTACAGCTGTGCTCCGAGAACAAATTTAGGTGCTCTCTGAATTAGCACATTTCTCTCACAGAGGCAGTCGCACTTCAGTTTTCACTGAGGAAATTGTTTTAATACCTCTCTGTTTGAAAGTTTCACTGCCTCAAAAAGTCACATTGGGGGAAAGAACATTAAAGCAGAGTTCTTACACTGCTGCACCGCAGGGTTTTTTTCCCTTTTCCCTGCCAACAGATTGCATTGGTGAAACCCATTTGACAGCCTTCCCTATCACCAGCACCAGACGTCCAGAAAATGGGTTAAGAGGAGACATATGTTGCAAGGCTTCTTATGTTATTCCAGCAATGCAAGAAAGGAAGATGTAGTGGGATACTGTGAACATCAGGTCTTAAGGAGAGCAGGTCCATGAAGGCCTGTATTTTTTATGCGCTATTGATTTTACTTATGTCATTGTATTTATACGTACTTACATATTGTTGTCTGTATGTAGCACTTGGAGTGCTTCTGTGAGCTGTACTGAGTCCCTTTGGGGAGGTGGGGGCAGGGTACAAATAAAGATATTATTATTATTACTACTACTACTACTACTATTACTATCATTATTGCCTTAGACCAAGGATCCCCAAACTAAAACCAGGGGTCCCCAAACTCCCTACAAGGATCAGCTTAAAGAGCTGAGTATGTTTACCCTGCAGAATAGAAAGTTGAGAGGAGACATGATAGCCATGTATAAATATGTGAAAGGATGTCATAACGAAGGGGAAGCAGGCTTGTTTTCTGTTGCCCTGGAACAGACCTCACAACCTCTGAGGATGCCTGCCATTGATGTGGGAGAAACGTCAAGAGAGAATGCTTCTGGAACATGGCTGTACAGCCTGGAAAAATCACAGCAACCCTATGTGTGGTATACATGGGAATTTATTCATGTTTTTATCAAACTATGGTACATCCCCCACCCCAAGAGTCTGCTGGACCATGAATCGGCCCTCTGCTTAAAATGTTTGAGGACCCCTGCCTTAGACTTTTAAACTCTTGGGCTTGCTGCCACATCTGTACAAGGACACTATTCTTTATCAAGATACTACATTAGAATCCTGGAGTTGGAAGAGACCACATTGACCATCCAGTCCATCCCCTGCCATGCAGGAAAAGCACATTCAAAGTACCCCTGAGAGATGGCCATCCAACCTCTGTTTAAAAGCCTCCCAAGGAAGGAGCTCCCACCAGACTTCGAGGCAGGTGTATCCACTGTTAAACTGCTTCTCCTGCAGTTAGTAAGTTCTTCCTAATGTTCAGGTGGAATCACCTTTTCTGCCATTTGAATCCATTGCTCCAGGTTCTAGTCTCCAGGGCAGCAGAAAACAAGCCTCCTTCCTCTTCCTTGTACTCCATAGACTTACTCTCAGTGACTTGTTTAAACCATGCTATTGTGCTGCATGCTTGCTTGTACTTCAGATAAAGATTTCTTTGTTCTTTTATTCTTCACCTATCCTTATTTCTTTGGCAGGTTGCACGGCTCATGGAAATGGGATTCTCCCGGGTCGATGCTTTGGAAGCTTTGAGGGCTTCAAATAATGACCTTAATGTAGCCACCAACTTTCTGCTTCAGCACTGATGACTAGTGAAGAATTGACATATTTGGTGCGTTGTCCAAAGGAGAACCTTAACCATTTGCGGAATACGTTCTGGAATGTCTCAATCAAGAAGAGGACGTTCTCTCTTTACATGTGACATATCAGAGCAGAAATGGATGATACTGGAAATATCTCACCTTTGAATGGGGAAGCTTTCTGGCTAGGCTGCACTTAAAAATTACTTTAAAGCAATTTAAATATAAAAAAACCTTCATTATTTGAAAAACAGGGAAAGTCCCCCCCCCACGCCTCCCCCCCCCCCCAATAATTAAGAAGCAGAAAAAAATTGTGACACCCTCTTTTTTCAGGAATTACAGTCTTATACTCTTTTTCTGATCTTAAATATTCTTGTACACTGTGTTTAATTCACCACCTTTGTTAGCGCTTTAAGAATAATGCATAATTCCTGGGCCCTTGCAATGATGAAAGAGTAATGTATTCGGAGGGCTCTGATAATATTTATGGAATAGAGTAAAATAGATTGAGGGCATGAAATCAGATAAGGAAAAAGGAGAAGGAAAGCAGAAAGATTTATACCAAAATAAAATTGAAGGAGGGTTCGTTAATAGTGTAGGATGAGTGATAAGAGAAAAATATTCATGGCTATTGCTTTAGCTATATGTTTCTGTGAATGTTTCTTAAGCAAACAAATTATAAAAGGTCTGTTTGGAGTTCAGAGTACGGAATTCAGCAAAAGGAATTCTAGCCATGCTCAGAGGCATTCTCTTGTTTTCCAGGGCAGAGCTTTGGCATTCAGTATAGATCCTCTATGAATTATGGTGAACAATGGCTCAGATCAAGCCCTTTACATGGATGTACTCTCTCTCCATGGCATTGAAACCTGAATACTTGAAGTTTTTGTCGTCACCTGCATAAAGGAAAAGAAAACTGCATGTAAATTATCTCTATTTTATTGGTACTGGATACAGAACTGGAACACTATATTTTTCCGTCTCAAATTGCACCACTAGTTTAGTCCTTTCTGAGAGAAAGCCTTTGACCCATTTTGTGTGCACCTAATTAGAAGTTTGTGAGTAAACCTTTCTTTATCCTAATCACAGTTGAAACTAGAATAAGGGTATGGAAATCGTTCCCACAGAATGAAGGCTGTGAGAACGGTTAACTGCAAAGAACATCTATGTATTCACTTTTCAAAAACACTTCTGTGCTATGCAATAATGTATGTGTTTTTTTTTTCAAATACTGTGGTTTATAGACACTGTATATTGTTCAGATGTTATCTTGGTGATCTTTTCATACTCAGTGCCTACTGCATGCATTCTCTTCTAGGTATGACATATCTGATTCCAGGATCACATCTTAGCATGTGCTTTTGGTGAGAAAGATTTATAGAGACAGCCTAAGACAGGGATTCTCAACCTGTGGGTCCCCAAGTGTTGTGGCCCACAATACTAGAAATTCCAGCCAGTTTATCAGCTGTTAGGATTTCTGGAAGTTGAAGGCCAAAACCTCTGGGGATCCACAGGTTGAGAACCACTGGCATAAGACTTGGCAAGGTGGAAAAAATACGAAAACACTACCATAAACTCTGCATACTTGCTGTGGTAGTTGTGTTGTGGTTCCACAGAAGGGTTCTATGCACATGTTGGGACACTTCTATAGCTGGGCAACAGTTTTGGTGGGAGCCTGAACCTAACCACCAAAATTGCATTGCACAACAATCACCAGGTCCCCACATTGGGGATGGCGGGAGAGGTCACACTTAAGAGGTCCTGGAGGCCCAGGCTGCAATCTATGTTATTCAGGAGGAGGTGTGAAATTGGGAATATATGATAGCATAAACTATATTGCTTAGGGATATGTATAAAACTTGTTTCCTTGTGTCAGGAAATTGTCCAGATCTTATGCAGCATTAAAGAACAGCTTGAAGCAATGTTCTGAACTGATCTGCCTTAACAGAAATGCTGTCTCTAGAAAACTCTGTGTTTATACAATTAAACTAGAACTGAGACTAGGAAATGCAGGGATTTAACATTTCATATTTTGTCGAAGGCTTTCATGGCCAGAATCACTGGGTTGCTGTGAGTTTTCCAGGCTGAATGGCCATGTTCCCGAAGCATTCTCTCCTGACGTTATGCCCACATCTATGACAGGCATCCTCAGAGGTTGAGGGGTCACTTGCCTATTTTCCAACAGACCCTTCAACTTCTGAGGAGTTTCCAACAGACCCCTCAACCCCTAGACTCTGAGGATGTCTGCCATAGATCTGGGTAAAACGTCAGGAGAGAATGCTTCTAGAACATACAGCCCAGAAAATTCACAGCAAACCACTGATTTAATGTTTCTTCAGTTGACATGGGCCATGATATCAAGAACCACAATCCCAGAGGTTCTTGTACATAGACAAAAGCAGTGACGCCTGGTAGAGGGGCAAAGGGAAAAACTGTTAAGATAGTGAGAGCAAGCTAGCCTGTTAGAGCAATCAACAACATTTGTTTTATATTCTTTCTGTCCAAAAAGAGTCTAGGGAAGTGGGAAAACGTATGAAATGTCGAAGTTACAAAGCATCCCACTGATGTTCCTAAGATTTTTTTTCTATGTAAATGTTCCTCTAAGGCTACTGTTGTAAAAGGATGTGAACTACCCTCATTGTGTCCAAAGCTCAATAGTTTTTTTTTGTGACTTTGTGGAAGGTAATAGATATTTCAGCAAGCTAGCAGAAATCCAAAAATAGAGGTGTTCTGTGATGGGAAAAGAACAGAAAAGTTACCTGATCTTCTTATCTACTGAATGTGCAAAAGAAATTGACTTGGGACTAATTCATTGGATATTATTTGGCCTAATGTGCGTTATTAGATTGATTCATTCATTTGAATATTAATAATAAAAGTTTTGACAGCATAACTGCTTTATTAATGACCCAAAAGGTACAAAGTAGTTGCATATGTATATGATTTTCAGGACGGATGTTATTGTCAACCAAAATATCAATATTAAATATCAACAGAATATGTGACAATAATTTCAGAATTAAATCAGGCTTTTTTCATGGTTCTGATGATTGTATGTATGAGATGAGGAACTGGGGGAAGAGGGATATTATTACCACTTTATAACAGGGCCCTCTATTTTTTAAAAAATAATGTCCCTTGGAACCTGGCAAAAAGTTGTGAAAACTTGCTCTCTGGGCTATGGGATGACACTGTTCCCTTTTATGCCTCATCCCATTTCTTTTTTTTAAAGCTTTTTAGTGTATATACACCAAGGAAACATAACCTTAAACTTTTTTTAGTGTCAGGAGCAACTTGAGAAACTGCAAGTTGCTTCTGGTGTGAGAGAATTGGCCATCTGTAAGGACCTTGCCCAGAGGATGGCTGAATGTTTGATGTTTTACCATCCTTGAGGGAGGCTTCTCTCATGTCCTCTCATGGGTGCCGGAACTGACAGAGGGAGCTCAACCCGCTCTCCTCAGATTCAAACCGCTGACATGTTGGTCAGCAGTCCTGCCAGCACAAGGGTTTAACCCATTGCACCACCGAGGGCTCCAACTTTAAAAGAGGGACAGTCCCAATTAATCCCCTTGTCCCACTTTTAGCTGTTTTAAAAATGTCCTAGTTTCTGTTTTCTTCTCCTCCTTCCTCTTGTTATCCTACACTTACTTTAGTTGCTGCAAATTGAGTTCAAATTGCAATAGTAGGTTTGTATTCAGTTAACTAACTAGGAGCCCCCGGTGGCGCAGTGGGTTAAAGCACTGTGCCGGCAGGACTGAAGACTGACAGGTCGCAGGTTCGAATCCGGGGAGAGGTGGATGAGCTCCCTCTACTAGCTCCAGCTCCCCATGCGGGAACACGAGAGAAGCCTCCCACAAGGATGATAAAACATCAAAAATCATCCAGGCGTCCCCTGGGCAACGTCCTTGCAGACGGCCAATTCTCTCACAACAGGAGCGGTTGCTCCTGACATGACAAAAAAAAAAAATCAGTTAACTTAGCAAAAGGAAGGAGAAGGTGAAGTCTTGCTCCTCCCACAAGTTTTAGGCAAAAGCCTACTGCTGTAGCACTTTCTAACCTATGAGTTTTTCCTCAGTAGTAAGTTTTACCATCTTGACCCCACTATAATATGTCCCAGACTTTTTATGTGAAACATTGTAGGATTTGAGAAAGCATATAGTCTAATTTGGCCTAATTTAGTGTAACACTCAGCCTAATTTCTACTGTGTTTTTTTTTTAAAAAAAAAACCTGAAAGCAATCAGTTCAGTTATTGAGAAATAATGTTTTGTTATTTGACAGTCTACTGAGTGAGAAGAAAGGAGGGTAAACATGAGGGGCAGGGGAACCGTGGTTCTTGGCTATTCCATTGTTGGCTTCAGCCCTGCCTCTTTCCAACCTGTCTCTTCCAAGATATTATCATGAATGGAGCATGGACATCAATAGATAAATGTTCACACCCATCGCTGTTCCACACTGCCAGTTTCATTTATTTATTTATTTCAAGCATGTATACCCCGTCCTTCTCACCCCCGAGGGAGGACTCAGGATGGCTTACAATAGGCAACCATTGGATGCCAGACATTGAATTAACAAACATAATTAAAACAACCATTAAAACAATTATAAACATTCAAAGATTTAAAATTCTAAAATAACGCCAGTTTAAAATTGTGATCCAAGATCAGTCCATTGCCAGTTGCATCGGTCAATCACATTCAAATCACTGTATCTATTGCTCAAAGGCTTGACCCCAGAGTCAGGTCTTGAGTTTTTTTCAGAATACTAGGACAGAGGGGGCAGATCTGATATCATTTGGGAGGGAGAGTTCCACAGCCGAGGAGTCACCACTGAGAAGGCCCTGTCTCTGTCATCCCCAGCATTTGAACTTGCAAGGGTGGTGGTACCGAGAGCAGGGCCTTGCCCGATTATCTTAGAGTCCTTGAAGATTCGTAGAGGGAGATACATTCAGACTGGTAAACTGGGCCGGAACCATTTAGGGCTTTATAGGCGAACCCCAGCACTTTGAATTGTGCTCAGTATCAGATTAGCAGCCAGTGGAGCTGACATAACAGGGGGGTTGTGTGCTCCCTTTACCCCACTCTGGTGAGCAATCTGGCTGCCATTCGTTGGGAATAGTTGAAGCTTCCAAACAGTCTTCAAAGGCAACCCCATATAGAGTGTGTTGCAGTAGTCTAAACGGGATATAACAAGATAATGGACTACCATGACCAAGTCAGACCTCCCAAGGTATGGGTGCAGCTGGCACACAAGTTTTAATTGTGCAATAACTTCCCTAGCGAACGCCGAAACCTGGGGTAGCAGGCTCAACGATGAGTCTAGGATCACTCCCAAGCTGCAATCCTGCATCTTCAAGGGAAGTATAACCCCATCCAGCACAGGCTGTAACCCTACGCCCTGTTTGGCCTTACGACTGACCAAGAGTACCTCTCTTGTCTGGATTCAATTTTAATTTGTTAGCCCTCATCCAGACCATCACAGCTACCAAACACCGATTCAGGACCTGAACAGCCTCCTTAGTAGCAGTTGAAAAGGAGTGACAGAATTGAACATCATCTGCATACAAATTACATACAAATTTTAGTTTTCTTTATTTTATTTCCGTGCCTTCCTCTCAAAATGGGTCCCAAGGTAGCTCACAAAAAGAATATTATTTCTCTCTCCATAGTGTGCTTTTGTGGTGGTCCTATTGGGCTCTAGGGCAAGACCTTTCTGCTTCCATAGGCACACTTGCAAGTAGCAAACAATTGCTTTCAGTCAGTAACAATCCTTCATTTATTTTAAACAAGGCAGGTTTACACAATCCTGTTGGGAAAAGTAATCCAAATAGCAGACTCTAATGAAGCCCATCAGATTTATTTATTTTATTTTATTTTTGCTCAACACTGACTCTTGAGACCACCCACACATAGAATTATAGCGGTTTGACACCACATTATCTGTCATTGTGGAATCCTGGGATTAGCAGTTTGTTGAGGCGCCAGAGCTTTCAGACAAAGGAGAAATATCTCAGAAAACTCCAAAACCCAGAATTCCATAGCATTGAGCCATGGCAGTTAATGTGCTGTCAATCTGTTACAATTCCGCATTGTGGATACAGCATCTGCCAAGCAGCATAATTGTGAAACCACAGGCTATTTCACTTTCAGATCTAATTGAGCTTTCAGTTTATGTATCGTACTTCCTTGGATTTTTTCCTGTAATGAGACCATCGAAGTTCACTATCAGTTACATTCTTCTGAATGCACCTGATGTTCTCTCTCCTCCTTAGCATCCAAACCATGACTCAAATGGCAATTTTTTAAAAATGCTTTTTAGGTGCCCTGGAGCAGGCTGCTGTGAGAGTTTAAGAAGAACCAAGAAAAAAGGGTAAGTTGCCACAGTGATCCTCATTCTCAAAACAGCCCCAACTTCTCTGTCCAGCACTGAAGTAACTTGTACTGATACTAGGGCAGTGGTCATGTGCCTTGAAGTTGTTTCTGACTTTGAGTGAACCTAAGATAAACCTATCACAGAGCTTTTTTTGGTCATTATTTATTCAGAGGGGCAGTGTTTCTCAAACTTCGTAACTCAGTGACCTCTTAATACAGTTCCTCATGTTGTGGTGACCCCCAACTATAAAATTATTTTTGTTGCTACTTCATAACTGTAATTTTGCTACTGTGAAGAATTGTAATGTAAATATCTGATATGCAGGATGTATTTTCATTTTCATTCATACCTGATACACCCAAATTTGAATACTGATGGGGTTGGGGGGGATATTGATTTTGGAATTTGGGAGTTGTAGTTGCTGGGATTTATCATTCATCTACAATCAAAGAGCATTCTGGACCCCACCAATGATTGAATTAGACCAAACTTCCTACACAGAACCCCTATGTGTTGAAGGAACTCGCTGGAGCAAGCTCTCCCTCACCCACACATGCGCACCATGCTCCATATGCCAAGCACGCCTGCTCTCCCCTACCTGCTTGGAGTCTCAGAAACAGCCCTCCCCTTGGCCAAACACAGCGGAGAAGGGCTTTTGGTGGGAGGATTTGCTGTCTGTTTCAAAAAAGGAAGAGATCTTCAGCCTTTTCTGCCAAAGGGGTACCTATGACCATCAGAAATAGATGTTTTCTGATGGCCTTTGGCAACCCCTCTGAAACCCCCTCGTGACCTCCCCAGGGGTCCTGATCCCCAGGATGAGAAACTGCTTTGATGCAAAGGGCCCTTCCACACAGTCCTATATCCCAGAATATCAAGGCAGAAAATCCCACATTATCTGAGTGTGGACTCAGATAACCCATAGATGAATATGGAACTGGGAAAGAGTGAACATGGCATGGTGTAGACAATGCTTTTGGAAAATGAGTTAACAGGGAGTCACTGGTGATTGTATGTTTTTAATGACTTTTAAATGGTTTTTAGAATATGTGCTAAATGTTTTTAATTGTGTTTTATGACTATTGTGGCATCAAATTGCTGCCAATTAGTAAGCCGCCTTGAGTGGCCTTCGGGCTGAGAAAGGCGGTATATAAATACCGCAAATAAATAAACCCAGTTCAAAGCAGATATTGTGGGAATTTCTGCCTTGATATTCTGGGATATAGGACTGTGTGGGAGGACCTCAAGGGAACATAACTTACCCAAGGTCTCCAGTGGATTTCTGTAGCTGAGTAAAGGATTCAGTCTCTGGTCTCCATAACCATAGTCAAACACTTAGACGACTACACTACTCTGCCTCCCTTCTCCACTTGTGCTAGTCCTGGAAAAATGAACAGCTACTGTCAAAGGCTTTCATGGCCGGAATCACTGGGTTGTTGTAGGTTTTTTCAGGCTATATGGCCATGTTCTGGAGGCATTCTCTCCTGACATTTCACCTGCAACTATGGCAAGCATCCTCAGATGCAGTGAACACCTACTTTCCCACAGATCTCAACAATGGAAACATTGCTTCCATTTTTGTTACTCAAGCCTGTCTAGCCTGTGAGAAGACGTTTGCATTAGAATAATGATCACATATACGGTCATGTGCAGTCAAAGCAGGGATGGTTAGTTGTGGGAGTGGTGGCCTATTTCCACCCCAATACACCCATGGGCAGCACTCACACTTTCCAGTGCAATGAAAATGGTGTCGCATCATTTCCAGTAACCATTTTGGGCCAATTTTCAAGTGGTATGCTGACTGTTCCCGAAGGGAGTTAGACTTACGGTTCTCTTTTAAAGATCAGAATCAGCCAAAGGTTTTTGTGTAGCAGTTTCTAGAATGATGTGTACTTTTCTAGGTTTCACTTCTCTGACAGGATGGTTCATTTGTTCAGAAGTCAAGCAAATGCATGGTACTTTCCAGTCTTCTCAAATCAGTTACATGGCAGTTGGGGCTGTTCACCTAATCCGGGTGGCACAGTCATCTTGGAGGTCCAAGCTAGCTGGAAAGACATTGAAGAGCAAAGCTGGAGAGATGGCAGGAGAGTGGGCAGATAGCAAGAATAGAGGTATTTCGTTTCGGTCAACCACTCTACACAACTGGGCAGTGTCACGTCATTTGGACCACATTTAGAGAATTTGCATTAAGATGTGATAGAGCAAGGTAGTGTTCGAATCCAGGAAGCGGCATGAGCTCCCACTGTTAGCCCCAGCTTCTGCCAACGTAGCAGCTTGAAAACATGCAGATGTGAGTAGATAAATAGGTACTGCTCCGGTGGGAAGGTAAAGGCGCTCCATGCAATCATGCTAGCCACATGACCTTGGAGGTGTCTAAGGACAACGCCAGCTCTTTGGCTTAGAAATGGAGATGAGCACCAACCCCCTAGAGTCGGACACAACTGGACTTAATCTCAGGGGGAAACCATTACCTTTACCTTTAGTAAAAATGAATGAAAAAAAATTGAATATATGACAATACCAGCAGGACTTTGTAAGCCAAATTCAAAATGAAACATTTCATTGGTCAAAAGCTCAGAATTAGCACCTTGGTCTTTTTGACAAAATGCAGACAAAAATGTGAAGCGAAGAAGGTCTGTAGTATACATGAGATAGGAGATACAACTCCACTGTATCTTTACAAAATTGTAAAGATACAGTTGATCTTTGAAGTATGTCTCTGGTTGTAACTCCACCTATATGTCTTTCTGAACACACTTTCACCAGTGTGTTGGTTTACGCAGGGAAATCTACGTATACCCCTACTTAAATGTAAAGTGTTTAAACCATATATTGCTCAACAAAACCATGAAAGAAAATAAGTAAGTTTTGATAACTATGACCAGATCTTAATTAGATAATGTCCTTCTAATGCATCTCAAGCCCCTTCCACACTGCCATGTGATCCAGATTATCAAAGCAGATAATCCACATCTGCTTTGAACTGGATTATATGAGTTTACACTGCCATGTAATCCAGTTCAAAGAAGATAATCTGGATTTTATATGGCAGTGTAGAAGGGGGCCCAAACTCAGAGGACGGAAAATCAATTGTTGCTTTGGTCCAAATAAATTCTCCATGGCTCAGTATTAAAAACAGTGTTAGTATTGTGAATGGTTGGATTTGCATTGCACACAAGTATACACAATTCCTCAAAAACTGATATCACCACATGATGCTATGCTGTGACAGCAATTATCCCATGTTGGTTTGGTAGCGAAACAGTGAATATGAGGGTCTTGTATAGACAAGCCTTACAGAGGCCCCTTCTACACTGCCATATAAAATCCAGATTATCTGCTTTGAACTGGATTATCTGAGGGCCCTACTGTACTGCCATATAATCCAGAATATCAAGGTAGATAATCCACATTATCTGCTTTGAACCGGATTGTTCAAGTCTGACATATAATCGGATTGTTCAAGTCTGACATATAAGTCTGACATATAATCCAGTTCAAAGCAGATAATGTGGATTATCTACTTTGATAAAATGAATTATATGGCACTATAGAATGGGCCTAAGTCCTCTTCCACACAGCTATATAACCAAGAATATCAAGGCAAATAATCCACAATATCTGCTTTGAATTGGATTATCTGAGTCCACACTGCACTTAGTTCATCAGGAAGGAGATGAGAAGATAAGACAGTCCCTTCTCCAAAGGATCATGGAAAAATAAAGAGCTGGAGCCACTCTTCACTTTGGAAGAGAGATGGTGGCTTTAAATTACTTCTTGGGGTATAAGCAAAGGGAATAGACACACCTTGTAAAAAGTTGGGGAAGGAGACTGCCCTGGCAGTTTAGAGGTGCTTTCCATGAGGAGATCCCCTTTGACTGATAATAACACCCCAGGTGCCCTCTCAATCTATTTTTCTAACAGATACACAGATTCCCCTCTGAGAAGGAACAGTGCTTTATATTACTTTATAATGGTGTGTATAGGATTAATAGTGCTTTCTGTTATTTTGTAGTGATATATATGGCTGAATTTATGTTCTTCAGAAAATAAAATAGACAGGTCAGAGGTTCAAATCCGGGGAGAGCGCAGATGAGCTCCCTCTGTCAGCTCCAGCTCTCCATGTGGGGACATGAAAGAAGCCTCCCACAAAGATGGTAAAACATCAAAACATCTGGGCATCCCCTGGGCAATGTCCCTGCAGACAGTCAATTCTCTCACACCAGAAGTGACTTGCAATTTTTCAAGTCACTCCAGACATGAAAAAAAAAGTTGATATGGAAGCTGCAAGTGGAAACTGCTGTGATCTGGAATTACAATTGAAGAAGTAGAGAAGAGAGAAGGCAGAGGGAAACAAGAAGGGACCAAATAATAGAGGTAGAAAAATAGCTGGAGTGTGAGGCTTGATCTGAAAGAGAACAGTATTTCAGAAAATGCTTGCCAACAGATTCTTCAAAGTTGGGTTTTGTTTTTTGTTATTTGCTCAAAACTAGAAGGAAAACAACTGGAAAAGTGTTCTGTACTTATATTTTGGGGGATCTAGGCTTAGATGAATCCATTTATTTGTTACTTGTTTTTTCTATCACTCAGCTAGAATGTGCTGTAAACTAAACTCATCCAGAATCTTATAATTGGAAGAGACTACAAGGGTGACCCAGACTGTGGCCCCTTTTACACTGCTATATAAAATTCACATAATCTGTTTTAAACTGGATTATATGTCAGTGTGGATTAATATAGGTGCCCTGGGTGGCACAGTGGGTTAAAGTGTTGAGCTGCTGAACTTGCTGACCAAAAGGTTAGTGGTTCGAATCCAGGGAGCAAGTTGAGTTCCCGCTGTTAGGCCCAGCTTTTGTCAACCTAGCAGTTCACAAACATGCAAATGTGAGTAGATCAATAGGTAGCACTTTTGTGGGAAGGTAGCAGCGCTCCATGCAGTCATGCTGGCCACATGACCTTGGAGGTGTCTACGGACAACGGCAGCTCTTTGGCTTAGAAACTGAGATGAGCCCCAACCCCCAGAGTCGGACACGACTAGACTTAATGTCAAGGGGAAACCTTTTCCTAGAGTCATATAATCTAGTTCAAAGTAGATAATGTGGATTATCTGATTTGATAATCTGGATTATATGGCAGTGTAGAAGGGGCTTAAATCGGTTTAAAGCAGCAACAGACAATCAAAGCACTTCCAAAAGATGGTCATCCAACCTCTGTTTAAAACCCTCCAGCTATTTTTGAAACATCTTAACATAATTGTAAACTCTAACAAAAGAAAGGTTTTCAATGTTTTTTTTTTTTTTACATTAGACTACTAAACTTTTGTAAAAAGTTCTTACTGTTATGGTTTGCAATTTTGGATTCCAGGCCCACACCTAAACCTTTACCACTCTATGAAAAATGGAAAATGTGAAATATAAAAATTGGTGGCAAAAAATAAAAACCAGTAGCAGCAGAAGCAATTTAAGTTGAGGGGTGAGGGTTAGGTGCCCTGGAGCAAAGGAAACCAGGTGCCACTTGGGGTCAGTTTCTCTCCCCTCATGAGACAAGGACAGCCTGTCTGTGAAATTCCACATCTGATTTCCTTAAAATGGGATCAATATTGTAGGGAATTTCTGATTTGAACTTTTGCTTTTCCCCTTTAGTTCCAATTTGTGCTTGTTCCAGAGATTTGCAATGGAGCCCCTGGTGGCACAATGGGTTAAACTCTTGTGCCGGCAGGACTGAAGACCGACAGATCTGAGGTTTGAATCCGGAGAGTGCAGATGAGCTTCCTCTGTCAGCTCCAGCTCCCCATGTGGGGACATGAGACAAGCCTCCCACTAGGAAGATAAAACATCAAAACATCTGGGCGTCCTCTGGGCAACGTCCTTGCAGACGGCCAGTTCTCACACACCAGAAGCGACTTACAGTTTCTCAAGTCACTCCTGACACACAAAAAAGGAGAGAATTGCATAAACTTTATATTTTAAAGCATAGTTTTACTAGTTTTTCCCCCTTCACTGCCTTCCTTTTTATTTGTTCACCTGTGTATGCCAGGGCTACCTAATGCCTCAGGGAAGAAACTGTAATTTGTACACATTAAAGATAGGTAGAAAATTCACTGCTGAATATTTCTTTCTTCTTTCTTTTTGAACAGCAAATGCTTTATTTACACTCATAACTTTTGTCCTTTGTTATCTGGCCACAGCTGTTTGGCCATACTTTGGTGTTGCTTGTCCACATGCATTCTGGTTTTGATTAGTGACCATTAGAGAATATGATACCACCAAGAATTTTTATATTTTATGCTAAGATTTTAAATATATAATTCAAAGCAGTTTATCCTATAATAACTACAATATCTTATAATAACTTATAATAATATAATAATAACATAATATCCTAACATAATTTCATGGTGAAAAATGTGATTTAAAAAAAAATCATATAATTAAGTTAATTACTCTACATTTTAGACTCTACCTACACGCATATTAAATCCCGATTTCTCCAGTAGTACAGTAACATGAAGTTTAAAACCGGCCCTGAATTCAAAGAGACCTAAAAGTGCAAATAACAGAAGAAGGCATCCCTGTTTAGTGCTATGAGACAGTGAAAATCTTTGAGAATCTATACCATGAATTACAACCTGCTCCTTAAATTAGTGACTTTAATGTTGCTTTGTACCGGCTCATATGCAGGCCGGCACTTCTATTCAGCTGATAAAATTCTAGGAAGTATCATAAAATGCCTGTTCAGTTCAGGCAAGGTTCAGACTTATCTCACGTGAACGGAGAGTGCACCCTAGAGCACACACATGGTTCTTGCGCTTCTGAATATTGCCAAGAAATAGTTTGGAACAAAGGAATCATGTTACAAGAGCTTGCAAAATTGCTTTTGAAAAGTAATTAGCTACAGCAATAGTTGTAAAGCAATTAATTATGGATCATAGTGGTGAACTTCTTAGCTTGGCACAATTTTCAAAACTAGCCAAAATAGTTACTCTAAAAAGTTTAAATATAATAATATAATATACTTTATTTATATTCTTCCTTATCTCCCCAAGGGGACTCAGGGTGGATTACAGTACACATATACAGCAAACATTCAATGCTGTTATACAATTAAGAAAGACAGACAGTATAGAAACAGAGGTAAAGCCTTCCCATCTTTTTCCATTTCAGGCATCTGGAGGCATCTGGAGGCTGTGCTCGACTCCGGTCATGGGGAGATGCTGTTGCTCCATCTTTCATGCCGAGGAGCTTCTTCTTGTCCGTAGATGTTCACCCGATCGAATTGCCAACATGTCCGCATGGGCGCTTTTTATTACCTCCCTGCCAAAGTGGTACCTATTTATCTACGTATGTTGCTGTTTTCGAACTACTAGGTCAGCAGAAGCTGGGTTGCTGGCAGGAGCTCACCCCAATTGGGGCTTGAACCTCTCAATCAGTAAGATTTTCTGCAGCTGGTGGTTTAACCCACTGTGCTAAAGCCCACTGTATCACTACAATGTGATGGAGCCGCAGGTGGCACAGTGGGTTAAACCCTTGTGCCAGCAGGACTGAAGACCGACAGGTTGGATGTTCCAATCCAGGGAGAGCACAGATTAGCTCCCTCTGTCTGCTCCAGCTCCCCATGCAGGGACATGAGAGAAGCCTCCTACAAGGATGGTAAAACATCCTGGTGTTCCCTGCGCAACGTCCTTACAGACGGCCAATTCTCTCACACAGAAAGCATCTTGCAGTTTCTCAAGTCGCTCCTGCTATGGAAAAAAAAACTATAATGTGATACAAAATACAACCAAGTAGCCCAAGATAACATTAAAAATAAACACAGAGACAATGATTGTTTTAAAGGATTGCTAAAAGGGTGGGTGAATAATATTCTCAGCAAGCCCTCAATTCTTCACAAGAATGCACAAGCAAGAACAAATGTGCAAGTTTTGTGCCATTATCTTAGCAATCCTAATGTGCTTGGTTGTTGTAGGTTTTTTGGGCTGTATGGCCATGTTCTAGAAGCATTCTCTCCTGATGTTTTGCCTGCATCTATGGCAGGCATCCTCAGAGGTTGTGAGCTCATAGATGCAGGTGAAATGTCAGGAGAGAATGCTTCTAGAATGTGGCCACACAGCTCGAAAACCTACAACCCAGTGATTCCAGCCATGAAAGCCTTTGACAATACATTGAACATCCTAATGTGCTTTTTAAACAACAACAACAAAATCAACAAGAATTTCACTTGGCAAAACAGTGGGTTACTTTTCATACTTTATAATGCAAAAATGGAGTAAATCCTACAGCAATCAATGGGCAGTCATAACTTTTCAATAGCAAAATTCTAAACTCTGGCGTGTCTTTTTATATTGTCTTATCACAAGGTAACTTACTAAAAATAAAATAAAAAATATTGATAGCAAGAGGGGAAAAACAGTAAAATATATGTCTAATTTAAGCATTGCAGCTTAAACAATTTGTAAAAATCAGCCAGTATACATATAGTGTATTTTAAATCAAGAAAAGCTGGTTTCTGCATTCTAACAGTTTGATATTATGCATATCCTCAGAAGTAACCTCTCCATGGCTTTAACGGGATGTAAGCAAAGGTAAAGGTTTCCCCTTGACATTAAGTCTAGACATGCCCGGCTCTGGGGATGGTGCTCATCTCCATTTCTAAGCTAAAGAGCCAGCATTGTCTGTAGATGCCTCAAAGAACGTAGTCCCTTTGTTAAATTCCAAAAAGCTGCAGCCTAAGTCATACAATTAAACACAGACATGTATGTGTGCTTATTTTGTATAGCATGTGAAAAAAGTTGTCTCTTCATCACTAAAAATGATTCTCCTATTTTCCCATCTTGTGATTTAAATACAGGAATTACCCAGGAATCACCCAGACATCTGAACTGATCTTCTGAACAGTAATAACCCCTAAAAACTATGTTGATGCAGAAATATCTGACTCCACGTGTTTACACTTACAGTTCCTCCTTTCCAGGGATGATTCAAAGCAATGTGAACTAGGGCTAGGAGACGGTGACTGTGCCTCTTTTGTGCAGACTGGTCACAACTGTCTGAAATGACCAACAGCTTCTTTCCATGAATGACAGTATCAAAGTCAGAACTTGGGATATTATTCATGAGGCTGCAACTCTCCAAATTCCTCAGGGAGATGTTTTGTTCTCTTTTTCTCAGATCTGGGACACAAGGCAGTTGACAAAAGTTAAAATAAACTTGGGTAAAAGCACAAAGAAGCTACACATGAGTTATAAACATAAACAAGTGTGTTGTTTAAGAAGCCATTAAGCAAATAATACAAAGTTAACAAATTCATTAAATAGACAGAAGTATACTGTTCTAATACTGTTATACACTGCCATATTGTCTAGTATCTGATCCCAGATTATCTGCTTTGAACTGGATTATATGGCAGTGTAAACACATATAATCCAGTTCAAAGCAGTTAATCTGGAATCAGATATTATATGGTAGTGTAGATTCAGCCAAAGAAGCAGTGGCCCTTTCTATTGTCTCTGGCATGGGACTATTTCTGACCTTTTTTTATGCCTGGGTGTGCAAATGGCCTTCGCATTGGTGCTTTTCTCTTCCCTTGACAAAATCCACATTGAACTGGACTATATGGCTGAGATAACCCAGTTCAAAGCAGATACTGTGGATTATCTGTCTTGATATTCTGGGTTATATGGCTGTGTGGAAGGGCCCTTTGAGGAATGAGCATCCATTTATCCATAGGTCACATCCAAATCCACCATTGTGGCCCCCGAACCTGTCTTTGATTTATATGTGAGGTCGATTTATATATGAGTGCCTACATTGGCTCTCCATTCTTTTGTTACACTGTTCTGAAACTATTTCTAAGGGCCTTTCCACACAGCCCTATAGCCCAGAATATCAAGGCAGAAAATCCCACAACATCTGCTTTGAACTGGGCATAGCTTTGATCGTCCATGTTTGGAAATATAAAATCCAGCTAAAACTCCAAAACTTCAATTCTGGGCAAAGGGCAACAGCTCTTTTCTTGTTGGAAAATTGAAAGAAACTAACATATGTTGGGTTGCTGTGAGTTTTCCAGGCTATATGATCATGTTCCAGAAGCATTCTCTCCTGACATTTTGCCCACATCTATGGCAGGCATCCTCAGAGATTGTGAGGCCTGTTGGAAACTTGGCAAGTGAGGTTCATATAATTGTAGAATGTCCAGGGTTGGAGAAAGAACTCTTGTCTGTTGAAGGCAAGTGTAAATGTTGCAATTAGTCAGCTTGATTAGCATTGAATGGCTTTACAGCTTTAAAGCCTGGCTGCTTCCTTCTGGGAGAAGCCTTTGTTGGGAAGCCTTAGCTGGGCCTGATTGTTTCCTGTCTGGAATTCCCGTTTTCTGAGTGTTGTTCTTTATTTACTGTCCTGATTTTAGAGGGTTTTTTAAAATATTGGTAACATGTGTTGGATTCCTAGTTGTCCTCTGTGCCACTAGAGGGCAGCATTTCAACTAATTTCTGTGCACAGGTTAAAAAGTAAGGGTGTTTTTAAATCTCTTTGAGCAGAATTATTGATTGCTATTTGCTGTCTTTAATCGAGATTTTGACTGATTGATTGATGGTCATGTTGTCTTTAATCAACTAACTGGTTGGTTGATGGCCATGTTTCACCCTAGCCTCCTTCCAATGTGTCTCATCCACTTCTTCCTACTTGCCATTGACTCTTGGACAAGTCACACCTTTTCAATCTCAGAGGAAGGCAATGGCAATCCCCTTATAAGCAGACATTGGGCTTCAGACTATGCCCTTTTGTGTGGTGGTGGTGCTTGTGGCAGCTGTGGAGCAAAACTTGGATCATGGGCAGAAACCAAGTCACTTCAGCTCCCAATGAAATAGGAAGTGTATCTGTTGCATGATAAGACAAAATTTGTCATTATTCTGGAAAACAAACACTGGAAGCCTGACAGTGTTTCTGCCTGTGAATGAATGTCTGTTTATCCCACTTTTAAACAACCCACTAGCACTGTTGTAATGATATATATATATATATATATATATATATATATATATATATATATATAAACAGTGTTGCAATGAAACAATGAACAACAAAAGCCAAACATAAAACCAAGATAAAACTGGCAGCAGATTAAAAAACAATAAAATAAAATAAAACTGCCAACAGGATAAAAGTGCAAAGATGTAGACGCAACTAGTTACTGACCGAAAGGTCATGAGTTCGAAACCAGCCCAGGTTGGAGTAAGCTCCTGACCATTAATAGTCTAGCTTGCTGTCGACCTATGCAGACCGAAAGACAGTTCCATCTGTCAAGTAGGAAATTTAGGTACCACTTAATGCGGAGAGGCTAATTTAACTAATTTATGATGCTATAAAACCTTCCAACAGTGTGCAGAAGAATGAGGAAATACTCCATCAAATGACTTGGTGTCACAAATGGATAGTGAAGCGGCAGCTCCCCCTGTGGCTGGAATTGAGCATACCCTCATGAAGCCAGAAAGGCTGGAATGTTAAATTGCCTCTGTGTCTGTCTACATATGTTGTATGTCTAAAAGGCATTGAATGTTTGTTATGTATATATCCCCTGAGTCCCTTGCGGGGTGAGAAGGATGGAATATAAATACTGCAAATAAATAAATAAATAAATAAATAAATACATGTAGAAGCACTAAAGCAGTTCTTTGAAATCTGATGAGGAATGCAAAGGTGGAGGTCACTTACAGGGCCAACTGTCAACAAACCATTAGCAGCCGAGCCAGCTGTCGCAGATGTCTCTTTTGTCAAGGCTTGGCTTCCTTCCCTCTTTCTGGATTCACTTTCTGTTCTAGAAGCCTTCTAGGGGAGAAACATTTTAAAACAACCTAATTTGTGTAAGAACAAATGAGGGACCACTATGTCTGGAGCAGCTATGGACTCTCTAGAACAGATCTCCAACCCAATATTCGAATTTGATGTTAAGTGCCTTCAAGCCATTAACCATAGAGAACCATGCGCAGTCCAAGAATACCAGATGTGCCATTCAACCTGTTGCTATGCCAAACTGGATTAGGGTTGATCCAAATTGGAAATGACTTGGAAGGCACACAACATAACCAACCCCGCAGATGCTAACTTTCATGACATCTTGGGACATTTCCAGTAACATACAGAGGCCCCTTCTACACTGCCAAATAATCCAGATTTTCAAATCAGATAATCCACATTATATGAGTCTACACTGCCATATGATCCAGTTCAAAGCAGATAATCTGGGATCAGATACTGGATAATACGGCAGTGTGGAACAGTATTCTGTTCTACTAACCTTTTGGATTTTGTAGAAGGGGCCATAGTTCATGATCAAGAACTTTAGCAAAACATGAAGCTGTTTTTTATTTACTTTTTTAATGCTACACAACTACATCATTATGATTCCACTTGTCACGATTCCATCCTATATTTGGAATACTCAGCCAGAGCGCCCCTTTAGTACCTCACAAAACTACAAGTCCTGGGGTTCCATAGAATGCAGCCATGCAAAAAGTGCTATAATCAGTGCTATAATTGTATATTGTATATTCATTGAACATTGAAAAAACCAAGGTGCTGTTCCAGCAGACACCAGCCAACCCTTCTCCAATGCCAGCGATACAGCTTAATGGTGTAACATTAGAAAATTTTGATCATTTCCGCTACCTTGGCAGGCACCTCTCCACCAAAGTCAGCATCGACACCAAAATACAACACCGCCTGAGCTCTGTGAGCGCAGAATTTTTCCGATTGAAGCAGAGAGTGTTTGAGGACCGGGACATCCGTAGGGATACCAAGGTGCTTGTTTATAGAGCTATTGTCCTCCCAACCCTGCTATATGCCTGTGAGACGTGGACTGTCTACAGACGTCACATGCAACTCCTGGAACGATTCCACCGGCGCTGCCTCCGGAAAATCCTACAAATCTCTTGGGAAGACAGGCGGACAAACGTCAGCGTGCTGGAAGAAGCAAAGACCACCAGCATTGAAGTGATGGTCCTCCAACATCAACTCCGCTGGACCGGCCACATTGTCCGGATACCTGACCACCATCTCCCAAAGCAGTTTGAAGAGGCACGAATGGAGGGCGAAAGGGAGAAGTGTGCCAAGAGGAAGGGGCATCAAACCAAGCCCGACCGAGACCGCCTTCCACCTGGAAACCAATGCCCTCACTGCGGAAGAAGATACAGAGCAAGAATAGGGGTCCACAGCCACATACGGACCCACAAGAATACTGGAAGACAATCCTCCTCGGAAAACAAGGGATCGCCTAAGTCAGTAAGTAATTGTATATTGCGTAAAAACCCTGAGCCCCCTTTTACACTGCCATATGGACATCCCTGTTTTAAAACAACCTAATTAGTGTAAGAACAAATAAGGGGTCACTGATTATGGGCTCTCCTCCTCACAGATCCCCAAACCCATATTAGAATTAGATGTTAAGTGTCTTTAAACCATTAACCATAGAGAACCAAGCACAGTCCAATACCCTCACTTAGGCTGGATCTACATTACCATATAATGCATTCAGAATGCAGATTAACTGCGTTAAACTGGAGCCCCTTCTACACTGCCATATAATCCAAATTATCAAATCAAATAATCTGGATTATCTGATTTGAGCTGGGTTATATGTCTACACTGCCATATAATCCAGTTCAAAGCAGATAATCTGGATTTTATATGGCAGTTCAGAAGGGCTCTGGATTATATGGCAGTGTAGACATATAATCCAGTTCAATGCAGTCAATCTGCATTCTGAAACTGCATTATATGGCAGTGTAGATCCAGCCATAGTTCTCTTCTTTCCCATGCTAGAGTATTGTAGTCCTATTTGTGTTTGGCACCTTGCACCCACAAATGAGCCAGAGTGGTATAGTGGTTCTGGTTGTTGGACCAGCATTGAAGCAATGCTCCTCTGCCATCAACTCAGCTGGACTAGCCATGTTGTCTGAATGCCCATTCACCATCTCCCCAAGCAGCTACTCTACTCCAAACTCAAGAATGGAAAATTGAATGTTGGTGGACAGGAAAGAGATTTAAAGATGGGCTTAAAGCCAACCTCAAAAACCGTGGCATAGACACCAAGAACTGGGAAGCCCTGGCCCTTGAGCACTCTAACTGGAGGTCAGCTGTGCCTAGCAGTGCTGCAGAATTTGAAGAGGCATGAATGGAGGGCGAAAGGGAGAAATGTACCAAGAGGAAGGCACATCAAGCCAACTCTGACCGGAACCGCCTTCCATCTGGAAATCCATGTCCTCACTGTGGGAGAACATGCGGATCAAGAATAGGGCTCCACAGCCACCTACGAACCCACCACCAAGCCACCACATCTGGAAGACAATCCTCCTTAAGCTACAAGGGATCGCCTAAGTAAGTAAAGTGTTGGACTAGGACTCTGGGATACCAGGGTTCAAACCTCCACTAAGCCATGAGAAACCCCTGGATGATCTTGGAGAGAAATCACACTCTCTCAGCCCAAGATAACCGTGACAAATTTCCTGTGAAAAAAACTTGCCAAGAAGACCCCATAACAGGTTCACTTTAGGGTCGCTTTAGGGATGATCTCAATTGGAAATGACTTGAAGGCACACAATGTTTTTGTTTTCTGTTTCAGTCTGAACTTCTCTGAAAGTACCTTTGATGTGTTAATTTCAGTTCTTACATCGCTGAAAAATGCCAAGAGGAAGGCACGTCAAGCCAACCCTGACCAGGGTTGGCTTGACACATGCCAGAATCAAATTATTGTTTCTTCTGCATGGCATGTTTTATCTGTTTAGGAGTGTGGTGCTCTTGCTTTGAGAGAGTGATAAAGTTTTATAATGAGTCTGGAATGCACTACACATAAAAGTGCTGGCTTTATTTTTTTGAAAATCTCTTTGTGTGTTTATTAGAAATGTGTTTTGGTTTATCGAACCAGGACAGGGAGGGAGGAACCCATTCCTTCTTAAGTATAATGAGGTGGTTATGTGCACAGTCCAACTCTATAAATGTTAAATATGTTTAATTTACAAACTGAAAACATAATACACATCAGAGCGTTTGTGATTACTGTTCATAGCAGGAGGTCCTTCATATTTTCATGGATACACTGCTTACCTGGTTTCTAAAAGCAGACCGACATGGCTGGATCTGCATGATGATTGAATAGAATTTCTTAAGCAAAAGAGGAAAGACAGTCTTCAACTTGTATCTCTCAGATTTTTTCCTAGCATAGATGCTTTAAAAAGTAATTCAACCATCTTAGGGTTGTTTACACTAACCAAAAAACCCATACTTAACCACTATACTCACTATGAATGGACTGCTGGTAGTCTTCACGATGCACAGCAGCTTCCCAGTTTATATTCCAAGTTTGCCCTACTTTAGGCAAAGTCATAGGACCCATTTACAGTCATATGATGGTTTCAAACTGCATTATATGGCAATGTAGATGGGGCCAGAATCATGTGATTTCTGGGCAGTTTGATCTGATTCAGCCCAATCTGCTAATCAGATGGATACCACTGTTATCACCCTTTCCCTGCACTGATTAGCACAGAATGTCCTTCATGCCAATGTTGCTACTTTTTGCTAGTTGTTTGGATGTCCCACTGGTGCAAGGGGTTAAACCGCTGAGCTGCTGAACTTGATAACCGAAAGGTCGATGGTTTGAATCCAGGGAATGGGGTGAGCTCTGCATGGCATGTTTTATCTCTTTAGGAGTGTGGTGCTCTTGCTTTGCGAGCGTGATAAAGTTTTATAATGAGCCTGGAATGCACCACACATAAAAGTGCTGGCTTTATTTTTTTTTAAATCTCTTTGTGTGTTTATTAGAAATGTGTTTTGGTTTATCGAACCAGGACAGGGAGGGAATGAGTGAGTAGATCAATAGATACTGCAAATGTGAGTAGATCAATAGCGGGAAGGTAATGGCGCTCCATGAAGTCATGCTGGCTGCATGACCTTGCAGGTGTCTATGGACAATGCTGGCTCTTCAGCTTAGAAATGGAGATGAGCACCAACCCCCAGAGTCAGACATGACTGGACTTAATGTCAAGGGAAAGCCTTTACCTTTACTTTTACTTGGCTGTGTTGTAATAACATTAGAGAGATCAGTGCCGCAACCAAATGTTTGGAAGAGCTTTGCGGTCAACAAGGAATAGCAGTGGCAGGGACATGGAAGAAGTGACAGCCCAGCAGAGCTGGTGCAGACTAGAACCATCTGAACAATGGCACAGATTCAGCGCACACATGCTGGATCCTGAGCTGCTCCAAGGCTGATTTATGCTAGAGTAACCTGCCTTGTGTAGATCAGCCCTCAGTATTATATTGGAGAAGAAATGATAATATGTAAAGTCATTTGGTAAACACTCCTTGCTTTGGCAAGTGATTGTGGTGATATTAAGGCTTTCACATTGTACCAACTAGAACAAAAGAACATAGTCAGAACTGGATAGCTTTACTTTCCTGTGATGGGGTTCCAGTTAATACCAACAGCTTAAATGATAAAAGCTATATGTTGGCTGGAGCCATTCTGTTCATGCTCAAAATGTCGAAAAAATGTGTCCAAGCATGTTGCTGGACAGCAAGTCCAATCAGTTATTACTATTGACTTTTCTGGTAAGGATGGTTGGGAAATGCTATTTTCTGCTATAAAGGGAAGTCTGTGTCATACATGCTTTCCCCATGTTTTTAGCATGATATCTGATTCACATAAAGGGATCCTAGAACTACTTAGTGAAAGGTTATTTTCAAGCTATTCTATCTTTTCCTTTTACCATAATAGTAAGGAATCTTTGCTGGCTTGTACTTTCAATTGGAATATATACAAGTGAGATTTGAATCTCACAGAATATGTTAATACTCTCACATGTTAAAGAAGTACAGATTTTTTTTCCATATTTCTTTTCTAAACATCTTTCTGCACCTCCATCTATCTAGTTTATCCACCAAAAACCTGTCAGACAAGTTTCATTGAAAAATGAGATCACCGTTTTTGTTAAACATGTTGGGATGGGTTTTGAAATTTGAAACATAAACTAGGAAATTATATAGGATTTTAAATAAAGGTTTATCAGTGACTCTGCATACTCCCTGCTTTTGTTCTGAGCTTTGTTCTGAGCTTGAGAAGTCGGAAAAGCCATAATTATGTTTATAATGAATAAGGATTCCAGTAGTAAAAATAGTCTGGTTTACTCTTCATAACCACTAAAATTAACACTAAAAGTAGATAGAAATAAAACACAAACAGCAAAATTGCAAATGAAACACATTGAAAAAAAATCCATTCCAATAAAAATGTAACTTTAAACAATATCCAGTAATAAAAAGGGAAAAAGTCTCCTTTTCTAAAAGGAAAAAAAAATACTCTACTTATTTTGAGCCAAGTTAATATTCAATAGGGCACTGGCCACCATCTTGGCCTCTACATCCCTCAACGGAACCACTTCGGGATATCCTGTCGCATAATCGACAGCTGTAAGGACATATTGATGTCCACTACGAGTGACCTATGACATGGGACCCATGACATCTACTCCCACTTTGTCAAATGGGATGGCCACTACTGGGATAGTTTGTAATAACCCCTTGGTCTTTTCCCTCACTTTCCCAACTAGCTGACACAACAGTAAGCCCTGATATCCTTTCCCATATTGGGCCAGTAGAACCTAGCTTGAATTCGGTCTCTGGTCTTATTGGTACCAAGGTGTCCACTGAAAGGAACATCATGTGCCAACTTTAATATGTTAAGGTGATGAGCCCGAGGGACAACTAGCTGGGTGTGTTGCTCCCACAAAGCTGAATCTTTCTTTCTCCTAGCTACTCTATAGAGTCTGTCATTTATTAATTTAAAAATACATGGGTCCTCTATAGTAGCTATGGGGTTTTCTGGCCCTGCCACCTCCCACAAATCTATGAGAGTCGCATCCTCCCTTTGTTCACTTTGGAAACACTCAGCGTGAGCAGTATCCAACCACAGTGGTATATCTTCTAGAGTTCTCATTTTGTTCTTCAGTAGCAGGCACTGAAGTGTTTCTGAACCACTCTCCTTGTAACTACATTAACACAGTTACAATGTTTAGCAAAGTCATTGCCTATAAGAATTGGCACTTCTAATTCTTCCATGCCTCCCATTTGCCATTTCCCCTCATATTGTTAGTATATTATGGGGATTCTTGTTCGTGGCACTTCGAATTGGGGACCATGGATTCCCCTGGTTGGATACTTTTTGTTTGGCACTATTTGTTCCCATTTTACCAGTTTAGCTCGGGCGAGGGTAACTGCGGCTCATGTATCCCTAAGTCCTATTACTTTCCCCTTTTTTCCCTCCACACTTTTAGCACTTGGGCAGCACTCTCTGTTGGGCTTTTATCTTCTATAGGTTGTTTCATCTGCTGGACCACTTAAACAGATTTAGGAGGTCTTTTATGTTAATTAATTTTGGGCACACTGATTTTATGTGTCCCTCCTGCTGACAGTTAAAACAGATCACTCCTCTTGTGGCTTTAACATATTCTCCCCTATGAACCATCAAGATTACTAAGATCGTCTGGAGGGGCCCTGCTCTCGGTCCCGCCGGCCTCACTAGCGCGGCTGGTGGGGACGAGGGACAGGGCCTTCTCGGTAGTGGCCCCGCAACTCTGGAACTCTCTCCCGCCAGAGGTTAGAACCGCCCCAACAATCCTGACATTCAGGAAACAGGTGAAGTTGTGGTTATGAAGACAGGCTTTCGAAGAATGAGACAATGATCTGGATGGAAGACAGTGTATATTCGATTTTAGTATGACGACTGACCACTGTAGTTTTAAATATATGTGCTTTTTTAATGTTTTATTGTAATGTGTATTTTGATATTTTACGGATTGTATGTGTTTTTATGGTTGGAAACCGGGCTGAGTCCCTCTTATGAGGTGAGAAGCTCGGTATATAAAACTTTGAAATAAATAAATAAATACATAAATACATAAATTTAAAAGAAGGAGAGTCCTTCCTTGTTGGGTTGGCACTGAGACTTCCAACTTTTCCTTTAGGATGCCAATCTCTAGGATTTTATAGGGAACTGAGAATTGACTTCCCTCAAAATCCCCCTCAAGCTCATCCAGCAGGGAGGCAACTCCTGCAACAGTCTTAATCCTTTCATCCTTAATATAACACCTCATTTGGTAAGGAACTAGCCTGTAGAATTGCTTTAGGCTGACTAGTTGTTTTAATTCTTCAAAGGTGTTTAGTTTGCTCCCTTCCACCCACCTGTCCAAAGCTTTGTCTAAGCGACAGCCTTCTCTCCTGGCTTGCGCTTGATTTCTCTAAATGCTGTGCAGCTCTGTTCCACCATTAACCCAAATCTTAACTTCACTCTTTCCTTAAAGCTATTATAATTGGAAATCTCCTCATCTCACAAATCTGCATAGATTTCACTCAGCACTCCACAGAGTAGTGGACGTAAATGAGCCATCCTTCTTGTCTCAGGAACTTCTAGATCTAGGCAAGTCCTCTCAAAACTAGCAAGGTAGGCCTCCACATTGTCTGCTTTCTTATATTTTGAGAACCATTTCAAATCTGGTGAGGTAAGTTCAACTGTGGCAGTAGGATTGGGGAGCCCTGCCCTCATCTCCACATCTGTCATCTTTAACTGGAACATTTTTCCTCATGGGCCATTTTAGCTTGCTCTCTTTCAATTTCATATTGTCTCTGCTCTGCCTCAAGCCTAGCCAACAGTATTTTTTATTCAACCGCAACTCTTGCTGTTTCAGTCTCTTTCCTTTCTTGTTCTTTTTCTCTCTCAATCTTTTTCACCTCTAGCTCTGTCCTCAACTTTTCTAGCTCCACAGAGGTTGCTTGTTCCTGATATGGATTCTCTTCATGTTCTTCAGCATTCCCTGTCTCGGTGCTCTCCCTTCACCAATTATCTTTTATTTCTCTGGAGGTGCCATGATTGTGAAGTAATTTGTTGGATTTTATCTCACAAAAATTAGTACAAGTCTGTTCTCTAGGGCATTGGATCTTGTTGTTACACATATCCCAATGCTCTGGTGGGGGAAGACCAAGAAGGAAGGTGGAGTTAAAAGTGGAACAAGAGCAGGAAGTGGAACTGGGTAGCGGCAGGGGTGGAAAAGAGGTGGATCTGGGAGGAACATGTGGAGGGGTGAAGAATTATTAATGTAAAATGTGTGACCAAGAGAAATGTATATATAAGGGTGCCCATCTTGGAAATTGGTGTATTAGTGTCTTTCTACTTCCTTAATGTAGTTGGTTCTATTGAGTAATACCACCACTTCTCCCTTATCTGCTGGTTTCCAGATATATTGAGGCATATTTGCTAGTCTTTTGATGGTATTTAATTCTGACAATGACATATTAGGAAAGGTTTTGGCCTTAGATGTTGTAAGGCTACTAATATCTCGTTCCACTACTTTTTCAAATGTTTTTATCATAATATTATTGGTATTGGGACAGAATTTACTTTTAGGTTTAAACAAAATTTCAGAATTAGAGTCCATCTTATTACCAAAATAGTGTTTTAATCTAATGCATTTGAATAACTTAAATATTTCAACCCTGGTGTGGAAAGGATTAAATTTAGGGGTGGGAACAAAAACAAAGTTCCTTGTTGATTATCTTCTCCTCTTGTAGTGTAAGGGGATAGTTTGAAAGATTCACCACTAGGTGAGTTTGTGGTTTAGATTTGATTCTATAGGACAAGCGATGTGGTGGAATTACCTGTAGATTTCCCTAGGTCTTCTTCAGTGGTGGAATAGGGGTTGAGCAAATCAGTTTCAAAATGAATTCTCCTTTTATATGTGTCAGAGAATAAAGGACGAGTAGCCCAATTATACACCTTATTATTGTCATAATTGGCTCTATCTCTCTTGAACTTTCTAATTTTAAATTCCTTAATTTGAGAGTATAAGTCTTTACATTTCTTATCAATCTCTTGTAGATAATCCAGATTTTGTTCAACCTTATTAATATTCTCTACTAAAATACTAAAATTACCCTAATACTCTTCAGTCAGGGAATTGGCGTTTTGGATAAGTGCCATCAAATCCCTTGAATAGTTTTGCTTTGACATAAGAGCTGTGTTTTGAGTTAAGAGTTAGCACCAGAGGTACTGCTAGTGCGAGGGGGAACGCTAGTGTGAGAGTATAGGGCTTTAGGACTTCAAGAGAGCAGCTTTTGTGCCTCATGCTCTTGTCCACTTTGGGAAATTGCTGTCCACTGTGCTTTTGTCTGCTTTGAGTAACTTTGAGTTAGTTGATTTTGTGTGGTTATTATTCCTGGCATTCTGGCTTCATGAAGAGAGAGGGAGAGAGAGCAAGAAAGGGAGGGAGGTAGGAATGAGTATAGAATGAAGAAAATGATGCTTCTGTATCTTCACTGTGTGCTTTGTGCTTCCTTGCTGCAACTTTGTGCTTCTACCATTTTAAAATTGATCTTTCTTTTTTACTCTTCCATGTGAATGTGTATTTATACATTTTCTTATTTAAAATACGTAACCAACAAAACTGAGGGGGGTGTTTGACAGACTGGAACTGATTAAC